>NC_022021.1:11572206-11623807 GCF_000317375.1 Microtus ochrogaster
ACTCACAGAGATCCGCCTGCCTCTGCCTCCCGAGTGCTGGGATTAAAGGCGTGCGCCACCATCGCCCGGCTGAAAGTTTCCTTTTCATTCTCTGTTCAAATCACTTAAAATGTTTGTGACTTAACATTATTTTATGACAAACATCACTCTTGGAGATTTCAATATTTAAAATTCAAGAAAAACAAAATGTTTGCCTGTCTCAAATTTTTCTCTCTTTGGCCTCTGCCTTTCTGCCTCTCCTCCTTCCTCTCTTGAGAGAAAAAAGAATTGAACAAACTATTGTGATGTCACTTAAATTCAGTCATCAAACATTGTGCTTTGTACTTTTTTTGGCTAATATTTTCTTTAAATAAACACTCTCATTTGAATACTTAAATTTATTTATATTTCTTTAATTTAAAATAATACAAACTTTCATTATATTTAAAATTAATGTCTTTTTTTATGTGTGGTGTGTGTGCGTGTTCATGTGTGTGAGTCATAAACTCTATTTTTTGCTGTGTTTCTAAAATGGTCTAACAAATGGGTCAGGTTTTTAAGTACTTTTTACCTGAAATAAAAATATTTTTTAACATTTATGCATTATTATTAATGAATTGCTCGAATCTAAAATCTAAAGAGGAAATAATATTTTTTGACCTATTTTAGGATGAGTCAACTTATCATCACAGGCATGGGAAGTGTACTATGTACAATCACTAGATTTTAGAAAAAGCATGATGTTTATTATGACTTACCAAATAATGCCATGAGATTTTTTTAGCATTGAGACGTCAGAAAGCTAATGAAAGGCAAAATACAACAAATCTGGACAAATCTTGTGGTACACAAATAGTTATACTTTTATTTGTGCCCATCTGTTTGCAGAAGTAGAGAACAAAGTGCTGTCTGCTGTGTTTGTAGTTTATTGCACTTGCTGTCTCTATCAGAAGCAATGGTTCGATTAAAAATAGAACCTTGGCATCAAGGTCTTACCTCTTATGAGAGAATTTTGCAACTTGGACCTGAAAAACCCAGTCCCTTTCCTCCATTTCCTTCATGCTTGGATCATTTGGATTGAGGTCTCACAAAAATCCTGGCATGAGACTCTTGTGCATTAAGTATTTACAAAAAGGAAACAACACATACGCAGGAGTAGGCACACATGCCTTAATAAGGCACCCTTCAAAGTTAATGCAGGATAGACATTTTCTTATTCATTTACTCTCCAATTTATTTAAAATGCTTGTGACATGTCACCTTTATTATGGCAAACATCAGTTTTGGATATTTCAATAGCTAAAATTTAAAAATAACAAAAGACTTGCCTGTCTCAAATCTCTCTCTATTCTGCCTATGTCTCTCTGCCCTTCCACTTTGTGCTCCAAAGAGACAATCTGATTATACAATAATTCTACTTTTAAAGAAAAGATGGTGGTTCAAGTTGTTCAATTATTGGGAAGATAGAACTTTGTGAAAAGAGGATCTAAGAGAGACTTAAAGTCCACAAAATACCAAATGGCATCAAAGCATTCTCCAGTTCATCCTACCAATTGAGAAATCATAGCACTCCACTTTCATATGGGTTACATCACTACAATAAGTTTACACTGTTCAATGACAATTTGAGCTATATAACTAACTCATATCATATGGGTTACATTTCATATGGGTTACATCACTACAATAAGTTTACACTGTTCAATGACAATTTGAGCTATATAACTAACTCATCTCATCTATCCTCACAACCCAGTGGGCCTCACAAAGGTCTATGGGACATTAAAGCATAACCAAGGTGACTGGAGTTGTTATTGCAATTATTATTAGTTTTTAATCTGTGAATCAGATATTTGGGAACAAAGAAGTTTGGTTATATGTCTTTTACCAACTTTTTTTATGGAAGTTAAAAAGTTTCGAGTATTTTAATGAAAAATTTCCTTTAAGTTGAGACGCATTATTCAAGTAAGACACACACTTAGATCAGAAATAATGAAAAAAAATGTATCACGGATACCATAAAATTATACTCTGTTTATACACATTTGAATAATTGATTGAGAGTACTTTTGACATATTAAGTAAAATGCATTTTAAATTATTCAACATGTTACCTTTTATGGCATTTTAATGTTGCTACAAGATTATTTTTTCATTTATTTGAGCTTTAGAATCTTTTATTCAAGTACTTCTGTTATTTTTTTGTACACATAAATTAATTTTAATTAAAAGATATTTTATGCCTGGCAGTGGTCGTGCACAGCTTTAATCCCAGCACTTGGGAGGCAGAGGCAGGAGGGTCTCTGTGAGTTCAGGGCCAGCCTGGTCTACAGAGTAAGTTCCAATACAGCTAGGGCTGTTACACAGAGAAACCCTGTCTCGAAACAAACAAACACAAAAGAAAGAAAAGAAAAGAAAAAAGATAGCTTTTACCAGCACTGAGAAATGCAGCAGTAATTTATTATTCTCTCAAAATAAAATATTTCAACTTTCCATATGTTCATTAAATACAAGACATTTTGAGGTATTAACTAGGGTGATTGTGCCAGAATTGAAGAATACCTAAGATACATATTACCATGGCTAAAATAAGTTAAAATAATTTTGTTCTTCAGTTTATTAAGACACTTAAAGGGATCTAGCATAATTTTTAGTAATCTTTCTTCTTCCTTTGTGGGAAATTTTTTTTCATACATTTTTATTAAATTCCTTTCAGACAGTATATTTTGAGCATGTTTGTCCCTCTCCCCACTTCCTCAGTTTCTCAGATCCAGTCAGATCTTGCCCACCTCCATATCTACTCAACATTACTTTCTCTGTCTCTCTGTTTCTTTCTTAAAAAAAAAAAATAAAAAATGAAAATCAAAACAATCTAAAGAACCCAATACTACAAAAAATTAAAATAAAAAACCTTTGTTTACTACATTCTATTGAGAATATTAGATGATAATAAACCATTTGATGTTTTAAATGTTGATGTTCAATCATCTGTTGAGTCTCCCAGGCATTCCTAAGCAGTAAGTTCTATCAGTTTTACAGAAGGGAACTGACAGCCCTGCTCTAACCACCCTTCCTGTTGCTCTTACTGTCTCAAACAGTCATTTAAACTAGAATCTGTTCTCTCTCCACACAGATGGGACTCTACCAGCTATAGAGTATAAACTTATTTTGTAACACCTCAACAGTCCTTAATTGTATTTCTGGGTAACCAGTCTCACTAGTTTTCTTTTGAATAGAAAGACAAAACCACACCTATTAGCAGCATTGGAAACATAATAGCAAAAGAATTGAGAAGTATTCAAATATTATTCTCAAGACATTTCAGGTAATTTTTGATAGAGGAAATATATAACAAGCTTTTAAAAATACTTCCCAATATTCTCCTCATCTAAAATTCTTTTACTCCACGGTTTACAGTAGGCCAGAAGCAGTCCAATTACTGCGTTGCCAGATTCGAACTTCAAGAAAACCTCTACAAAATACCTAAAATGTGAGCTCTGAAAATCTTTTCATAAGATACTAAAACAATTAGGTCCTATTGTTATGAATTAGTCCCTAACTGAAAAAGGATCAGGATAATGCAGAAAGAGATGGTGTATTATAATTTTGTGGATAGAAGGGGGAATCAGAATGCAAGATGTACATGTCCCTGTTCATTTGAAAGAAAAAGGAATGTGAGACAATGCACATTTGCAAACATTACTAAAAGTCAAAGCTTTGAGGTGCACAAATAGTGTATGATATAAAGTTCAAGATGACAAAAGATGAACTGCAAATGCTAAACATTGGGCAAATACTGAATGACATAAATCACAAGGGAGATTGCCTCTTTGCAGAAGCATAAGCAGCCACAGAAAGGTTTAAGACTCCCGCAGAGGGGACCAGAGAAAAGTGTCTCCTGGATGCACAATGAAGACTTTCTTTAAAGACTGGTGCTTTCTGGATTTTCATTCCTCTTTAAAAGTGCACCCATTTACTTCGACTATTTTATCCTTAAATCTCTGTTGCAGGGCTCACCAAGCTGTTATTTTCAAAGACGAAATAAGTCTTGTAGACTTGAAGGTCAAATTGCTTCTGCTGTTATTACTAGTCTCTGCTGATGTACTGCAGAAACAGCCAGTGAGAAACGTGAGTGAATTGGCTTGGCTATGTTCCAATAAAACTTTACTTACAGAAACAGAGCAGTCAGCGTAGTGGCTCATGCCTGTAGTCCAAACACTCAGGAAGCTGAGGCAGGAAGACTACCACAATATTGAGGCCAGGTTGAACTATATGGTAAATTCAGTTCTAGTCTGGGCTCCAGTAAGAGAACTGTCATTAAATCAATCAATCAATCAGTCAATCAGTCCATTTGTCAGTCAATTAATCTATCCATCAATCAATAGTAGTAAGAGTTCTGATTCACAGCATACGGACATAGGAGAATAAATACTACCCTGTTTTTTGAACAACTGAATGCTACAATTTAATTTCCCCTTACCATGTGCTTGTTCAATTATTCTAAGTATAGTAGATGTTTGTCATTTTGTCTGTCTGATAATTCTCTAGTTTTATTCTCTGAATAACTCTTTAATGTAACTTAGTACATCACTACTTGTGCTTTTGGCAGCTGTAAAAACAAAAACAAAAAACAAAAACGAGAGAGGACAAGAGGAAGCAGCAGGACATCAAAACTAGTGATGCTGACTGCAGGATGTTTGTGACTCTCTCCAGAGACCAAGCTCACCCTAGTTTGCGAGCCTTGATATTTAGCAGCTGTATTTTGGTGCCTGTATGAGGGAGGATTGTATGAGAATGAATCCCACACATGATCTAGGGATAGAATGAGGCTAAATTCTGATGGCATTATCTAAGTCTCAGAATCCATCTGTGTGTGTAACAAGGCAAGTTTCAACTACACGAGACAATGCATTCCATTTTTGCTTCAGTTAAAGTTAGTTTTCTGGCCTTTGCCTGCAAAATGTACTGACAAAAATATGTTGAGAAATTACTATTATATGTTAAGGCTTCTAAGTCCTAGCCTTAGGTCCACACTTTGTATGTTAACTTGTTTCTCAAAACATATATTTAGGAAGACAAATATTTTGGTCTCTATTCATTTCCGTATTCAAATCTAGGCAGCACTAATCATTTGAATGTAAGGAAAATAATAGAGCCTCAGATCTATTCACAGTTCATCAACATGCCCTATTTTATCTGTCTCATTAGAAAAGTTATTTGACTTCTCTAAACAATTATAACTTATATCATGAATATCTCGGAAAGAAGCAGTAACCCTTTGTGAGAACGCCAAATTCACAACTCTAGCAACAGTGCTGTTTAATTTTGTTAAAATTCCTTGTGCTCATTTATTATGTAAATGCAATACATTTACTGTTAGACATCTGTCTTTTTACCTAAATACACATAACCATTGTTTGGCTTTTTTTCTTACATCATATTCATTCTGATAATTTTTAAGGAGGAGACTGATTGGGATTAATTTAGAAAAAATAAAGATCCATAAACCTCTGTAATGAGTAATTTTTAAAGAAGAATCTATAATTGACTTTAAATTCAAAAATGCTATCCTGTCTTATGACCATCTTTATACTAACTTTATTTTCCAGTACAGAGCTACCGCTTGAATCAGAGTAGAGTTCCGTATCACTATTTTTTGACAGTATAAACTATTACAGTTTTTTATTTCATTTTGAAAACTGTCCATATCCTAAATGAATTAAATTTTTGTGAAATGTATTTAGATATTTTAACCACAATTGTGTTATAAAGATTTGGGAATCAAATGCTACAATTCTTAGTAGGTGCAATATATACTCCTTCATTGCCTACCATTTAATTTCCTTCTCCCTCCTGTTTTCCAAGGATGGAGTAGACATGAAATAAGATCAAAGTCATGAACAAGAACAATTATGAGGAAGGATAATCCATAGATATGACCAGTTAGTGAATAGCGGTAGCTACATCACTCTGGATAGTAAGTCTCATGTCAAAAACTGAGCATTTTTCAAGCATTAGACAGTGGGTTCTATGAGAGTTGGATCACTTAAGTACTAAGTCTATGAGGTAAGTAATTAAAGACTGGGCCATAAATATGTTAATTCCTCATTATTTTCACTCAAACTATTTCAGAGAAAGACTTCAAACAGAGATGTGAGTGGCAACTCTACATCACTCTCAGCATTCCAAACTGAAAGGCAAAGGGTAGGTTTGGCACTGAGAGTGTCCACTGTGCAGTGGTCTTCAAAGAGAACACTTGGTTAACCTTCTTTAGCCGAAAAACTTTCAATGGTTCTTCCTCGGTTTTAAAAAAGTTAAAAATAACACCTGATTTTGTCTTTTCATTTAATTTTATATGTCTCACATTTTGATGTTTGTCCTTCTATTAAAAAATAAAAGTAAATAATTAAACAAAACCCAAAAACTTTGTCAAACCAAAATAAATTAAAGATCTATATTTCTAAATTAAAGACATGATTAAAACACACAGGTGGTTTTCCTATGTGTTAGTTTGTTTTTCTTTCTTTAGCCCTGTAACTGAGAAAATTCACCACCACACAAAAGTACACATTAGGAATGAAAACTCCACCTCAACTCATAAAACCCATTCATCTGGTGATTGTTTAGCAATGTTACTCTTCAAATATTTTACATGTCATTAAATCAGTGTTGTATTTCAATATTTCTCAAATTGTAGAAATTAAATATTTGATTCAATCATCATTTTGACAAATATATACACTCTCTCATTTAGTATGTATGGCACTGTACAAGAACATACTTCTAAGTCATCTTGAATTCTAGAACTCAACAAACAACTGAGTTACACAACCCTTTCTCTTTATGGTGTTATAATAAACCTTTTTGTATTAAGCCTTTTAAAAAGGTGAATCATATTCTTAACTTCTAAATCCAATATTTGAAACATTTTACCACCATTGTTTATAAAGAACAACAGCATGCTATGCCAAAGAACAGGTCTTGAGGCCACAGTGACCCAGATATTTTTCAGCCTTGTGTTGAGGAAAATGATATCCAGAGGGCTCTAATTAGTGACAGCTTATTCACCTATGCTCTCTAGGCAGCCTTGACCCGCAGCAGCTTGCTTTCTCTCCTTTAGCAATAGGTCAAGGGGTGATTGTAAAGAATTGATCTGTTATGTTTCAATTAGCTGAGCCTCTAATCTCCAAAGGCAGAAATGCACTTCAACATGCGCTGTCTCAAAAATGTATCCTATCCATTTTTTTTGAGAAGGAAAACCAATATTTATGATTTTATATTAAAACTCAATTTTATTCCCATCATACTTTAGGGTAATATGTAAAACAACTTTAAATTAAGAAAATTGTCTTTAAGCAAAATCTCATGTTTAAATGGAGCCATGTTCACATGTTATAGCAATTTTTATGCATACACATAACACAGGGGCCAACAACACATCAGTTAATATATAATCTCTTTGCTCTCTCCATATACCATATCACAGCTCACATAATTTAATGAATAGAAATTATTTCACAGCACAACTACACCAGTATCATGCTAAGCATTTTATTGCATATTTTACACACTATATTATAAAATTTATAACTACATATTATATCGGATACTTTTTAGTAATTTAATATACATAATTTACTGCCTGCCAGGTACTCTTCTAAAAAGAATCAACAATTCATTTTATTCACATGACATAACAGCTCTACGAGGTAGATGCTAGCATTGCTTTTATGCTGCAAATTAGGAATTGAGGTGCAGAGAAACTGGGTGCTATAAAGAAAGGTTCTGTTGTATACAACTCTTAGATCCAAAGTTGGTGTCCTCATATGCTATAGTAAGATCTATTAGTGTGATATAGTATGATTCAGTTGTTTAGATCTCAAAGGTATATCTAATATTTAGTTCTGTGTGTTCCTTAAATTATGTCTTGTGTCAATTTTTATATAAAAATTTGTAGTAAATTATATTCTTCCCATTAAAAAATGCTTAAAGCAATACTAGGTATATTAAACTTCTGTCAAAGACCATTTCACAGAGGTTCAGATTTTATTTATCTACCAGCTTGGTGGGATGAATTATTGCTTGATACATCTATTTGTAACATAAGTAGAAGACCTGTTGAAAAAAATATTACCTAGAGTTTTGTATTACACAGGCTTAAAAATTTGGGCTAGGCATATTCATACAACCAGCTGTGAACTTCTAAACGACACACATCATACATAAAAAATATTAAGTTGATAGATCAGTTTAAATATTCACATGTTGATTTAAATGTTATTCTTGCAGGAACACAACATATGCTGCTATCTAGCTTTATCAAGAATATTGAACCAGGCTAGAAAGATGGCTGAGCTGTTGGAGGCTAGGCTCACAGCTAAAAATCAAGAAAAGTGAATTAAGGCATCTTTAAACAGCAGCCACGCTTGTTTTACTTATACTTGCACACAAAAATATTCCATAGGCAGATGTTTTCTTCTGCTGATTTAAGTATTCACTCTTGGAACACATATTCTAACCACATGCCACTCAATATAAATAAAAACTAACCAACATATTCATTTTTGTGCTCTTCTAAGCTTTATTTATGTGAGTGTGTTTGCATACATGTGTGGGTACATCTGTGAGTGTGTATGTCTGTGCACATGTGTGCAAGTGCCTTTTGAGGGCAAAATAGGAGCTGGCTCCTTGGAGCTGAAGTTACAGGTAGTTTTGAGTTGCCAAACATAGATTCTAAGAACCACATTTGGGTTCTTCAGAACTGAGTTATCTCTCTAGCCATAGACTTAAGCTTTCCTATTTGTCATATTCATAAGATGAAGGGATTCCACACAGAACTTTAGAAAAACAACTGATGTCAAAGAAGTAAACAGGTGATCATCAATAGCCAGGAAATCTTCGGTCACAGTAAAAAAAAAAAAAAAGAAAGAAATGATTTCAAAGCATCCATACACAGAAATGCTAGTGTGAGTAATAACTGTATCCCCGTGCTTCTGAAAGCTGTGGAAGGGGTGGTGTTTTAAGGCTCACCATATGAATTAATGCCTGGATTATTTATCTAAGTCTATCATTCAAATATCTTTACCTTAAAATATTGTATTTCACTCTGTAAAATTACATAATGTCATCTTTCAGTTGTAGTAAAATCTTTTTTTTCATTTTATTTATTTATTTATTAAAGATTTCTGTCTCTTCCCAGCCACCACCTCCCATGTCCCTCCTCCTCCCCCAATCAGCTCCCCCTCTCTCATCAGTCTGAAGAGCAGACCTGGTTCCCTGCCCTGTGGGAAGTCCAAGGACCTCCCACCTCCTTCCAGGTCTAGTAAGGTGAACATCCAAACAAGAATAGTTTTCATAATTTACTTTCTATTTATTTAAAAAAATAATATAGCTAAATCATTTAAAATAATATAAACTTTTACTCAAGACACATATCGAAAAGACGTTTTAGTTAGGTTACTAAATTAGGAACTTGTGGGAAGCAACTGATACAGCAGCCATAAAGCAATGCTGCTTATTGGCCTGCTTCTATAGTTCTTTCAGCCTGCTTCCTTATGGTACCCAGCGTCACCAGACCTGGGCAGGCATTGCCTACGGTAAACTGGGTCCTCCTACATAAATCACCAATCAAGAAAATGCACTAGAGCCTTGTTCACAGGCCCATTGTCTGAGTGCATGTTCTCAATTCAGGTTTTCTCTTCCAAAATAACTCCAGTTTGTGTCAGGCTGACACAAAACTAAGGAGCACAGAAGAGTGGACAAGAATGTGAAGTGAGGGGAGAGGAAAGGTCAGGAGAAGTGAAAGGAGAGGAGAGAAGAGTAATTAAGGAGATGGGCGGGAAGAGATTTAGTGGTGATTAGAGTGCAAACTTTGCAAAGAGTACATTTAATAGATGATAATAACATCAATAATAAAGTTAAAAGTCCTAACGTAAATAAAATGATGAGATGTTTAATTTTTATTTTGGTATTGTCTTAAAAATCTGTGTAGTTTACAGTCACCAGGCATATTAATTATATGTTATCATATTAGACTAAGTCAATATCCACACATGAGTGATTCCTGCAGAACTAAGCAGCAAGGCCTTTTGCAGCTAAACCGTTACCACCCCTTCTTTTTCTTTTAAATCGTCTCTTTTGTATTTAGCAAGGTATCTGTGGGCTGGCAAAGAAAGGCACATTTTGAGCAAACTGTCTGATCTCATTAGGACTGCAAGCACATTTTCTCTACTTTGACTCTTCCTGGAATTGTGAGACAATAATTCTCAGTCTGCTTTTTGGCTTTGTGTTTTCTGAACAAATATCTAAATACAATCTTGGACACTTTTAAGTTCTGTTGCTGATAAAAACTGAATTCTGGCTCTGGGTCCTCTGCAAGTTACATGTATAAAAGCAAGCAGACAAAGCTGTCTATTTTTATGCAAAATGCAAACTTTAAGCAAAGCAATGATTTCAGATCTCATACCCTAATATTTCTTAGAATTCACATCTTGGCTTGATAGTAATAACTAGTAGCATTTAGAATACCTAAGCAGTTAATGGTTGTTAAGTATTTATCATATGAGAACATAGCTTTAAAATATAAATAACTTTGTTTTCTGTAACTGCATTTGGTTACTGTTGTCCAATACACATAACTGAAGTCTCTTCAAGAATTATTCAGTGTACATTTTAGTTCTCTTATAAGTTTTATGTTAACTTTGATTTTCTTTTTTAAGAAATTAAATTTTACTGTCTATGGTTTATGTTTGCCTCTCATTTTAGGGACATCATTTAAAATCATCTGTCAAGTTATAAAAAAATGAATACTGTGAGTATGAACATCTCTGTAGGAAAAAGAAGCATGCATCCAAATCAGAGCAGATGGCCCATTTATCTACAACAATATTTAACATGACAGAATTTTAGTATGATGAAATTATATAGACACCTTTGAAAGTTCACTTTAACAGAGTTTCAAAACAGTTAAAAAAAAAACCATCATTCCACTTTAAAGCTAAGAAAATGAAGTGAGAGCTGGAGAGATAGCTCAGTGGTTAAGAAAATGAAGTGAGTGTAAGTTATAACTCAGTTCACAGCCACTAATATTTTTTAAGGAAATTGAAAAATATGGTATGAAAACACCATTCTTGATCATTTGGATAAATTCACTCTACAAAGGTTCCAAAGCTCTTAGTTTTTTAAAATAATTACCACGATGATGATGATTATTATTAATTGTTTTTCAAGATAGGGTTTCTTTGTGTAGCTTTGGTAGAACAGGCTGGCCTTAAACTCAAAGAGATTCACCTCTGTCTCCCTCCCAAGTGTTGGTATTAAAAGTGTGCACCCCCACCATCCAGGCAACATATTTTTAAGACTCAGTGTGCTGAAACCAGGGATGAATTAGTCCTGAAGGTGCTCTTCTTACAGTTAGAACATTACTCTCTTTTTTGTTTCTGTAGGATAAAATGCAAAATTTAATAGCTCAAACAGTCTAAATTTACCTTAAAATATAAGAAAGCAAACATGAATAGATATTACTAGGCTAAATTATGGAGTCAGCAGGAGAGTATTTCTTTCTGGAAGTCCCAGAAAACAAATCTCTTCCCTCAGTTTCTAGGCCTCGGATGGTATTCTTTGACCCAGTCTCTGTTTCTGTCTTCATAGCTAGCAAGGGCTGATTTAATCATTTTTATGGTTATTTCCAAGACTACTCTATCATGATAACTCCTTCTTCATCATTTAAAAGAATATGACAACTGGGCTAAAGAGATAATCAAGGAAAATTGTCCTATTGGAAGAATCTTAAGTTCATTACGTCTATACAGTCTTTGCTATTTCAATTCAGGTAGGACATGGAGAACATTATAGGACCATTTTCCCCCTTCTGTGATCTAATAATACAATGTAATATTTTCTAAAAGGACAGTTAAATATCATTTCAATACTTGTGATTTCAATTAAAAGAAAAAATAAACTTCTTTGAGTATTTAAAGATAAAAGAATTTGTATTTATTTCATTAAAATAATTTTAATACTATTGCTGCTCTTCACCATCAAATTACGATTCCATTAATTTCTTATGTAACTGTGTAAGACGATTTTAAAAACTAAAGAGTGATCATATATTTCAATCAGTGATTGATTCAAGCATTGTCTTGGATCATAATAAATCGTGAATATGCCAGTGTAACATACAAAATACATAGAAATAATTTTGATAAATGTTATCTGTAATGCCCAGTTTAAATTAAAATTTATACAGCTATGTGCATAATTAGATTACATACTGCGACACTTTACAATATATCATTAAATAAAAAGTACAAATTTCAACATATGTAAGTTTGTTAATAAATATCAAACCCAAGCCTTAAGATTAAGCATGATGACATCCTACTTTTGCATACCATGCAATGCTGATGTTCCGATTTGAAATAAGTTGAGAATACCTTAAGCACATGAAATCGTGAAAAATATATTTGTTATCTGTCAGTTAAATTGTAAAATCTTAGCAGATACGAGATCTAGAGAAACTAGGATTTATTTGGAACTAAAGGAGTGTACCACTTAATCAAAGAGGTTTGCTGGATGAACAAAATTGGAAAATATTCATTAAGCAACTAAAACACCCACACTGGAGCAACAGAGAGCCCAACCTTCGCTTTGGGGATACAAAACCTGAGCAGGAACTGGAGTAGAGTCTTGATTGAGTAGAGGAGTTCCCATTGCTATTAGGCAATTTTAGTCTCCTACCTTAAAACGGGCTTTTAACTGAATTAAACTTCTATCAAAGTTCAGTGAAAGAATTTGCTCAAAAAATTAAGATAGAATGTGATAGAGGAAATCATCCAGTACCCTCTACATGTACAAACACAAACATACACCACATTGTACACACATTCATCAAAAGACAGTACTGAAAAGATATAACAATTATCATATAACAATTACCATCAAATCAAAACATTCAAAGATGCATATTGACATCCTATTTACAACTACTGAAAGGGTGACAGCAATGTGCAGCTGAGAGAAGTGTATCGTTGCTACCCGTACAGTTCTGATCTACTTTTTTCAGTCCATTCTGGGCAATGAGTAGTTATTTAAAAAGCAAGTCAATTGGTGGTTTGTGTTTGTTGTTGTTGTTGCTTTTGAATTTTTATAGGATTTATAAGACAATCTCTCTAATTTGGTCTTAGCCCAGGTGTGAAACAAAGTGCTAAAGCAAAGATTCCTGGGAACTCCTTTTTTTCTGAAATAAAGTTCACATAAAGTCCCACCATCTCACTGCTCACACATTTAATCTTTAAGCTTTAAAGGGAAAGGCAACACTGAATACTCTTTTCTTGTCCACATTTGTCTACTACTTTGCAAAAATCTAGCAATAATTATATATATATATATATATATATATATATATAATGATTTATTTATTTTCTGTGAATCATGTCTGCTTTCATCTGAATGTACACTGTGACTGTTTGGTGCCCCCATAAGTCAGAAGAGGGTATCAGATCCCCTGGAACTTGAATCACAAATGATTATCAGCTCTCATAGAGGTACTCAGAATCAAGCCCAGTCCTCTACAAGAACAGTAAGTGATCCTAGTCATCAAGCCAACTCTTTGGCCAAATATAGTAATGTATTTATAAAACAATAGAGTCACTCTTCCATCCTAAACCTTTCCAATTTTATGGTGCTGCCTGTTAGCTTGAAGTTTAGTTATTGCAACCTTCAGTGTGTCAGAGTGCTATCAATCTTTGTATGTATTTCTGAACACTTACACAGATTTACTATATTTGCTTTTTATGTAAAAACTTTACAATATGAAATGTTCAAAAGCACATTGCAAACAGCTAGTCACAGCATGAGGCTGAGCAATCTCTGTTCTACTTACATAATTCCTGTTCAAAACAAGGCAAGTACGAATAGTGAGGGATTGAATAACATGTTGCTGTGTGCTTTCAAGTCTTTTGTTTCAGAAATTAAAGTGCAAGTCACTTCACAAGCATATTGATGGACTTTTTCAGGTCACAAAGTAACTATACAGAAACAGATGTGTTGTCATTTACCAGTAGAAAATACTATGAAATAGGGACCAAGAAAACAATCTCTTTTACAATAGCTGCAAAAATATTCTATAGACTAAATTTTCCAAGGGAAAAAAATACTATCTATAACTAGAAAAGGGAAAAGACCAATGCATGCCCAGTTCACACATTGGAATAGTCATTATTGCAAAATGATGCAGTACCTACTACTATTTCTGGATTAAGCACACTCCGTGCAGAACTACCTATTACATTCTTCACAGGGAAACATAAATCTATTTGAAACTTTCTTTGGAACCATAAAAAGTCCAGAGTAGCTAGAAATACCTTGATCAAAAATTACAATAAAGGTGACATTTTAATATGTGACTTCAAAATATAATACAAAGCTGGTATAGATTGTTACAAGTAGTAATTTTGTTTTTATTTTTTTGACAAATGTCTTACAAACACATATTTTAAAAATGTGGGTATTTTCAATAAACTATGCTTGAAAAATTAAAGCTCCACATAGAGAAGGGAGGTATTTGAACTTATCTTTTGATCTCTGTGACAATAATTTAAAAAAAGGAATGGTTTATTATATGAGAAGTTATAGTTCTTTGTGAGCTCACTCTTTTTTTACACCATGAAAAAGGACATGATGGAATTGAGATACTTGCATCCTATCAGCAAAGAAACCTCAACAAATTTTAACAATGGCTGATTTACTTCTGTTTTTGTTCATGATGCATTCAATGTCTATTGGACAGTGGCACATTCAGGGTGGGTTTATGTGAGATGTCCTTCTGTATATGTGTTATTATTATTGATTAATTAATAAAGCTGTTTTGGTCAATGGCTTAGCAGAGTAAAGCCAGGTGAAAATATATATATATATATATATATATATATATATATATATAGAGAGAGAGAGAGAGAGAGAGAGAGAGAGAGAGAGAGAGAGAGAGAGAGAGAGAGAGAGAGAGAGTAGGCAGAGTCAAAGAGATGTCATGTAGCTGCCAAAGGAGGAAGATGCTGGAACTTTACAGTTAGTCCACTGTCCAGTGGTGATACATAGATTTAAAAAAAAAGTTAATTTTAGATTTAAGAGCTAACTAGGAATATGCCTAAGCCATTGGCAAAACAGTGTTGTAATTAATATAGTTTTTTTGTGTTTATTCAGGTCTAGATGGCCAGGAAACAAAAGAGCAATCTCTGCTAACAACTGCTTTTGTTCACTATGCATTAAAAGTCTATTGGACAGTGGCATCTTCAGGGTGGGTCTTTCTGTACTAGTCACTGTTCCTCATATCCTCTGGAAAAACACAACGTTACACTATTCTCCTAGGAATCTCTCCATCAAATCAGGCTAATAGTTAACAGCAGAGTCTGCCACAACCTTTGTGTCTCCAGCAACAAAATTCAACATAAAATTTTTTAAACATATAAAGTGAGTCCTGAAACTATGAGTAAATTAGAAGATATTTGAATACCCAAGGAAGAGGAGCAATAATAAATATAAAATCAGGATGTGTCAAGTTATAGGGCTAATTATACAACAAAGAAAGGCAGGAGAAGGCAGAAAATATGGAAAAACATTTGGAAAATACGCATGAGAGGAAAAATATTATCTAGCCTACACAAAGTATAAAAATATAATAAAAGTAAACCATTTAAAAATCGCAATTGACAAAAGGAAATTTAAGATGTCATACAAACATAATTGAAAAATACTTAGCATCACTCATCTCTGCAACATTCACATCAAAAGCAATGAGGAAAATATGAAATGGTTATTTAATGATTAGAGAGAGCATACAACTGTGAAGATATGGAGAAAAGTAGATTCCTACACAATGGTTGCTGGTAATGTTAAGTATCACAGCCATTACAGAAAAAATGAAGTTTCTTTTAAAAACGTACACTTAAAAACATCACAAAACTAAGAGTCACACTATTGGAAACCAAATAATATGCGGATGGAATTTTGATGGAGGAAGGTCATTGGTTAATTAATTAAGGAAGTTGTTTGCCCTCATAGGTTAAAACATAGGTGGGAGGAGTAAACAGAACAGAATGCTGGGAGGAAGAGGAAGTGAGCTCAGAGGCCATGCTCCCCTCTCCTGGGCAGATGTGATGAACCTCAGACCCAGGATGGACGTAGGCTAGATTCTTCCCGGTAAGCACACCTTGGGGTGCTACACACATTATTAGAAATGGGCTAGTCCAGGTGCAAGAGTTAGCCAAGAAGAGGCTAGATATAATGGGCCAAGCAGTGTTTAAAAGAATACAGTTTGTGTGTTGTTATTTTGAGTAAAGCTAGCTGGTGGCGGGAGCTGGGTGGTGGAATGCAACCCGCAGCTCCTACAACAGAATTTCTCCTTCATGCTTCTTGTAGCGCATTAACCAGAATCATGAAGTGATGAAATAAATGGAGCCAAGCTTCATGTTTGTAAGACAATGAGTAGATAATGAAAATGAAATGGAATACAAGTTGTCATAAAAGAGAACGAAATTCTGACATTTGTGATAAGATAGATGAATCTGGAGATCATCCCATTATCTTAAATAAGTCAGAGGCAAGAAAACAATGGCTGTGAATTACTTAGCTCGTGTTCAGAGTGAAACACTTACGTCATTAACATTGAGAGCAGAAGGGTGGTTAGTAGAGACTGGCTAGACCAAAAAAGGAGTAAAATAAGAAGTGTCACCAGTGGGAACTGTACAACTATGAGACAGACCAATCAGGTCTGCTGTTCTCTTGTATGTAAGAGCAAGGGCAGATGATGGTAATATATTGAAGACTCCAAAAACAGTAGAAGGATTGATTTTAAAGGTCTCCTCTTTGAGGAGACAAATATATTCACCCTATTTGTACATTACGTGATTTTTGAATTTTATATGCATTTAAGAAGATATAATTATGTACATTTCATCAATTTTAGGGATTAAAGATCTAGTTTTATTACAACCTTGAGTTTTTCAGTGATTGATGTGTATATTCCAAAAGAAGAGGTAAGAGGAGAGAAATTCGGCATGTGATGGTTTTAACGTGAATCAAAATGTGCTATTCATAGAACAAAAGGCAACATACAAAAAGATTTTAGAAATGTTCTGTACCATAGATAAGAAATTATAGACAACTCCTAAAACTCAGTGACACAATGCAAATATTGCCAACTATGGGCATGAACTTAAATGGTGTCAGCAGAGGATATATACAAAAGGCTAATAGATACATAGAAGATATTCAATGTTATTAATGCTACAGAGAATATTAAGATGAGACCATACGCGTGTGCACACACACACACAAGTGAGGGTGTCTGTATAATACATATGTATATGGTATATGTTGGGTAAGCTTATAAAATAATAGGTTTCTATATATATGATATATAACAATGATACTTGAGGCTATTTATCTTTCCTTCTGCACCTCTCTTTGAATTACCTTCCCCTTTCCTCCCAGCTAAACCTTTCACTACATTAATCATCTTCCCTTTTCATGGTGCCTGTGTCCTCCCATCCCTCTCTCTAGAGCTCCATTTTAACCCTCCTTGTTTATTTTCCTGGCTTTGATATTACTCCAGATTACTTACTCAAATGTAAACATTCAGAGCTAGGACCCTCAAATAAGAGAGAACATTAGTGTTTGTCTTGCTGGGTGAAGAACCACACACATAGAAAAAGATAATGGAAGAGTGGGCTGAGTACTGTCCTGGTAGTTTCCTCACCAAAGTCTATCTTCATAGAATCTAAAGGTGCTATACAAGCTACCATGAGAGAAAAGTCATCGTTAATCCTACTACGCTATAAAACCTATGAACTACAACAATAACCCCCTAGTAAGATATCCCCAATTGTGAAATAGTGATTCTTTAAGCTTGAGAGTAATCAACAACCTTCTAATTGGATGTAGGACCCATCCAATAGAATAGAATCAATGCTTTCCACTGTAAACCTAAGCAAAGAATCATGGCTGGAGGGGAAGTAAACCTCTAAAAAAACCTACTGCTACCATTTGTCTAAATCACTATGCTAGCTTCTTTCTGTCTCCTAAGTACTTACCCTCATACTCACACTTAACATCAGCTCCAGCCCTCATCAATGAAGTTTGATTTTGTAGCAGATGGAAGCTGCTACAGAGATCTAGAGTTGGTGAAAAATGCATGTGACTTTTGGTTGGTAAGCTTTATCTAATACTGATGCAGCATCTATGAAAATCAGTGCAGGAAATTACACTAAAGTAAAAATAGATCTACTATTTTGCATCACTGAAGCATTCAATGGCATATACTAAAGGACTCACTCCTATCCTGTTACAAAGATCTTCTCAGCCATCTTCAGTGCAAGTCTGTTCTCAATAACTAGATATCAAATGAAGAGTGGATAACTGAAACTTGGTGCATAAACAGATAGGGATTCTCCATAGCTGCAAAAAATGAAGTCATGAAGTTAGAGGCAAATGGACGGAACTGGAAATTCTTATATGTATTTGTCATCAGTTCTAGGAGTAAAGCAAGGGCACTGGAAGTGGGGTACAATGACTTTTTTTGGAGGGTCATGTCTTAAATAAACAACTGGATTGAAGGATTTACTTGCTTGGCATTGGGGCATTGGGTATTTGTTGGATAGTCTCCGGCTTCTGCGGAAAGCTTTATCATTCAGTATACGTAGCCCCAGTTGGCCCATCTACAACAACACTGAGGGGAATATGAGGGAAGAAAAGTCTGAAATACTGTAACAGCCAGAAGACCAAGGCTTTAACAATATATGTAAATAATATATAGCTTTATAAGCAATAAGTAATAAAATATATAATAATAAATCATTTATTTCCATAAGACATCATGAATTTAACAGAGGATGGTGACACAGGGGAGCTCATGGAAGAGAGTGTATGGAAATGATGTGATCAGAACACTTACTTACAAAATTCACAAAAAATAAATAAAATAGAATGTTACCACAACATTAAGATGTCTACTGTCGTAATTCAAAATAACAAGTTATATGAAAGATGTGGGAGTATTAAAAGACAAGCATACTGTTTATGAATAAAAAATGCTGAAACTCTATGGAAAACTCTAAGTTAATTCTTCATAAATCAAAAAATAGTATTAATATAGAATGCAAAAATTCCACTAGAGGAAAAAAATCATTTAACAATAGCGAAATTTGAAGTACCCTAAGTGCCCAAGAGAGAATTAATGACTAGGAATGAGTATATATTAGAAGTTCATACTGTCTTATAAGTGTAATTTGAGCATATAGACAGCATGGATGTGAATTAATAACATTACACTAAGTGAATAAGTTGTGACGAAATACAAATTCTGTGTGATATGATTTCACTTATGTGAACCACTTAAGAATAGTAAAAATCATTGATGTGGAAAGTATGGTTGGGACTCCCTAAGGCCCAACATAAGGACCCTCCCAGTTGCAGCAGATTCAGCCTTCCTCTTTCCTATGAACACATACAGAACCCCACCCCTTCTTTGACTTATTCCGAGTCTTTGTGTCAGCTGCCTATCTAGAAACACCAGGCTGGAAATCAGATCAGTGTCTTACTCAGCCAACATCACTGATTTCCTCATGTGGAAGATGAGAATTAGAAAAGAGGAACACTCTGCCTTAAATGTGATGTCTCCATCAATCCCCTTCCTGTAGGATTCAGGGAAATCTTTAGAAGAGGAGGCAGAAAGATTACAAGAGCCAAGGGGCATGAAATATATATAGCAAGGAAACAGTGTCTTCCAGACACAGCAGGACTGACCACATGTGAACTCACAGAGGCTGTGGACACATGCACAGGGTCTGCACAGGTTTAAGTCAGATGGAGTCTCAGTGCTGAGAGAGGAAGTGGAGACAAACCTACAGCCTTCTTCCCTAACAGAGAAGTGCTCTCCAAGTTAAGCATTAACAAAGAAAAACTAGCTTTCACCAAAGGAGTCTCACTAGGAATACAAACAATGGTTAAGGACAGGTGCATGCCCAACAGTAGTAGATGGTAAGCAGAAAATGAACTCAGTTGCCTTCCTTCTTTCTTTTCCTCCTTCCTTTCTTCCTTTCTTCCTTCCTTTCTCCCTCCTTCTCTCCCTTCCTCCCTCCCTCCCTTTCTTCCTCCCTCATGCTCCCTCCCCCTCATTTCTTCCCTCCCTCCATCCCTTCCTCTCTCCCCCCTCCCTCCCTCTTCCCCACTCACTCTCTCTCTCCCTCCCTTGCCACTCTCTCTCTCCTACCCTCCTTTATCCCCCCTCTCTCCTTCCCTTCCTCCCTTCCTCCCCACTCATTCTCTCCTTTTCTCCCTTTCTTCCTCTCTCTCTCTCCCTCCTTCCCTTCCTCCCTCCCTCTCTCCCTCCCTCCCTACTCACGGTCTCTTTCCCTCCCTTTGCCCCTCTTTCTCTTCTTCCCTCCCTTTCTCCCCCTCTCTCTCCTTCCTTTTCTTTCTCCCACCTCTCTCCTTTCCTTCCTACCTCTATCCCCCTCCCTCCTTCCTTGTTTTTTGGTTGTTTGGTTTGTTATTTTTGTTGTTGTTTTGTTTTTTGCCTTAATTTTTTAAAAAGAAATATTATGGTTTCCATTTTTTGATTTTATGTTCTCTGTGTGTGTGTGTTTACATAATTTTCCTGTTTTCTTATTTTATGTTTGGTTATATATTCTGTTTTGCTTAAATTTTTAATGCCTTTTTTTAAAAGAAGGAGAAAGAGAATGAAGATGTGGAGTTGGATGTGTGTGAAAGTCGTGAGGATATGGGGGCAGATGAGGGAGGGGAAACTATGATCACAACAAATTGTTTGCAAAATTATTTTCAATAAAAATTAGAGCTGGAGACATAAAACAGAAACTATGATTGACTTGAGAATGTGAGAAGAGAGTGAGGAAGACCAAGAGGCATTATTTTATTTGTATGTGATTTTAACTTTACAAGATGAAGATGGCACTGCAGATTGAGTTCCGACAGTAAACCTAGCATGAATTGAAAGAAAATTTTAGGCAATGTGCATTTTATCAACATAAAATAGAAACAAAAACCTATGTGGTATGTCCTACTTCGTGTCAAACTTAATATGTGGAAATATTTATTTTAAAAGGTCTCTACATAATGCCTAATGCCACCATTAAATAGTTTTATTGCAATGACCATACAATTGCTATGCATTCAAAAGTAAGAAAACTTTAAATGCATTTTAAATAAGAGTAAGAAATTAATTCTCTTACCTGAATTAAAAACATAAAAACCTTCCAAGTCACACGAAGAAGCAAACATTATATACTTTTACCATTTTTACTCTGTACAAACCTTTCTAGAGAGAAATTTCCTTTTACACTTTCAAGTTGAGTGTGGAAATCCCATAATTACTGGAGTTACAAGGACATATATAGTTTGAGAATCACAAGAACATTTAAGGACAGCCGAACTGTGATGGCCTGAGGGAGTACACAACACTTTGAAGTGACATCCAGCTTGCCATCACACACACAATTATAAACAGAGCTGTTTCCAGAGCTTTGAGATCCTAGGCAGACAAAGCTGCCAGGTGCTATCTTTAGTTTTCTGCCAGGAACTTTAGGGTTCAGCATGCACAAGGACGTGGTGGGATGAGGAACAGAAGCCATAGATACAGGAAAGTTATTTCTGGTAGAATTTAAGATATCGATTGTCCAGCAGTTAAAATGACTGCCTGCAGCCTTTTGCTCACAATTAAAAATTTTTGTTTTGTGACATATACTTTATTAACTCTTTGTTGTGTGATTACATTTGAAATTTTCCATTTATCCATATACAATCCCAGCTATTTGTTCAGTTAGATAACAACTGAACATTAACCTTCTTTTTAAAAATGTCCAAAAATTAGAAACTTATATGAAAACTAGACCATGTATGTGGAAGTTTGCAAACATTAATTTAATGTTTACTACTAAAACATGGGATTAGGGATATACATATTTTAAGTAACAAAAAGGTGTTTATTCTGCCTTCTTCAAACTTACAGACCACAAGACAGATACATTAAGGGAATTCAAGGTGATTAGATAACAAATTTAAAGTATAGAGTACTTGAAAATATTTCTGGAGTATGAGGTGTGAATATGTGTATGTGTATGCATGCGTGTATATGGATATGTGTATGGATGTACGTGTGTGTGTGTCTGTCTGTCTATGTTATCTGGGTAACAGAATAAACTTTAGGGAGACAATTTATTAGCATTTCTCTGAGACTGCAATTTCAGTTGAATAATGTTCTGTGAAATAAATATGGCAGGAAATAGGGGACAGCCAGAAATAGATATAGAAGTAGATAAAATTATATATAAATAGAGGTGAGTGATGGTTTTATGATAATAATGAAAGTCCTCAAAAGAAAAAAAATTACAAAATTAAAAGTTAACAGTAGGCATCTGTGCATTATATTACTGTTTACATACATGAAGAAGCAACATATAGCATGTTGACATCTTCAGGTAAAGAATCTAATTTTAGCTAGGCGGTGGTGACACACACCTTTAAGCCAGCACTCAGGAGGCAGAGGAAGGAGGATCTCTGTGAGTTCAAGGCCAGCCTGGTCTAAAAGAGCTAGTTCCAGGACAGGAACCAAAAGCTACAGAGAAACCCTGTCTCGAAAAATAAAAAAAAATTAAAAAAAAAATTCTAATTCCAGCATTCATGGCAGGAGAGCACATATCACAAAATAATAATAAAATACACCAAATACAGAGCAGAATTCTTTTCGTAAAATTGCAGTGAAAGCAAGTGTATAAGATTCAATTGTAAGAAAGGACTTGTGGCTTACCTGTGTATTATATAGAAAGTGATCAGCTCCAAGAAAAATCAAGTAAACATATAGCAAACAACATATTAAAAATTAACTGTTAGTTTCAAAATTTTAAAAATAAAGATAAGTGTCTATTAGAGTGTTTTAAGTAAGCATATTAATGGAATTATCTGTTGAAACAGGCAATCGTGTGTATAAATAAGTAGGCTAGTAGGATGGATTTTCAACCAAATCACTAAAATGATGAAAGCAATGGCAGGAAAATATGTCCCGTTCCAGCATCCAGATAATAAGGGAGAAACATTATTGTTTATGAATATTTGAAGCAGGTAAATTTAAGGATCAAAGAATCTTTCTGTAAATTAAGGAAATTCATTAAAAGGGTGGAAATTACATTAATTCTTTTCTGTAAGAATAATTTAGACCAAGAATTAGGGCCACCAATCTGATATGACATTTCCTGTAACCACTAGATATTGACCTCAAAATACACAGAAACTAGTCCTACGGATGGAAAGTGGGTCAGGGAACAACTGCAGAACTCTCTCTATGCCCCCAGCTGAGCACTATATTTAGAAGAAATACTTTTGTGGATTTGAGGTATTTCTTTAATTATGCTTCAGTGAAATGATTCCTGAATATAAATTTATCAGGCCTATACTTGATGCTATTAAACCAAGACGAAGTCAGTGTACGGTCTTACCTTTCCAGTATATAAACCTTTAGATTTCTTTTTTTTTTATCTCCTGTTAGCTTTTATTATTGTAAAAGGGGAGTTGAGGCATCTTATGGCTTACTTATAGAGATTTTCTTTATCATGAATTGGTTCATGTAAAGAGAAAGCAAATTTAAGCTTGAAGAAAGAGTTCAAGTTGCTGGTATCATTTGGGAAGATTTAGGACATGCTTAAAGTTTAAGAAAAGCGGGGAGGAGGCGGAAATCCTCAATAAATAAATAAATAAATAAATAAAATAAAATAAAAGAAAAAAAAAAGAAAAGTTGCTTTGTATAAACACATAAAGCCTCTCTATTTATGAGATAATTCAACTACTGTAAGTTTAATGTGCCAAATCTCTAGGCTAAGGATTGTGTGAAGGAGAAATACCTGGACCAGTCCAATAAATCAACTCCCCTTTGAGTCACTATTTACATTTCCAGCCTCTAACTACATAACATTGCTTCTCACATAAACATTCAGATTTGAAAAACACAGTGACTTTTCCAGACTGTTCTGTTTCCTTCCGTGCTAAAAGTCAGTGAGTTGGAACTCATGGTATTCATCTTTACTTCCTGCTATGCCTACCTTATGTCTTCCTGATGGTTACCACATCCCCTCATTCCTTAGTTCCCCTCTTTTCTCATCCTTCCCACCATTTCTCATCACACATGTATTTTGTTTGTATCACCCTGATGTTCATGACTTTTCAAATAATTGACTTGCTGTCTTGAGACTTTTTCTTCCATTTTGTCTTCAGTCTTCCTTCTAGTTATTCCCATGGTTGTGCTCCAAAATTTGTAATTAGCAAAATTACTCTCATATGGCATTCCGTACAATGACTCTATATTCTTGGTTAATCTGCCTCTTCTTTTCTGCTTCATTTCTCTCCAGAGTCCCATTAAACCTTAGCCAAACTCAGACTTATGGAATGTGGATCCTACAGTCTCTCTTTTCTCTCTGTCTTTTTAAAATATATTTATTGATTTACTTACATCCTGACCACAGCCTCCCCTCCGTTCTCTCCTCCCACGACTTCCCTTAACTCCCCCTCCTCCATATTCTCTCAGAAAGGGGCAGGCTCCCATGGGCATCTGCAAAGCGTGGCATATCAACCTGCCGTAAGATCAAGCACCTACCCCTGTATTCTGACTTGGCAAGGCAATCCAGCATGAGGAATCAGTTCCCCAAAGTCAGCCAAAGCACCAGGGCTGAAAATATATTAGCACCAATTAGCGTTGGACAGGAACAGAACTTTGAAAATGACTTTATTTATATGTTTGATGATGGCAAAAGTAGTGAAATCATCCAGGCAACTAAATCAATGGAGAAATTCTTCATGAGTGATTTTTTCCCCAAGATGATTAAATGCAGTGACTAGGTAGGGAAAGAAGAGCAATAGGAGAAAAAAATGACTGTGGTGACCACAAATGGAAGTACAGAACGTGGGAAATGAAAGGCAGAAATTGAGGCGTGGAAGGATGAGAAATGCAAAACACTTGCAGCTGAGTGATTTCAGTTTATCAAAAACTCTACTGACGGATGTTTCTAGACATTATCTAAATCACAGAGATGGCAACCATCAGAGGTAGGCATGAACAGATGGCATCTCATATGGTGATATGATATGAGGGGACGGGTGACAGAGCAATACGAAGATAGTAAGAGCTACTGAAAGCACTTGGAATACTTTTGGAAAATGAACACCAGTCAACATCTTATCTTCTCATTCTAAAAACTGAGGACAAAGCAGAACTCCTACGTACCTTAGTCACAGATGTGTGACAGTTGTGGGCAGCTGGAGTCAATCACAAGCCCTCCCTCTTCTGTGAAGGGAAGGTCATTGGAGCTATTAGATCTCAAGTTCTCTTTGAATTGTTATTATAATGCTGGGGAAAGAACTCAGAGCCTCGGCATGCTTCTAATCTTCCTTAGGCTTTAGATTGTTTTGTTGTTGTTGTTTCTAATAAACAAAGTAAATTATGTCCAGGTGTTGTCTGTAGAAAACTTAAGATGGTGCTGGATCCCTGGAACTGGAGTTACAGACAGATTGTATGAGCCACCAAATGGGTGAGGGAAGTTTTTGTCTTTTGGGGTAAATGCTCTTAGCCAATGAGAATCTCTTCAGCTCTAGTTATTAAAGACAGTGTCACACTGTGTAGCCTTGAATTTGTGATACTCCTGTTTCCTCCTCAATGTATGGACTACAGCATGTGCCACAATACTTGGTCATTTGGTTTTTTATTAGGTTATATGGAACCAAAATTAAATGAGGGTGCTTTAGATATAGATTTGTCACACATATGTTTATGGTAAGTTAAAAACTTTTATTAAAGCGACAAAAAATAAAAACTGTGTTGTCTTTCAAAATCACTTTGCACTATGTTATGTAATTGAAATTCCAGAAAAAATAAATCACTATACATTGTGTTCAATAACACTGAATTCAAACATAGGATTGCAGAATTCTAGAAGACAATCATAAAAATCATGCTAGGATTAAACTGAATGGCAAGATTTGGTCAAAACTCTGTGTTGTGAACCATTTCCCGAGGGTTCCTTTTCTGCTGCCATCCTCAGTATCATTAATAGCAATGTGCACTAAAGGACAGATTATTAACTCTTTTAGTCTAAAGAGAAATTTAGTTCATTTCTATAAAAGGAGAAGGCTTTATGACACTTTTCTTTTTAAATTTTAATTTATTAAAATTTTCTTTTAATGGATAATTTTTCTAATGTGTTCTTGGATTCGGTTTGCCAGTATTTTTTTTAAGGATTTTTGCGTCGATGTTCATGAGTGAGATTGGCCTGTAATTCTCTTTCTTGGTTGAGTCTTTGTGTGGTTTTGGTATCAGGGTAACTGTAGCTTCATAAAAGGAATTTGGCAATGACTCTTCTGTTTCTGTATTGTGAAATACATTAAGGAGTATAGGTATTAGCTCTTCTTGAAAGTTCTGGTAGAATTCTGCATTGAAACCATCTGGTCCTGGGCTTTTTTTGGTAGGGAGGTTTTTGATAACAGTTTCTAATTCTTCGCGACTAACAGGTCTATTTAAATTGTTCACCTGTTCTTGGTTTAACTTTGGTATATGGTATTTATCTAAAAAAGTGTCCACTTCTTTTACATTTTCCAGTTTTGTGTTATACAGGCTTTTGCAGTAAGATCTAACGATTCTCTGAATTTCCTTTGTGTCTGTGGTTATGTCCCCCTTTTTATTTCTGATCTTATTAATTCACATATTCTCTCTCTGCCGTTTGATTAGTTTGGATAGGGGTTTATCAATCTCGTTGATTTTCTCCAGGAACCAGCTTTTTGTTTCATTGATTCTTTGGACTGTTTTCTGTGTTTCTATTTTATTGATTTCAGCCCTCAGTTTGATTATTTCCAGTCTTCTACTCCTCTTAGGTGAGTCTACTTCTTTTTTTTTTTCTATAGCTTTCAGGTGGGCTGTTAAGTCTCCAATGTGTGCTTTCTCCGTTTTCTTTAAGTGGGCAATTAGTGCTATGAGCTTTCCTCTTAGGACTGCTTTCATAGTGTCCCATAGGTTTGAGTATGTTGTTTCTTTATTTTCATTGAATTCAAGAAAGACTTTAATTTCTTTCTTTATTTCTTCTTTGATCCAGGTGTGGTTCAGTAGTTGACTGTTCAGTTTCCATGAGTTTGTAGGCTTTCTAGGGGTAGCATTGGAGTACTACTCAGTGGTAAAAAACAATGACTTCTTGAATTTTGCATGCAACTGGATGGAAATAGAAAACACTATCCTGAGTGAGGTATCCCAGACCTAAAAAGAGGAACATGGGATGTACTCACTCATAATTGTTTTCTAGCCATAAATAATGGTCATTGAGTTATATATATATATAAACTTTATATCCTTTTCCCTACTTTATGTCCATACCTATGTTCATTTCTTTCTCATGCCCGGATATATTATTTGTTCTACTTTCTTCATGTTGTACTTTACTTCCTAATTTACAGATGACTTAGTCCTATGTGATCATGAAAGTTATCTTTATATTTATTTTTTTATTAATTTGTCAAATAAGTAGTGCTTGCCTGGTTGAGTTAGGAGAATCATAACTGGTATCTCTAACAGAGCAATGTGTAGGATGCATCTCTTAGACTTATTTACCCTACTTCACAAACATCCCTCAGTAAAAGACTCTTGTTGACTTGATTACAATGATGCTCATGTTGTCATGGTGGCAGTCTTCATATAAGAAGACGGAAGAATAAAAAATTGGATTATGACTGAACAATCTTAGCTTTTTTGGAAAATTGTAGATACAAAGAGCACCAGAACATGTGTCTAATAAAGGAATCTTTTGTTTTGTAGTCACATTTCTCTGAATTGAAGATATAATAAGCATAAAAGCCCCTTATATCCTGTCTGTTATTAACAGCATTCTTTCTAACCCAGTGCTCTCTCTTCCAGAAGAGTTAAAAAGTACGTTAAAGGAGATTCATTCTAAACACAGATTGCACGAAATGGTTACATATAATGAGGAACACACACTTTTAGATTTTCAGAAACTGTCTTTGACGTGTGTGTGTGTGTGTGTGTGTGTGTGTGTGTGTGTGTGTGTGAGTGCTATTCAAAATGTGCACTTACAAGGCTAGAGAGCCTTGGCAGGTAAGAGCTCATGTTGTCATTGTATAGGATTCAGGTTAGTTCCTAGAATCCATGTGGTAGCTCACCATAAGTCAGTTCTAGGGGAACTGACAACCACTCTTGGCTGCTGTGGTCTCCAAACACACACGTAATTCACATACACACGTGAAGAAAATATAAACATGGTGCAGGAGAACTGCCTGTATCCTGTCAATTACATTCTAAATAAACGCTGATTGGCCAGGCAGGAAATATAGGCAGAAAAACCAGACAGGAAGTAAAAATGATGAAATGAGAACAGAAGAATTCTGGGAAGGAGGAAGTTGATTCCTCCCACGCCTGCCCAGACCACCGGAGCAGCAGGGTGTGATCTGCCCCACTGGAAAAAGGTACTGAGCCACATGGCTAACATAGATCAGAAAAATGGATTAATCAAGATGTGAGAGTTAGCCAGTGAAGAGGCTAGAGCTAATGGGCCAATCAGCTTATAATTTATGGAGACCTATGTGTGATTTTCTTTGGGGCTAAACAGTTGTGGGGTAAAGGGCAGGACAGAAACAACAAACAAGCCAGGGCCCTGCTCTTGTTACATAAACATGAACATAAAATAAAAATATATGAATTTAAAATAATAATAAAAAGCCAAATGTGTATTTACTTTCTAAAAACAGTAAGTGTGTATGGTTGTAGGTGATATATCCATGCAATATAAGAAACATTAAAAACCCATTTTGATGTTTTTGTAACTGTTGATTTGTTGTTTTACCTATAGTATGGTAATTCAATATGGTGAAGAAAGTATCGTATCAATAAATGAGAATTTGGAATAAAAATATTAAAGCATCTAATGGTAAGCTGCTTTTGTTTCTTATTATAAAACTTTCCAAGATTATACACACACACATGTATATAATATATAGGAAAAATAATGTGATTACAATTGGAGAAACATCTATGTTGGCAAAAGATTAACACATATTTATGATTGACAGACATACTCAACCCAGAAATTACTATTATAACAAAGGGAATTGATCCATTTGTTTAAAAAAAATATTCTTCAATTTAATATTTCCACTTGACTATTTGGGATTTTCTTGCTCAAATGTCAGGAAAACATTTTACTATGGCTGACCTCATAATCTCCAGTATGAGCAAAATCTAAACAGTCATCGTGAGCTCAGTGGAGGAAGGGATTTAAGGGATTATTTTTCATTCTAAAAATAAACCACTTTGTCAAATATGAAGCAGAAACCTTCAGGATTGTACAGCAACCTAATCCCATTTAAAGATTGCCTCCAACCTAAGCCCATCTCATGTCACAAGAGAGGAAACAAGGACCTTCCTATTTATGAATAAATAGTGATCAGTCACTTGGATACAGAACTGTTTCAGAGAGCAGAAGGAGTAGAGAAAGTGTGTCTGTCAGCATAATAACAATCTCATCCTGAAATGCTGTACTGTGACAGAGCCTTCACAGACACTCTTCTAGTTAAATCTCTGTGTTCACTGATGCACAGGCATCCCTGTTGGACAACCAACACTGTCACTACCTCTGTATCAGTACATGTTTAAACGGATAGCAGTAGTACATTGTCTTCAGAAATGTAGCCCATTATCTTTAAGTCACCTTATCTGAATTCTGACACCGACTATTTTTCGGTAAAGCAAAATTGTTTTCTATCAACTTCATTTGAATATTCTAGGTAAAATTTTACAAAAAAAAAAAAAACGTTTTCTATAGAATAGTTACCTAGCAAGTACATTTCTCAGATATTTAACTCCTTCACAATAAAGCAGATTTCTTAAACATATTGCAGAAAAATATTTTATCATATATGTGTGTGTGTGTGTGTGTGTGTATGTGTGTGTGTGTGTGTGTGTGTGTAAATACTTCAACACTTTTATACCCGCAAATGGTTACAGAAAAGTTAGTCAGGGAATTTCAAAGTCAAGGTAAACATATTTTAAAAATAGATTATCTAATCTAAATCCCAAATGTGAATTCCATGCTGTGTGGTCAAGAGTTTCTCATTCTTTCCTCTATGTTTTCAACTATGTGTTCCATGGATGGAGCTGTGAGCAAGTGACTTTTGTACTGTTGGCCACACATGTTTAACTGCCCAGTTGATAGTTTTAGGCAAGACTTTGTGATCAAAGTGAGCAATACAACCCTTGAGTTCTTCTTCAATTCAGATGCCAATTGATAGTCACTGTTCTAAATCTCAGGGATTGAGAAAGAGGGCACTGTGCTCTCATTTTCAGTTTTCATCTTCCCAAAGTAAAAATGACAAAATCATAGTGTTTTGTAACTCTACAGTCTTTTAATAATGATGAAGACAGGTCAAATTGATTTTGTCTTGAATGTTGTTTCCTAGTTACAACCCACCAAAGTAGTGGGAGGGAGAAGAAAAAAGTAAAATGGGAGAGACAGAATTGAGCATATTCTTTCTGACTTTAGGAAATGTTAGCACAGAAATAATGCCACTGAAAATAGATCTGATATGTTAATGGCACATAAAATTTTGACATAACTAATAGCAATAATATAATAGTAAATATGTAATACATATTTAAAGAATATATCAACAGATGAAAATGGACAAAAGTTTGATAAATATAAATTAAAAATAATTTTGAGTATCTTATAGACATTGTTAAATAATAGCCATATTATATGTATTAATAACTGCCTGAAAGGTATAAAGACAATGACTAATCTACCTGTATTTAGTCCCCTTTTGCCATATTATTTATATTAGTTAAAGAATTGCAAGTTCTGCAAAGTCACCACTGTAGAAAAAGGATAGGCACTCAGAATTTTCCATATAACAGATGTGTACAAAGACGGATGAATGTGTAAATACATGTAAATCGGTATAGCAGAACAGGATATAAGAAACTTAGAAATCATGCTAGAAATTCCAGGAATAATTGTTTGGCCACAAGTCCAGCCACATTCTATGTCTATTTCCTTGGAAGGCACTAACAAACACCTTGGGAAAGTAATGGGTTTCCCAAAATGTAAGATTTTTGTTTGTGGCACCTGTGACTCTACGTTAAAATTCTACAGGTAATGGTATCAGTCCTGACAATTTACCCTTTCTGTCTTTCTCAAGGACTGAAGAGAAATATCATTTGTTTCATAGACAGGATAAAGTATTTTATGTAGATTTGCAGACTAATATTTTTTATTTACCTCTTTTGCGTCTTTCAAAGGTCTTTAAAAAATATCTGCATTGATTATTCTGACACCTGCTGGTGAGGGCACAGTGGATTTCAATTTTTTCCCTTCCACAACTATGGAACCAACCGTTTTCCTGCATATATTCAGAAACAATTAAGTGGTGATTTTTAACATCCATAGTAACTACACAAAACCTTTTAATTATTATCCCCCACTTCACAATGGCCTTACTTTGAATTTGTTCAGACATGCATTTACTTTGATTGGGGAGGTATCCACGTCATTGCACAGGCTGTGAAAGGCACAAGAGAGGAAGAAATATGCGGGTCTTCTTCCTAAAAATCACAGCTAAAATCTTAATAATAATAATGGCATGACTGCTTTTATAGCTTTAAAGAAATGTGCCAAATTTCCAACTAGTTAGCTGATAAAAAGAGCAAATTGATAGCTATGATAGAAGTTTCTAATACAAATTGTATACCTGCAATGTTACCTATTTTTCACATTTTACCCTTTTAATTAATTATTTATTTATTTTTGCTTTTGAGATGAGATTATGTTTTTGAAAGTTGTAACCACATCCTTCCCATTCCCTTTGCTCCTTTCAAATCTGCCCATAAAACCCCCCACTCACAATTAATTCCTGGCTTGAACTGAGCTCAGAAGCTTATATTGGCAAGGATATGATAAAACTGTTATACCATAAATCACACTTAAAGCTATAGCACCTGCAAGTGTGTGCAGTAAACAATACCAGCACCACTTGCTTTCAGTTTAGAAAACTCTCCAAAGCCCTACAGAGTGTACACAAGTGATTGCATATACAGTTAATACTATTATCAGCACCCATTTAAAGGCTGAAACATCTCAAAAATAAATTACCCAATTAACAATGTTATCATAATAACTGGCGAGGAAGTAAGAGTTTGAAGTAATTTAGGCACAAAAACCCATTAAGCATGCTTCGCGGTGGTGTTTAATAGCCATGTTCTTTTACTATAATCAGGTATATTTTAATCCTGTATATTGCTAAATTTTAATGATTAGTAAAAAAATCATAACCTAGAGAGATCGGTTAACTTTATTAAAATAGTCATTGAATCCACTAGATTCTAATGTTATATATACATTCATCTTAAGATATTTAATGAAAATACAAGCATTTTAATTTAAGGAAGTGTTCAAAAAAGCACTACATCTGCTTATCAGGGGAAATCTTTGTAACTTTAAGATCCAAGAAGGAAGAATAAACTATTTATATTTCACTTCCCCATTTTTATTGTACATATTTTTCCCAAATTATAAATATTTCTAGACAAAATAGAATTGACATGTAAGGAAACATTTAAGAAATAAAGAACTTTATTAGCACCAAAGGTGAGGCTCTATTATATCATGGCATTGCCTGGCACAGCCCACACGTGGATTTCAAACTGCCACAGCAGAGTATGCTCACTTAACTGTTACCTTCGTTAGAATCTTTTAAAATTAACTTAAAATGTTTCACCTTGAATATGATGCGAGTACTTATTTCTTAAAGTATAAAGTTAATGACCATGCAAATTAGGTGATGAAGACCCAAAGTGCAATAGTAAAATTCCCACAGAAACCTGTTATTTCAGCTTAAACGTCACTATGCTAATCACAGAAGGCTAGCATCATCTGGAGTGAGATTCTTCAGGTACTAATTTCTTCTTATGTAGAATTAACTAAGATCACCATTGATTAAAAGATAGAAATGCAAATGGCAATGATTCATAGCATTTAGGGCATATCTAGAAATTTTTAGATTGTGCCGCTTGCTTAAATACTTCAGGCACAAACTGCAGGCACAGGGACAGATTGCATAAGATGTCACGTGCTTGCTGCAACTGTATGCATGTTATTGGATTTTTTTAAAGCAATACACAATAATGAATAATTTAGGAGTTAATAAAATATTCAATCTGACTGATCCATTGGTTTAATTTTAAACTAAAGACTACTAATAAAAGGAATTACCTACCATTATCAAGTTCCAGGCGTGAGTGCCTGTAAACTGGAATCCACACAAAGGGTTGAAACACTAATTCCTATAAGACATTCGATAGATTATAGCTACATGATGGGGGATGGGTAAGAAAAAGAGGAGTAAAATTCAGTGCTAACACTAGCTTCAGTAAGTTTTCCAAAAGTTTAATTGTTTGAACCACCAGGCAAGCTCAACTGTGCTTTTTGCAGAGGTCTGGGGGAAAGAAAAATGAGAGAGGGACAAGTTTAACAGAAAGAGCTAAGACAAAACAATTGTTTCTTTCCCAGAAGCGTTCCTCCTCCACCCATAGGGTGGCTTAGGAAGGGAAGGACAAGCCTGCTGAAGAATAGAGGGAATAGGTTTCAGGAGCTTTGTCTAGAGGACCAAATTGGAAAGCCCGGGCAGCACCTCCATGGTTTACTTGACTGGTGGCTTAAACTGTGCCCTCCGTGGGTTGGGCATCTTCAAGACCTCAGCACAGCTCTAGCAACTAGAAGTCATCTGACAAACACGGTCACTCATTAGGTCTTCTAGTCTTCTTGTCACCTTTGATGTGGGTCAGATAGGAGGAGAGGCACCATGTGGGTGCTTGTGAGTGTGTGCCTATGTGTGCGTGCGTGTGTGTGTGTGTGTGTGTGTGTGTGTGTGTGTATTTGGGGTGGAAATGAAGGCGGGGATAGAAGGAGGAGAGGGGTGTGCTTTCAGCTTTCCCAGTTCAGGCATCAAAGTGCAGAAGGAATCAGACAAGAAATAAAAGAAAGGAGAAATAGCAGCTTTGGGAGCCTTTTCTTTTCCTTACCACTGGAGACTTGGCGACCTACTCCAGAATCCTTTCCATAGGCTAACCTTGACTGGAGTGGCTGCCTCTAAGAGGGAACTATCTGGGCTTTTTGGAAAACAGAAGCAAAGAGAGATCTCACACTCATTCCTACACCCAGGGGGCGGGCAAGGGCCACACTGTAGGGCAATAAAAAGACCTGAAGTAGCCACCCTCTGAGTCCTGAAGGCTATGAGGGCATTTGGCCCTTAACACAGATTTCTGGAGCACAGTTCCTTAAGAGTCTACAGCACATCGGTGGTGCACGGGTGTAGTACAATATCCATGCAATGCCTAGTCTATTCTCAAAGGGATTCGAGTCAACGCATTTTTTTTTATCCCAAATACTTCTAGAGCCACAGCGTTTTAAACCCTTGTAGTGTATGCAGATCTCAGCTTAACGCTGTCTGTGGAGGACAATCTTACATATGGATCTCTCAGAATAGCCGACTGTCTCCGTGAACACAGAGAGGCACAGACACCCCATATCTGGGAACCCCCTCTCCTCTCTCTGTTGGTTCCTGGCTCCAAGTCAGTTCCTGCTGGTAAGGTTCTGATGAGATTTTGTTTTTACAAAGCTTAATGTCTCACAGGACCTGAAAGTCACCGAGACAACTCAGCAGGAGACTCACTCAAGTCCTGCATTTTTGAAATGTTGTTTTATTTTATTTGCTGGTTCCTATTTACACGAAATAGGAAATTTCGTGTATGCTTAGCCATAAAAGGCGTAGGCAGACCATTCCGAACAACTTTTCTGCTCTGGGGCTAGGGCCACATGAAGGTTGGTTGGCACCTTACAGCTGTCTCTTACCAAGAGTTATAGAAGGGAGTGCACCACTGTAATGCTCAGGCCCCCTGGGGGTTAGAAGAGAGGGGAGTTGTTGAGTTGTTGTAATTGATGTCACGCGCCCAGGAGCAGGAAGGGGGAGAAAGGAAGCCAGAGAGTGAGCAGACCTCTCCCCATCTCACTGGCAGCACCAACTCTCAGTATAGGGTCCAGCCTGAGAGACCCCCTTAGCCCCCGCCCTGCGCCAGAGCACTGCAACCAGACTACCGCCCTGCGGTTATCAGAGCTGTTTGAGCACCAACTGGATGATGGCCCCGCACACTTGACACACTTGATCCTGCCAGGTCTTATCACAGCCCTACTCACTATCGTAGACCTGCAATAGTCACACTTGCTAACCAGGGTCCTGCAGAGAAATCAGTGGCAAAGGAAGCCCAGGATGAATAGCCCCCTCCCACCCTTCAATCTGGTTTTTTAGATCACTCCCTCTTCCCAGACTCAGCCCGGGGCACTCTACTCGGACTTTGCTAGCACTTTCTCTGGGTATCAAGGGTGCGTCGCCTCCTCCCTGGCGCTCCCCACTCCAAGCACGCACTGAAGACCCACTGTGGTCGCTTGAGCGGCATTTCCAAAAGGCGCTTCCCGCCAGTCCCGCATCCAGCGACCCCTTCCCAGTCAACTCACCTTTGCCGAACTGGGGCACACCGAGGCTGAGTCCAACCAGAAGCCAGACAGCTACCAGGCGCTTCATGATTCCTGACGTGACCCAGGAAGGTCCGGGTCTTAGTGGAGGGCACTGTAAGCGAGGTGGCCCTGCAGGACAGCAGTAGACCCCGCCCCTGTCAGAGATTCAAGAGGACCTCTTCTTCCCGCAGCGCTTGCTCAAATTCTTGCGAAAGGGCGAATAAGAGTGATGGCCTCGGGAGAAAGGGTGTCGTCCCCCCCCGCTTCTTCTGCGCTGGGGTGCGCGGAGGTGGATGCGCTGGAGAGCGACTGGAGCTCAGTGGGCGCTGCGGGTGGGTCCTGGTCTAGGCGCTGCGGGCGGAGCGAGGGCTCGCTGGGTTCCCGGCTCTCCGACTTTGGTGCGCGCACCGCAGGCGAAGCAGCCAGCAATGACTCCGGCTCACGCTGCTGCCGCGGCTGCCGCGGCTGCGGGGCTTCTGACTTGGAGAACAATGAAGCGTAAGCTGGAGGGGAGCGAGCCTCAGGCCAAGAGCGCACTGTGTACAAACAGTGGCGGCGCGCGGGCGCGCGTGTGAGACTGAGCCTGGCAGGCTGGCTCTGGGCTCCCCCGGCGTCCGCCCCCCTGCCCTCCCTCTTCTTATTGCCTGCTCCAATCCCAATCCCCCTCTGCCCCCCTCCCCTCCTTGGAAGGTGGCTCCTTCTACTGGAAGAGAAAGGGAGACAGCGGCAGCCACACCCTGGTACCTGTCACTGTCTGCTAAGTTCCTATATTGCTTGAGCCTTCTCCACACATGATGGGAACTCTAGGGTTAGGGGAACGCAAATGATGTCTCAAAAAAAAAAAAAAAAAAGTGTTGATTCCAGGGTTTGTTTTACAGTTAACCTCGCAAAGGAGTCCTCCGAACTTCGGGACTGCCAGGAAAAGAAGTTAAGAGATTTCACAAAGTGGCTCTTGAAGACTCAAGCAGGGTGAAATCCAACACTGCTGAAAGAAGTGTTCCCATTCCTCATAAGGAGTCAGACCCGGATCAGGCTGGGCAGGCAGCTGCTTGGTTGTTCTGTATGCAAATCAGTAAGCTCAGGACTGGGGAGGAAGGTTGTGGGCTCATCTGCTCCCAGTGGGAAAGGGAAAAAATAATCAAGTAGGAGGGCCTATAAGCAGGACATCTGTTTCACATGAGAAAACGAGAGGAGTGTGGGGACATGGCAGAGAAACAGAGGAGAGAGCAGATTCTTGACGCATCACTCAGGTGGATCAAATTTCGCTGCTCCCCACCAAAACTAAAATAAATGGGCTTATTTTGCACTGAAAGTGATTGAACCAAAGAAACCGCCTCTGGCTTACAATCGGGCTTTCTCCTCTGTTTTCGGTTAGAATGATTGCTTACTGTAGATTCAATTCTTGCAGTGCCAAGCACCAAAATGAAACAGAGGATTCTGTGCCCTCCCCAATCACTGTTAGGGAGGGAGATGGGAGGACAGAAACACATGCACAGAGCAACTGAAGAAAGCATTCAGTCTACAGGATTAGACACTGAAAGGGAACAACAATGAGAACTCCTCTTCATTTTTTTCCTCAAGTCCTAGGAACCTCAACTTCTACCATCTTTCTGGTGCTTGAAGTGAAATCAAGAATGGAAGCTATGAAAAACAATTGAAAAATAATACCAAATGACTGCTAGGGAGGGATTATTGTATCATAGCGAAACATCAACCACAAAACCAATGTTTCTCCTGCTGTGTTTGTAAGGAAGGTAACACATGTTTAAATAGTTATCTTGCCAAGGAAAAGAAGATGCACTTATTGACTGTGTACTTTCATGCTTAAGCCAGTCCCTGTTGGAACAGTATTGTTCAGAGTTCTAAACTCAATCTTCTCAATCACAACTCTACTTCTTGGCCCCTGACTATAATTTAACTCTGAAAGTGCACTCATGCTGTGACATGTGCTTTACAAAAGACCTCTCCAACTTGTGAAATGACATGTCACTTTTAAAGGATTACTTCTAAAATATATGGCAAATTCTAAACTACAGAGCCTGAACCCACTCTGCATAAGATAGCCAATGAGAGGCAATAGGATAAAAAAAAACGTGTTTTCTTTTATATTCCTTTACTATTTCTACTTTTCTAATAATCTATGATGTTGTAATAGGAGCGGCGAGGCTGCGTCCCCGGCGCCCGGCCGCCCACATGGCTAGCTTATGACCGAAATAATTACAAGGAAACTGTATTCTTTTAAACATTGTTTGGCCCATTAGTTTTAGCCTCTTAACCCATTTTTAATAATCTATGTAGCACCATGAGGTGCGCTTACCAGGAAAGATCTTAACCTGCATCTGTCTGGAGTGGGAGAACCATGGCGACACCCTGACTCAGCTTCTTTCTCCCAGCATTCTGTTCTGTTTTCTCCCCCTACCTAATTTTATGTCCTATTAAAGGGCCAAGGCAGTTTCTTTATTTAACCAATGAAACAACAGATAGAAAGATGACCCTCCTCCATCACGATGATATGATACTAAGAAGCCTGTCAAGATTTTAATGTTTTCCTGCAAAATGTAGACTACTAACCACACCCCTTTTTATTGTTTTTATTGAGCTATACATTTTTCTTTGCTCCCCTTCCTTCCTCCCCCTCTCCTTTTACCCTCTCCCGTGACTCCCATGTTTCTATTATACTCAAGAGTTCTTGTCTTTTTTTCCTTTCTAAGTAGAGCCATGTGTCTCTCTTAGGGTCCTCTTTGTTGTCTAGTTTCTCTGGGGTTGTAGAAAGTAGGTTGGTTATTTCTTTGCTTTGTGCTACTTATGAGTGAGTACATATTATATTTGTCTTTAAGGGTCTAAGTTACCTCAATAATATGTTTTTTTTTCCTAGATCCATCCATGAGCATGCAAATTTCAAGATGTCATTCCTTTTTACTGCTATATAGTATTCCATTGTGTAAATTTGCCACATTTTCTTTACCCATTCTTTGGTTGAGGGGTATCTAGGTAGTTTCCGGGTTCTGTCTATTACAAATGGTGCTGCCATGAACATGGTTGAGCAGATGGCAGAACTGGCCTTTGGGCAAAGAAATGCCCATACCTTAACCACTGACAAAGATACAGAGCATACATCAATGGATAAAACAGGACTGTCATATCCTGCCAAGACAGGGTAAGATAGTTTTGAAAAGTTACTTGCCTTTGAAAATGGTATGTCAGTTATGTTAGGCCTTAGCCAAAGTTGGTTGCTTCAATGCTGCAAACGTGACTTTGGGTGATTGCCCAGGTAGCTAGTTGTCTCTGTGATTTGTTGCATGTTTTGGAAGTTGTTTTACTGAACTTCCTAATTACCCAGGTAACATCATTTCCCTTCTCAGATCTTCAATGGGATTGAAGACTATATAAATGTAGTTACTTTTCTCTCATGACTTGGCCAAGTTATTTATTATACAAGACCTAAGCTAGTTAGAATAGGATATTTGTACTTATTGTATATACTTTCATAGTAGGTTTAGAACTCTCTTACTTAAACAAAAGGGGGAGGTGTTGCGGGAGTTCCTTCCACTCCTCCAGCCTATAGCTGCTGAGATACCAGCCCATTGGGGCGTTGCCTCTCTCCCTTTAAAAATGTGGCTACTTTCCTTCTTGTTCTCTTTTGCTTCCTGTTCCGTTTCCAGCGACTAGACTCCTTCCTGATTGCGCAAAGGGCTGTTGTCTGGGACGGTTATCTGTAAGATTTTTCCCCTTTAAATAAAAACCACCCTATTAATCATAATTCCAAACTGGTGTGGCATTGTTTGTGACTTATGCCTTCAGTTAAGTATAAGATAAAATCTCAGACTTCTTTTGATTTACATTTCTCTGATGACTAAGGATTTTGAGTATTTCCTTAAGTGCCTTTCAGTCATTTGAGATTTGTCTGTTGAGAGTTCTCTGTGTAGGTCTGTATCCCATTTTTATTTTTTAATTTTGGATTATCCCTTTTAAAGAAAAGTTTTGTTTTGCTGTTTTTCATTTTGTATTTTTTTAATACTCAAATAGACACAACAACACAGCAAAATACATAGCCTATTGCCATACAAATGGAGTGATGATGACAATGAAGGTCATTCCTTATGAAGTGGTGTAGCACATTTGAAAGGTGTTGCCAATTTGGCCCCTCTGCCTTCTTAAGTCTAACTTTCCATGATAAGGTGATATATAGTCTTAAACACAGCTGCACTCACCCAGGGTGGGTCACTTCTTTCTTCCTGCCTATTGAAAAATGAACACCTATGAACAAGCCTCTCATTGTGAGGATTTCAAATACAACCTCCAATTACAAGTGCATTTACATTCTCATTTGGACTGGCCTCACAATTTCATTTCATGCTCACTCCACTTATATGGGGCTGTATATATGGATGCAGCTCTTTCACAGGTGCGATATAGAAAATGCTTAAAAGATCGCGCAAATTGAAAAATCAAAGAAAGAAAGGGTAAAATACATAATACTGTAGTGAACCTTTTCCTGCACATAAAGTGCTAAGAGACCTTTACTAATCACATGTGATCCAGCCTCTGGTTTTACAGCTTCTCTAAATATGTGTCTAAAGTACTAAAAATGATCTATACATCACATGAAAATAGCATTTCCCAAATTGTTTTCTATAGGCATTCTTATTGTAGGAATGTTGATAGGCTTCTGGAAAAAGGAAAATAAAAGTATTGCATGAACAAATGTTTTTGGGAACATTGTATATTAAAGAAGCTTTTTATATACCCTTGATGAATGTATACATATTAAATTCCTTAAGGGTTTTGTTGTTAAGTAGGTTAAGAGTGGTTAACCCAGTATTTTGAAAACTTGTTTTTTTTTTTGTAGACATCATGACAAGATTTTCCTTAGTATACTTGTTAATACATTACAGATTCAGCACCACAAAGAAGGAATATTGACTTAAAACAAAGCAAAAATAAGTAGAATCAAATGAGAGAATGCAGGGAATTTATTGATTTTTGCTAACAATGGAATATTTCTTTCCTGATATGATTGTGGTGATTAATCTCAGTTATCAACTTGATGAGATCTGGAATGACCACCAGGGAATGTTTATGGCAGGTTATCCCACTGTGAGTGACATCACTCGCCAGGCTGGGATCCTTGACTGTATGAAGAAAGGGAGACTGAGATCATGAACTGAAGTATCTGTTACAAGATGCTTCTTGACTGGGCATGGAATGTTAACAGTTGTCTCCAGCTCATGCTGCTGTGATTCCATCGTCATGATAGACACCTTGAATGCTGGGTTAACTCTGTCTCCTTTGACTCACTTTTGGGAGGGTGTTTTATCACAGCAGCAGAAAGGTAAAGTAATATACAACATTGCTGCCTGGAAGTGGAGCCAATGAAGTGATAAACCTTGCCACAGAGGTCTTAGGCTTCGGAACTCTATTGAGCTGTAAGTAAAATACTTCCTTACTTTGGGCTCAAAGAGAGAGAGAGGGGGGGGGGGGTAACTGTCTTTGGTTACACTGGAACAATAGGAAACAGTCCCTAAAAGCAATATTGTACCTATTAGAGATACCAGTTTGTGGAGATTTAAATTCACTGAAAGAGAATTGTTTAAAGTAGAACAGAGGCTGAGACTGAAGGAGTGTCCTGATTCTCAGAAGCAAACACATGAAAAGGTATTTTCCTCTGGTCAACTCGCAGAAGGTGATTCTCTTCTGGTCCCAGAGGTGTGGGTTGACATCCCAACTTGGCAACAAAATTTGAAAGTGTCATCCAGGTGGAACTAATTTTACAGGTTAATTTAAATCATGGAGAGTTGCCTTATGTTTTCATAGAGCAATTTGGGTAGGACAATGAATGACAGGGTTGAAGTCCATGCAAAGAGGCTCTGAGCAGCCACTGTGTAAAGCTGTGAAGGTTAAGGCTAAATTGCAACAGAGATTCAAAAGATGCTGCAAAAGGCAGATCCACTTGATACCAACTGAGGAAAGCTTCATGCACAGAGTGGACTGAGTCAAGGCACAGGTTGTGCAGTTAGCAGAGATGGGGGGGGTAGATTTACATACTCTCTTTGGTGTCTAGTTGACTTTTTAGCCATGATTCAGAGATGCTGGAAATGGAGTTGCGGAATTTGATCTTTGTCCTACTTGGTTTTGGTCTCACTTTGGTTGTGTGTTGTGCTTATATTAAGCCATTTGAAACAGGATGATTTGTTCTATGCCATGATATGATTGAAGTATATAATTTGTTTTGATTTTATAGAATCTCACACTTCAGAGATTGTCTTGTGTCTCAGATGAGACAAGTATTTTAGACTTCTTTATTTTTTTTTTGTTTGGTTTATTGAGACAGGGTTTCGCTGTAGTTTTGGAGCCTGTCCTGCAACTAGCTCTTGTAGATCAGGCTAGCCTCGAACTCACAAAGATCTGCCTGTCTCTGCCTCCCGAGTGCTGGGATTGAAGGCATGTGCCACCACTGTCCAGCTGTATTTTAGAGTTCTAAGCTGTTGAAACTAATAAAGACTATCAGTACTTCAGTAGTTGGAAAATATTTTGACTTATATGATAAACATGTGAGAATTTGGAGATAAAGAATAATAGGTTATGATTTAAATTGGTATCAAGTGGACAAGGAATACAGTTGAAATAATTAATTTCAGTTGCCAAAATAATGAGGTCTAGACTTGCCTAAGAGATGAGCTTCTGCTCATGCCTATGGAGATCCTTTGATTAGATTGAGATGGAAAGACATGACCAGTGTGGTTACCACCGAGAGCAAGCATGGGATGTTTTCTGTAATGTAGGCAGATGACTCTAGCTCTTTGAACTGTGGAGTCACTTCCAAATGAACTATAATCCAGAAGTGTGCCGAAACTGACATTTCCCGTATTTAATTGTTTCTATCAGGGTGTTTAATTAAGATTGCAAGAGAAAAACTAAGACATGATGAATTCTGAAGGCAGAGTCTTCTGTGTTAATTAAGTGGTGATGGTAGAACAATCATGAATGGAATTAGTAAGCCGAGAGATATTATTTCTGTCTCTCAATCTTTCTGAATCTGTCATTATTTCTGTCTCTGTCTTTATCTCTGTCCCTCCTTTTGCTTTCTCTTGCCCTCTGTTTATTTCTTTTTTCACTGATACTATGACATAAATAGATGACCTTCTGTAAGGCAGGAAGCATGCTCATGCTTTTACTATTGACTCTACAACCATCCTTATTTAGGATTTCCTAAATACAATAAATAAGAAATAAATGTTAGTTAACCCACCTATGCTATGGCAATTCATTTTATCTGCTTAAACTAAGCAAAGTTTTTTAAGGATTTATTTTTAAATTTTATTTAATGTGTATTTGTATTACCTGCATGTATGTCCAATGTTTTGTGATATTTAGATCTTATTCTGTCAATAAAGTTTGCTTTGAGTCAGAGGGCATAGCTAGCCACTAGCTGACCAAAATTAACAGCAGTGGTTTTTGGAGGAATGAGGACAGATAGGAGACAGAAAATATTAAAGCAGGTCTGAGAGATTATGTCAGCATTTCAAAAGGAAGAAAGGAAGACATAGGAGGTCACTGGTCACTTTTCTGCTACTTCTCTGATCATTCAGGTTCTCACCCCAATATCTGAGTCCCGAATTTTTTTTATTGGAAAGGCATTTGTCCGTGACATTCATGTAGTGTGTGCAGAGGCCAGAAGAGGGCATCAAATTCCTGAACTGAAGTTATTGAGGACTGTGTGGCGTCACATGGTTCTAGTAATTATAATGCAATGTACAGGCTGCAAGAGCAGCAAAGACTCTTACCTGTCAAACCATTTCTCCAGCCTTTAAGCAAGTTTTGTTTTAGGATTATTGGTATTGGATAGGAGTTTGGATTCTGGAACATACTGGATTCAGGCCATATCTGAACTGATTTTCCCTACCTCAGTTATAGCTCATTTACCACAAGTAAAGTCAGTCCATTGCTAGGCCTCAGTGCCCCATCTGTAAAATGGAGTTGGTAACAGGAAAAACTTGTAATGTTATGCTGTTGTATGGTGCGTCCAAGGGCCCAAACCACTAATTGTCACAGAGTGATGATAAGATAAAATGGGAAGTATACATAAAACTGTAATCATATGCCAAACTTAAGAATACTCTCACTAATAAGTGATCATCTCTATCCCTAATTTCGGTTTTCACTAAATTATCTGCAATCTTGCAGATCAATTTTCAATTTACCATAAAAACAAAACTAAAACTAAATATATTTCCTATTATTTCTGTCATTTAAAAATGTTGTTAATTAAGTTTACTATAGATAGAATCTTAGCATACTTAATCAAATTATACCAGTCCTCTTTATTCTTTATTTGTCTTCAGTACTGAGGATCAAACCTGGTGTCCTTGGTTACTCAAGCTAAAATTATATGGCTGAGATACATTACAAGCTCTTAGCAGTGTAATATTATAAATTCAGTCAGGAACAAGTGGATTCCTGACCTTACAGCAAGCTTTAAGCTTATAAACACGGTTGTATTTACTGCCAAGTTCGTGGTAATATGTTTTGTAGCAACCATCGGTCACTATTATGCTCATCTTTTCTTTGAGAAGGAGGAAGTCATGGATTGAAATGAACTGGCTATGTCCTAACATTTGTCAGCACTGGAGCCAAAGCTTGCATGAAGCACTCTGAGCCCAGGCCTTTAGCCACTGCTGTCAGCAGTGTTGGAGAGTCTGCTGCAGGCCACACTATAGTGTCTTCTTACTTGTACTGCTTTTGTAAGTCATACTCCCCAAATGCCCCATACCGCACAGAAGGAGAAAGACCATGTCTGCTCAACACTGAGGAAAATGGGGTGCTAAACTTTCCAGTGACTCATCTCATGCCAAAGTGGAAGTGGGGGGCCATTTTACAGGACTTGAACTCTGTTTGGAAGTCTGGAAATATTTTCAGACTTTTGAGTTAGAGTCCTGGTTTAAACAGTTGTCTTGTTTATTTTATTCATTCACAGCTCAATTTAAATAGCTATAATTCACATGTTTGTAGCATTTTCCAGAACTTCTTGATTTGTTATGACCTATGGGGTTTGAGTTTGGTATTCCAAACACTTCATTAAATCCTTAAAACATTTGCATAACTTATAAAAATTTCTCCTTTGCTTCCCCAGGATCAGTGTTGTTTGTTCTTTCAACTGTCTTCTCATTGCTGCTACCTGATAACCCTCCTGTAAATTATTCTAAGGAAATGCTGTCTTCCCTTAAGTCCTCCTCAAGGTGTTCCCACACCCTGCTTGGTGCTTTTTCCAGGGAAAGTGTAACTTAACCAGGAACAATGAAACTTTTTTTTTTAAGTCTGGTCTTGTAAAAGAAGTTTCTATTGTTCCAGATTCTAGTTTCCAAACAAGCCTACTTTAGTGACTTATATTTTAACCTCCATAAAATATTTTTGAGTGTTGATACTTGTAACAAAAGTTCAATGTGTAGGGAAGATATATATATATATATATATATATATATATATATATATATAGAGAGAGAGAGAGAGAGAGAGAGAGAGAGAGAGAGAAGACACTTCCCTGCTAATGGTATTTTCTCCTTAAACAAGCATTTCTTTGTCATCAGAGATAACTGCAGGGAGCTAATAGCTACTGTCTGCCACAAGTGGTGTGTGTGTGTGTGTGTGTGTGTGTGTGTGTGTGTATGTGTGTGTGTGTGTATGTACATACCTGAAAGAATGCTTATATAATGTGTACACACAACTTTACAATGTTTGCTAAATTATAAGAAAAGCATAAATCTTGCTTACTTAAAAAATGATGTATTTACGAAAGTATATGAAAGGTTGCAAAGTGTTTATGTAAAATCAACCTTTTTTAAAATTTTGAATTTTCTGCCACTCTTTCAGTATCAAAAGCATTATTACAATAATAATATTTTTTTACGTGTGCAAGATAAACTCAGTAGGAAAAGCTGCTTGAAGTGGCCTTGTTAGTGAAAGGCGAACACATTTAAAATATTACATAGGTTTTGAAGTAGCCATTCAAAAAGGATATATAAACTCATCAGTCTACAGTTCATTGAAGGATGTGTCTCTTTGAACGTTAAATTATAACAGTTGATGACTACTGCAATTTTTTGAACAGATCTTATCTCACATTTATTTGTAAAAACAACATAGGATACTGCTCATCTGCAAATGTTGTACATGTGGGTCACACTAGCCCATTTGTCTCACATTAGTGGATAGAAACTTTTTCTATTGGGTCTTCACAGGGACCTGAGAACCTTTGGGAACCTGTGCAGGAGCCTAGGACTGAGGTGGAGCTGAGGCCAATGCCTTGTATTGAACCTTGGGCTTTGGTTAGCAGAGTCTATGACCCTTGATCATGTAGCTCTAATCTACTTTCCATGTTTTGGGTGAGTGATGAAAACAATGGCTGAGATTGTGGCTGGGGTTCTTTGGCATTTGGGGCTTAACCACCTTGGGCTTTGGTGGGTTTTGTTGGCCTCTGAACAGGCACTCATTGATTTGACATTGTTTGCCTGCGTCTTCTTCAGGCCTTTCTTATTGTGCTTCTTGACAAAGCACATGTTCCTTGGGAACTTGGGGTAAACCTCCCTAAGAGATTTGTATCTTTATGACAAAGGTTTGTTGATTCCATATGTGTGCTATTTGGGGAATTGGTTGGGTGTGGTGTGGTTCTTGGATTTGGCACTGTCTTCTGAACTCGTGGTTTTGAAGTGTCTGTGCTGGGACAGAACAATGCCCTCTTTTTACTCCTCCTTGTGCTCCTGCTGCTACTTATGTTTCTTCTCCTCCTTCTCCTCTTTCTCCTTCTTCTTCTCCTCTTCTGCCTTCTTCTTCTTCTTCTTCTTCTTCTTCTTCTTCTTCTTCTTCTTCTTCTTCTTCTTCTTCTTCTTCTTCTTCTTCTTCTTCTTCTTCTTCTTCTTCTTCTCCTCCTCCTTCTCCTTCTTCTTCTCCTTCTCCTTCTCCTTCTTCTTCCTTCTTTTTGTTCTTCCTTCTTTCTTCCTCCTCCTCTTTCTTCTTCCTTCTTTTTCATCATCTCCTTCTTCATCATCTTTTTCTTCCTTTTCCTCCTCCTTCCTCTTCCTACTTCTTCTTTATCTTCTTCTCCTCCACCACCAATACCTCCTCTCATCTTTTTCTTCCTTTTCTTTTTTCTCCTTTTTCCTTTTCTTCCTCTTCTTTTTTCTTCGTTCTCTTTCTTCTTTTTTTTTTTTTTTTTGGTTTTTCGAGACAGGGTTTCTCTGTGGTTTTGGAGCCTGTCCTGGAACTAGCTCTTGTAGACCAGGCTGCTCTTGAACTCACAGAGATCCGCCTGCCTCTGCCTCCCGAGTGCTGGGATTAAAGGCGTGCCCCACCACCGCCTGGCCGTTCTCTTTCTTCTTTATCCTCTTCTTTTTTCTCCTACTTCTTCCTCTGTAGTAATAGGAGCGGCAGGGCTGCGTCCCGACCGCCTGGCTAGCTTATAGCCCGAAATAATTATTCTTTTAAACACTGCTTGGCCCTTTAGCTCTAGCCCTTACTAGCTAATTCTGATATCCCAATCAACCCATCTCTAATAATCTGTGAGCCCCGGTCTTACCGGGAAGATTCTAGCCTACGTCCATCCTGGGTCGGAGCTTCATCGTGTATGCCTCAGAGAGCAGAGCTATCCCTGCGTCCGCCCAAGAGCCGGGAGCATGGCATCTCTGCTCCAGACAGCAGAGTTGTCGAGTCTGAGCTCACTTCCTCTTCCTCCCAGCATTCTGTTCTGTTTACTCCACCCACCTATGTTCTAAGCTATGAGCCCAAGCAGTTTGTTTATTACTTAACCAATGAAATCAACAGATTGATATATGACACTCCCACATCATTCCTCTTTCTCCTTTTCCTTATCTTCCTCTTCTTTTTCTTATTCTTTTTTCCTTTTTCTTCTTCTCCTCCTCCACCTCTTTTCTTTCTCTTCCTCTTCTTTTCTCCTTCTTCTTCCTCCTTCACCCCTTCTTCCTCCCCTCTACTCCTTTTATCCTTCTCCTTCTTCCTCTTTCTCTTCTCCCTCTTTTCCTCCTCCTCTTCTTGTACTTTTTCTTCTTATTCTTGTTTTTCTTCTTGTTCTTGATCCTGTTCTTTTTATTCTCCTTTTCCTCCTCTTTCTCCTCCTCCTTTTCTCCTCCTCTTCATTTTCTCCCCCTCCTCTTCGCCGTGTTTTCTTCTCATCCTTCTTCCTCTTCTATTTCTTCCTCTTTTTTATCTTACTATTTCTTCTCAAATTTAGCTTTTATTTGATTTTTGTGTATTTCACATTATACATCTTGATGCCACTCATCTCCCCATCCTTCCACATCTGCTCTCTACCATAGCAAATCCCCACTCCCCAGGATACAACAAGATAAAATTTTTAAAAAAAGGAAAATCTAATTGTTAAAACTGCAGTGTTGTACAATGAATCACAAAGTCCTTTAGCCCATTTTGTTACTTGCAAGTGTTCAATGGATTACGTTCTTGGTCTGTTTTGGGATTTTTTTTTATATTTCCTACATCATCAATACTGGGCCTTCACTTGGCTTTTCTTAAATACCCTGTTTTTGCCTTGTGTCATGGAGATCTGTAATTTTGGATCTGTATGACCAGCTTCTTCACATGCTCTAGCAGATCATAGACAGGGTAGATGATGAGATGAGAAAACTCATAGCTTTGGTTCTTGGTCTATGTGGTTGCTGGGTGGGTCATCCCACCAGCTCTCTTTCACCCTCAACACTAGGGTGAGCTCTCCAGCACTCCTCTGGCTATCTCAGGTTATGTTGTAAATAGCAAGGGGCAGTCAATTTCTTGTTCTCATATCTTCCTCATGTCCTTGTGGTTGGCTTGCCCACACCTAGACTAGTTCTACGGTGTTTCCTAGTTGAGGTGTAGGGGTCAATCTGCCTACTGATGCAGCTTGTGAGAGGCAGGGCCAGCTCTCTTGCTCTATTAACCTCACAGAATGCTCACTCACCTACCACAGGACTCAAGGAGTGTAGGGTGAAGCCTCTCTCCCCTGTCCATGCCATCATATATTAGATGAGGGGTGGGTCTCAGTCTCTCATCCTCACTTTTTCAGGGCCTGTCCATCTACACCTCCATCAACAGGTTCAGCTCTACTGTGTTGCCCAGGCAAAGTGTAGAATCTCCTCTCCCTAGTTCTTCATCTGACAAGGGCAAGATCAACATTCTCATCCATGACAGATGGCAAGGCATGAGAGGGGAGAGCATCACCATCATAGGATAGACCTTGGCTGCAGGGCCAGTTCTCCCACTCCCAAGAACTAGGGGCAGGCTCGCATGTGTTCCCACCAGCAAGGGTGGAGCTACTATTGTGTACAGGTGAAAGCACAGGGCCTGCACTCTTGAATGCTACTATAGACCATGAAGGGCAAGGGGCAAGGGTGAGGGCACCTCTCCCCCAACCACACTGCATACAGATAAGAAGTGGAGGTAGCTCTCCCACACTTCTGCAGATGGGTTTGTCTCACCTGCACTGCACGATCACCAGCAGTGTCAACTCCACTGAGCTGCACAGGTCAGGTATAGGGCCTGTTTTCCCGAGTGTGGCGGCCAGTCAGATGCTGGGCCAGCTCACCAGTTCTCCTGACCTCAGGGTCAGATCTCCCACCTGCCACAGGTGGTGAAGAATGGAGGAGGGCAGAATATTTCCTCCTTGTTCATACCATTGTCCCCCATAGTTCACATATGGCAGACTAAATCTGCCGTTCATCTTACCAAGGAAAATTGGATCTTATTGTTTTGACTATCTGTTATTGTTTCTAGTCTTGAACAACTTCCACATATTTAAATTAATATTTTGTCAGAGCTGTCATTTCCCTTCCTTTTCCCTTGGTCATATTGGAGTGATAACTTTTTTGTATTAACTCTTATGAAGTCTGTATATATTAAAGTAACCAGTGTGCAGTATGTTATAGTTATGTTAAAATTTATTCCATTAGTTCCCCAATACTTTGTTGATTTAGCTGTAATAAAGTATAGTACACCTAGGTGATGACATTTGTTCATCCCTGCACTCTGATTTCTTCTTCAGTTTTTGCTCAGATATACTTTCTCTATTCTTGGTTTATAACATATCTTTCAATGTCTTGTAGTAATTATTTTAGTATCATATTTCATAAGTGTATGAACTACTCTTGTCCAACTCATTTCTCTATAAATTGCTGCTATAGGTCTTATTTTCTCCCAAGATTACCACATATACCAAAGACACTTACTAAACGAATCCATCTCTTCTTAATTAATATCAGAAGAGAGCTGAGTCTTTAGTCACTACTGCTTGTCTCTGCTTGTTTTTTACACAGCACCATTTGATTGACTCTACATGTATCTATGGCACACATTTTGTCCAAATATTTTTAATGACTGCTATAGTAAAACCTTTCATTGCCATCCCTCAAGCTACTCTCTGGCCATTCTTCATTAATTTTCTTATAGAAGATTTAGAATGAGTTGGTCTGGTTGAAAAGGAGACAAGCATATTACTAATACCGGTAAACTATCTGTAGACCCAAGTTTTCTTCTATGCTCTTGTTTGTTTTCTGTTTATGTACCTAAATTTTTACATATTGGCATAAATGAACTCCCTATTTTTCATAGCTGGCTGTAGAATGTTTACAACACTTCTATTTCTCTATATGTAATCATGCACAAGTATAAAGCAATATTAGACAGCTATGGTTACAAATTTTTCATTATTACCATTACTATTGTTATTATTATTTTGCTTTCAGTACATTCCACTGGATTTTCATTGTATAACATTAAAATACGATTAGCTTTGCATTTTTCCTGCAAATATTTATGATTATTTTTTTCCTGTAGCAATTTGTTAAAGCTAGTAGTAGTCTAGCATCTGTCCCAAAGCACCAACACCATAAAAAGTCAAAACACCCCTGTCAGAATAGAAAGAAAACAAATGCCTATAAATGCTCTAAGATAGATTATGGGAGAAGAATTTTTGTTGTTTGTTAGTTTGTAGTTTTTCACCTAAAAAGGAAAATATGTTTCTAAAGATCTGTCAGAATTAGAGACCCTAACTTTCCAGATTCTACTGACAGAAAACTCTCACTCAAAATATTCCAATTAGAAGCAAAAATAAAGATATTTTCATATACTTATACATACCATCACCATAACTTACTGAATACATGATTTGGGGCAATGTAATAAAACTGCTGGAAAACCATCTTGAATTATTTTCTTCCGTATCTACTCTTTATTGGTATTGAATTGCTCTTCAGTTTTGTTTGCAGCATTGCTTAAAATTTGAGACACAGATTTATTTATTTAAAATTTATAAGACAAACATCCCAGAATGTTGCCAAGTAAATGGGTTGCTGTTTAAAAAATGTCAGCAAGGCTCGATTGCTGCAGACAACACCCATGCAACTCATTGAACACAAAGAGGTCTAAACTAGTGCCTATGGAGCAGAATCTTCTTCCCTATGTTCTGGTATACATGGAATGGTAAGACACTCTGCAGGTAACCAAATGAGAAACATATATACCAACCCAAGTACAAAACCCTTGCTGTCCTAAAAAATATGATAGTGCAATGGTGGTACAAATGTGTGGTAGTAACCAACAAATGTCTGATTTGACTTAAGCCCACTCCAGGAGATGGACTTCATACCCAACACTTTTTGCATAACCTAGAGCCACAAACTAGGTAGCCCAGAGACCTAGAGTAAAAGCAAATACTATTGATCTTTAAAAACAAAAGTAGTGATAAAATGACTCCTAATGGCATTTCATATGCGTAGATCAGGGCTTTATCCAGTCATCAACAGATAAGCTTCCTCCTGAAGACAGGAAAAAAATACAGACACACAGCCAGACATTAAGTGTATATATATAGAGAGACAGACAGACAGACAGACACACACACACACACACATACACACAGAGACAGAGAGAGACAGAGACAGAGAGAGACTGAGAGACAGACAGACAGACACACACACAGAGAGAGAGAGAGAGAGAGAGAGAGAGAGAGA
>NC_022021.1:11623907-11625652 GCF_000317375.1 Microtus ochrogaster
AGACAGAGAGAGACTGAGAGACAGACAGACAGACACACACACAGAGAGAGAGAGAGAGAGAGAGAGAGAGAGAGAGAGAGAGAGAGAGACATTGGAACACTCAACTCTAAATGGGGTATGGTCAGGAAATTCCTGCCAACAGAACTCAGAGAACACCTCAAACAGGATGCAGGAGCCATGTAACAGCCAGGGGTATGGAGGCCACCATGATAACAAGATCCTCTAAATCAACTGAGATGAATTTATATACTGAAATAGCAAACACAGGGCCTAAACTGGTATGCACCAGATCTATGTATATACAACAGTTTTCAGTTTAGTGTTTCTTTCTATGGGATTCCCCAATATGTAAAGAAATGGGTCTCTAACTCTTCTGCCTTCCCTTGAACTCTTTCTTTCTGTAGGTTTGCCTTGTTCTTTTTCAGTGTGATAGATTTTGTTTTATCTTGTTGTATTTTGTTATGTTTTACTGTTATCTCTTAGAAGCTGGTTCTTTTTCTAATAAGTGTCAGTGAGAGAGTGGATCAGGACATGATGGGAGGTGGGGAGGAACTAGGAAGAGTAGATGTAGGGGAAACTGTAATCAGAATATATCGTATAAGAATCTATTTTTCATAAGGGAAAAATAAGATATACTAGACAGTTATACATCAAGCCTAGTATATGAAGTAAAGAATGTGCTAAGAGAATTTTAAAACTGTGTGTGCTATCCATAAAAAATAACAAGCATTATTAATAAATAATCTTTATGGATTTTCTTTGTTTGAAAGGGCTGAAACCTAAAGAGACAATTCTGTTGATTAAAGACTTATTTTTCTTTATAATCATTGTTTTATACAAAATATGAAAATGAAAATGAATATAGTTTAAAATTTTAGAAAATGTTGTTTTAGGTGTATGTTTTTAGCTACAAGTAGAATAACATTCAATATTGTGTGTTTAGAATTAGTGTGCATTCTGCTAATTTTGACTGCAGGTAAAACCATAGTACATTTTCCCCAATACACATAATCATTGAAAACGTTATTATAAATTGAATAAAACACAATCGATGTCTTATGATATACTTTTAATTCCTTTTAAATGATTGTTTTATTACTGTAATATAAAATATTTAATTAAATATTTTGAATCTATGCATTTCTTCACCAACCATAATAACTACATTAAAATTGAGCAGGTACAATACCTGTCATGGTCTTAACTATGAAGTAAATGAAATGATAGACATAGTAATTGCATAAGTATAAACAACACATTTTCAGACAAAATTGTACATAATTTTTTTCAATTACATCAATATTTATTTTAAAAGAAAATTACACTGTAATAATTTTACTGTTGAATGTTGTTAAAACAAAAATAAATATTCTAATCAAGTTTTAAACTATTTAATTTCATATTTGTAATTTCAAACTGAAGCAACATACTCCTGGATGCATAAGGATACACAATAAACCACATTAAAAGAAAAAATGACTAGATGCTCTCTAAATATAGTGATTGAAATCACGGTGTTATCACTCACTTGCAGATCTGAGACTTTAGGAAGCTTTCTATTTTAAGCAAAATTATAAAGAATACAAAGGAGGACAAGTCTTCTAACTTTCATAATTCCTCACCAAATTCATAAATGATTGAGATTTTTGCATGAATTCCCACACATCTTACAAATATTTATAGAAATAGAATTTAGTTTGTTTAACAATTTATGATTTGGTGAACATCTTTTTTTTTTTTTTATT
>NC_022021.1:11626537-11640809 GCF_000317375.1 Microtus ochrogaster
GGAGGGAGAAGATGAGCAAGGAAGTCAGGACCAAGAGGGGTGCAACCACCCACGGAGACAGTGGGGCTGATCTATTGGGAGCTCACCAATGCCAGCTGAATTGTGACTCGAAAAGCAGGGGATAAACTTGGTGAACATCTTGAACTAAATTGCCAAAGTTTTAAATAGCCATTCCAATGTGTAATTTCATTTGTCCAAAAATCATCAGATTCAAGTGGAATGAAGACTTTTTGCTTAACTGAGTTTTCACTTTTCTCTTTAATGTAAGGAATGTTTTCATAAATTTTTCTATAACATAATGAAATGAACTAAAAACAGATAGTGTAAATCAACCTGAAATGATTTTCCTTTCAACTACCCTGAAGGCTACTTTTATCACTGTAACTGGAGGTTAGCAACTTAGAAGTTTATTAGCATGAAAATCATGTATTCGTTTAAATTTTAAAACCTATTGTATTTTTTTATTGATTTTATTGAGCTCTACATTTTTTTCTCTGCTCCCCTCCTTTCCTCTCTTCTCCCCTTCAACCCTCGCCCATGGTTCCCATGCTCCAAAAAAAGACTTCTAATTAGTCTTTTTCTACCTCCCATGTAGATTAGATCCATATGTTTCTTTTAGAGTCCCCATTGCTGTCTAGGTTCTCTGGGACTGTGAACAGCAAGCAGGCTTTCTTTGCTTCATATACAAAGAATTCAAGAAATTAATAAACAATACAATAAAAAAATGGGTTACAGACCTAAACAGAGAACTAACTCTCAACAGAGAAATCTAAAATGGCTGAGACACTTAACAGAAATGCTCAACCTCTTTAGCCCTCAGATAAATGCAAATCAAAACAACTCCGAGAAACCTTACACCTGAATAAATGACCAAAATCAAAATCACTGATGGCAATTTATGCAGGAGAGATTATGGGGTAAAGGGAACACTCATGCATTGCTGATGGGAATGCAAACTTGTACAGCCATTTTAAAAATCAGTATGATGATTTCTCAGAAAATTAAGAAGCAACCTTCCAACTGTACTTTTTTTATGAAGAAAAAAACTGAATATAATAACTTTATTTTACTTCTCTTTGTGGTTCAGAGAAGATGAAATAGGGTAAAAAAGTAGGAATACTTCCAGTTTTGCTTTGCTTGTTGAACTCAGCATCAGCTGACAACACCCTATTATTTTACCATTTTCATTTCCCCTTTTAAATAATGTGTCACTCTGGGATTTTCCTGAGCCAGTGACTCAGCTCTGTTCAAGACTAACCCTGAGGACACTATGTGATGAAAACTGTCCTCTTCAAAGACCGTGGGTTTAGTTAACAAGTGCAGAGACTACGTGGCAACCAAGCTCAGTCAGTTCATTTTAAATAAAAGAATTGGTAAGCCTTTTGCCTTTTATATTTAAAACCACCACAAAATGTTTTGTTGCCTCATCAGCAGCGTATTATACTGTATTTAAATTTTATTGTATTTCTTTTATATTTTAACATAATTCTTTTTCAAATGCAGAAGGCTAATATTAGAAATTCTGCAAATAGCACGCGTTCCTAATGAGGAAGACAGGTAGCCCTTTTGCTTCTAATTACTTCTGCACAATTCCTTTTAACATTCTACAGCTGAGTTCCCATTTTAATCTCAGATGTCACCTTTGCCCTAAGACATAGTCTTGTTTAGGAAGAAGGCAGCGGCAAGCTTAAATCATTGCTAATGGCAGTCAGGAGGATTTCTGACTAAGTATTTCTTCTCATGGGAGCAATAATCACCAACTCACAGCCAGCTTGGGAATAATGACTAGAGTACTGTTGCTGTCTGATAATATCTAGGCTCAATCAGTACTTAATAAATGAACTCATGCATTAAAGATAATTTTCTGACGATGGTCAAACATTCCATTCAGGCCATGTTATTGAATAGAAGAGAAATACCACCACTCATCTGTAGAAGTACATCAAAAAAGGACCATCCCTTGTTTTAAAACTACCAGTGTATCAGTATTTCTATGTAATTGTTACTGCTTATCATGAAATAGTTCACTTGTGTGTTTCCTTTCTTCCATCAGCTACAATAAGGAGAGTTTTTGTGCAGGCAAAATGTTTAGTAAATCCTATAACCTATAATATCCGATTTTAGTGTATTTTTTTCTCAGCTTATTTTATTATTGATAGAAATAATGTTAATCTGTTTCAATAAAGTTTTATATATTTTAAAACCAGGTAGTTTAAATTAATTTTCTATTATAGGGCAAGTGTCATGCTTCATTTTGATTTTCTTTAAATGCCAATCACTCATAACGTACACCTATGCTCTTCTCAATTTTTTATTGCTAGGAGAGGGTATATTTTAACAACTACTTAGGTTAGAATACACTATCCCAGAGTGTTTTCTACCTGTCCACAAGAACAGGGGTAACCTTTCCCTTCTCAGTATTTGTTACTTTCATCTTCCTTTTCTCTGTCACTCTTTTTATACATTGTATAACACGTCATAGACACTTTTATAGTAGAAAACAAAGATATAGTCAGACAGACCAGGGTTTTGTATACACTAGGCTAGCACACTACCACTGAGCTTTATCCCCAGCCCTGTAGTTTATCATTATATTTTTAATTGCAATTTTAGGGTTGTGTGTGATTCTCCTGTGAGGAGCAAACAAGTTCATTCTCTTCTTATTGATTAGTTTGAAAATTATCTGCAGACATTTGTTTTTGCTTCTGCTGGTTATTATTTCAGATAATGGCATACGGAAACTTGAAATTATCTCCAAAAACCTCAACAGTTATTTCTGTGGAAACTCTCATAGTGGAAGACTTTCTTGGGTAAACACGGGTATACACTTTAAATGTTAATAGAGTCATATTTATACACATTTTCTACCCAGTTAAACTTCTACTAATAATATACTATGTATGTATTCCACCCATGTTTACTTTATATTATATAAGAGTCTTCATTATAGGGTCTGATAAGCAAAAATTCATGACTGCTGGTGACATCAAACATCTCCATTTCCTCAATGTTTTCTTTCATCTTATATGAACCCTCAATTTATACTTATGCTCATTTTTATTATCATAATTTTATTTATTTATTTATTAAAGATTTCTGCCTCCTCCCCGCCACCGCCTCCCATTTCCCTTCCCCTCCCCCAATTAAGTCCCCCTCCCTCATCAGCCCAAGAGCAGTCAGGGTTCCCTGCCCTGTGGGAAGTCCAAGGACCTCCCACCTCCTTCCAGGTCTAGTAAGGTGAGCATGCAAACAGCCTAGGCTCCCACAAAGCCAGTACGTGATTTTATGTTTTAATGTAATGTATTTCTTAAATATTCAACATTCTATTTTTCTTCTAAAGTTTAAATTTTTTATCTAGCTTACAATCCTTTCAGTTATGCCTACTTATGGCATCATAGGCATATATAAATGAGAAAAGACTATTCAAATTTACTATTTTATTCTGATGTCTCTTATGTATTATTCTTAAATATATGTAAAATTTAGTTTATTCCATTTATAAAAATTTTAGACTACACACACATATATACACACGTATAGTCTTTCTCTAAAACCACTTATAAAAAATTGTATTAGTTTTAGATTTGAAAAGCCACAGAACACTATTTTGTACCTTAGAAATAAAAAGGCTGCTTTCTGGTCTGTGATTTTGTTAAATGCCCTGGCTCCTTGCCAAGCCAAGAAAATCTCCTCAAACCACTTACTTTCTGTAGTAAGCTGGAAGCTGACAATGCCCATTTATCTGGAGAAAAAAACCCACCATGACTCTATAAACTCTTCCGCCATGTGTTTTAGCTGTTAATGGCATCCCGTTCATACTCAAGAACAAGAAAGAATGAGGAAAGATAAAAGTAAGGGCCGGTGAGTTGGCTCAGATGGTACAGTGCTTGAAGTGCAAGCCTGGTGACTTAGGTTTGATCATCAGATCCCATGGTGGAAGGAAAACTCAGCTCCCCATAGTCATGCTGTGACACACACACATCAGCACTTCCATATGTACGTCATGCACAGATACACATATCATAACAGAAAGGCTGCTTTACTCTTAGGAACTCATGCTTTCTTTCTTTCTTGCACAAATGAGGTCTTCCAGGAATACACAAGGCTATCAAGGATCAATCAGTTTTAAAATTTTGCTGGCCTACATTAAAATGGACAGAATATTAGAACTGTGTGTGTGTGTGTGTGTGTGTGTGTGTGTGTGTGTGTGTGTGTGGTGTCTACATACATGTGGGTCATAATAAAACTTAGGAGATTCTTTTTTTTTTTCTTGCCTCTATTATGTGGATCCCACAAATGAACTCAGCTCATCGGGCTTGGTGGTAGGTATCTTTATCTGTTGGGCCATCTTGCCCTGGTGAATGATTTGAGAAGATGTCTCACTTAAGAACATAGCAGACAGTGAGGACTGCTGAAAAGTCAAGAACATGGCACTGGGTTTTGATCCTACTGCACGTACTGGCTTTGTGGGAGCCTAGGCTGTTTGAATGTTCACCTTACTAGTCCTGGAAGGAGGTGGGAGGTCCTTGGACTCCCCACAGGGCAGGGAACCCTGACTGCTCTTGGGCTGATGAGAGAGGGGGAGTTGATTGGGGGAGGGGGAGGGAAATGGGAGGCAGTGGTGGGGAGGAGACAGAAATCTTTAATAAATAAAAAAAGAACTGTTTGAAAATATGATTCAAACATTTAGACTAAATAAATAATTTTATTATTTTGCTAGCATCATTCATTATAGAATGATGCTAGAAAAACAGTAAAAGTATTCTTTTATAACTTTTAGTGGTTGGTATCATAAACATTAAGGTATATATGAAGGTTTATAAACTGTACCATGTCTGTTTCATGAGGAAGAAAGAATATTTCAAGGAATTTCTAACACAATAAATCTCTGTACCTAATGTGTCAAACTTATTTCTCATCCACTCTTCATGAATGGTGCCTACTGGTTCTCTTCCACTACTGGTTCAGCTCCGTATCTACTATCTTGGTTCTGGGTTAGTCCCATTAGCCCTTATTAAAATAATCACACTATCACTGTTACAACCTGAAGCAGATGCTCATTGTAATAGAAATGACTAAATCATATAGAAGTGTTTCATTTTCAATGACTAAATAAATATGTTCTCAACTCAATGTTTTCAATATTAGATAACAAAAATCCCATGGCTCTTCCAATGTCACCCATTTCTAAGGGATAATGGTAACCAAAGGGAATACACAGCTGGACTGGAAAATAACAGTGACTTATTTATTGTAATACTTTCAATATATTTTTATTCTTTGAGAATTTCATACATAGTTATAATGTATTTTGCCCATATTCATCTATATTTTTCCCTCCAATTCTGGACCAGCTCCATAACATCCCAAATATATGTCGTTTGCTGACTGAGGGTCAGCCTCTAGCAGCAGAAGGACTCAAAGGGAATCCACAGAGTTGGCATACAAAGACTTTTTTATCTGAGGGGGTAAAGGGAAAAAGAAACTCATTCACTATCTTGATAGTTTTCTTCTTTATTCTTCTTCTGTACTTTCTGTTCTTTATTTTCCTAATTTCCTCTCTCATTCCTGATATTTCTCTTCTAATTCTATCTTTATCCTTGATGGTTCTTTCTAATTCTGTCCTTATTTTTTCTTATTCTCCCATCCTTCCTCCTCTCTACTTTTTCTCTGCAGCTGAAATACCAAAGTAATCTTTCAGTCAATATAGAAATTTCAATGTTGGTGCACTGTCTTTTTCAAGTGAATGGTTATAATGAATACAAATTAAAAACAGCATGTTTTTCATATCTTTTACATGATTAAACATTTAACATATTACAGGTGAAAAACAAATTATACACATGAACACACATACATTGATACCCAAATAACTTGTTATAGGTTAACAGAGTATAAGCAAGCAAGACATTCTTTTCAGTCAGTCATTTTACTGGCAGGTTGTGCTTTGTAGTTACCAAGAAAGGAACAATCATTGTATTACTTATCTTGAAAGGCAATCTTAAGTACTCACAAACCTACACTCTTATACATGAAAAACAGTCATATCTATCTTAAATTTTTAAGGTACATACCCACTCATCAATAGTTTTTATTAGGGTATTGAGGACAAAAATGGATATAAGGAATTAATACCCATTGGTCATCAACCAATTGGTTGACGATCATCTACCTCGAGCCATCAATCCTAGCAAGAAAGACATCAGCTAATGATAACTGGGCTGCTTTGTTCTTGTTCCTTGACCTTAAAGAGTTCTTTACTCAACTATGTGAAAAATGTTGGATTACCTTCTTGAATTTTCACCTCAAAGCTATTTGACAAAAACACCTTAGTCTAACTTTAAGGTTTTTTTTTTCCAAAGCTTTGTTTCTGCTGCAATGTGCTCTAAAACCTGTGAACATATCTCTCAACATTAAGATTAGAAAAATTTAAACTACTTGGGCTATGGGACTCAGTTGTTTTTTTCTAACCATTAGTCTATATAGCTACTCAAAAATAACTCATGTCTCTAGATGTGTGACACTTCCTTGTTTTAGTTTTTAATCATCAAAGCTCTACTTAAACAAACATTGTTATTATCAACTGGATAGTACAGCTTAGAAAGACATCATCTTCATAATAATCCACAGGTAAAACACTGAGTAGAATGGGATATTTCCTTGATATAAACACACTGCATTACAGGCAGTGGGGTCTCCCCACACCCATTCACACCATGCTAGATACCAGAGAAAGATGGTGGCCGCAAACATGTAAAGGCTCAGGAGAAGCAAAAACCATTCTGGAGTCTGTGATCTCGGGGCCTTGCCTTTCCGAGATTCACTCATCAGTGAATTATCTCCGGGTGGGCTGACACTTGAACTTCAATTGCCACCTGCTTTTTATCTGATATGGAGATATCAGAGATATTGTGTCCTTTTTATTTTTAATAAACCCAGAGTCCAATTGTGCTGCACATACTCAGGTTTACTCTGACATCCACTGGAGTGTGAGTGACCTTCCAACATCCACACTCTTATTTGTTTTGAGACAGTCTTATGACATAACCTGCTGGTTTTGTGATGTCTATAAAGAACTGACTGATGAAGGTTAATATTCAGGAGGATGCCTATATGTTTGTCTTTGGATTCACCTTCTTATTTAGCTTCTCTAAGAACGTGAATTATAAGCTCAATGTCCTATATTTATGGCTAGAAACCAAATATGAGTGAGTACATCCCATGTTCGTCTTACCTCACTCAGGATAGTGTTTTCTATTTCCATCCATGTGTACGCAAAATTCAAGAAGTCCTTGTTTTTTATTGCTGAGTAATACTCTAATATGTATATATTCCATTCTTTCTTCATCCATTCTTCCATTGAAGGGCATCTAGGTTGTTTCCAGGTTCTGGCTATCAGGCCATGAAAGGAGACAGAGACAGAGACCCACATTGGAGCACCGGACAGAAATCTCAAGGTCCAAATCAGGAGCAGAAGGAGAGGGAGCACGAGCAAGGAACTCAGGACCGCGAGGGGTACACCCACACACTGAGACAATGGGGATGTTCTATCGGGAATTCACCAAGGCCAGCTGGCCTGGGCCTGAAAAAGCATGGGATAAAACCGGACTTGCTGAACATAGCGGACAATGAGGACTACTGAGAACTCAAGAACAATGGCAATAGGTTTTTGATCCTACTGCATGTACTGGCTTTGTGGGAGCCTAGGCAGTTTGGATGCTCACCTTACTAAACCTGGATGGAGGTGAGCGGTCCTTGGACTTCCCACAGGTCAGGGAACCCTGATTGCTCTTCGAGCTGATGAAGGAGAGGGACTTGATCTGGGGAGGGGGAAGGAAATGGGAGGCGGTGGCAGGGAGGAGGCAGAAATCCTTAATAAATAAATAAATTTAATAAAAAAAGAAAACAGTATTTCATATCAATAAAAAAAAATAAAGAACTGACTGGCCCCAAACTAGTAGAGATCCACCTGCCTCTGGCTCTTGAGTGCTGATATAAAGGTGCGTACCATTACTCTTTGCATGGGACCATGCTCTTAAACTGACTCTCCCTCTCTGGAAAATCATCTGCTGTCAATAGATTCTTAATTAAGAAGAGTGGGGGCATGACAAAGGAGCAGTGGTGGCACATGCCTTAACTCCCAGCACTTGGGAGGCAGAGGCAAGTGATCTCTGTAACTTTGAGGCCACCCTGGTCTAAGGAACAAATTCCAGGACAGTCAAGGCTATACAGAGTTACACTGCCTTCAAAACAAAACAAACAAACCAATAAGGAATGAAGTCATGAGCGCCTCTCCCCACTCCATGTTATAACGTTAACTGGATTTTTCTTGTGTGGCTGTTTTACAAGCAACCTCAGCTGTTATGAATTTCCAAGTACCAGTGATCCTGTAATGTCAAGAAGAGAAAGAAACAGTGGTTTACAACATTGCTGAAAAATCATTATGTCTCTTCAGGTAAGGTGTGCAGCTGTCATTTTAATATTAAGACATCCATTAGATAGGGAGGAAAGGTTCACTAAAAATGCAAAATGTTAGAAGAATTCACAGGAAACTTCCAAAAGTCAAAGGGCTATTCTGGGAGTTTATACAAACAGTAAACAATAGGCTGGGGCAGAGGAGACCCATCTGTGGAGCCACCCACATGCCATGTAGAGAATATCAGTGACATTGCCTTGACACTTAAATGACTATCTCAGATGTTTTTAACATGAGGGCCTGCTTGTTGGGGTTTCTCTCCTGCCCAGTTTCTACAGCCAGTAAGTTCCAAAGAAAATCACACAGAAGTCTACATGAGTTATAAACTGATTGGCCCATTATTTCAGGCTTTTTATTAGCTCTTATAACGTAGCCCATTATACTAGTATATGTTAGCCACATGGCTCAGTACCTTTTACAGTGGGGTAGGTGACATCCTGTTTCTTCGGTGTCTGTACAGGACTGGGGAGCAATGGGCTTCCTCCTACCCAGAATTCTCCTGTTCCCATTGACTTGCCTCTACTTCCTGTCTTGTTGTCCCACCTCTACTTCCTGCCTGGCTACTGGCCAATCCACGTTTATTTAAAAATAATTGACAGAATACAGACAATTCTCCAACACCAGATGTTTGAGACATCTATGCCCCTTCAAGGATGCTCAGCTAATGCTCACAATTAACTCCAATAAACTCAAAGGTTCTCCTACCTAGACATTGGTAGAACTTTCCATTGGTCAGATATTTGGGCACTATTTATTGTGAATAAGTGTTTTGCTCATGTCTTCCCAAGAAAAATAAAGCAATGGGATCATTGGTGCTAATGAAACAAGAGATCAGTCTTGTTGGCATTAAGGCAAATATATGTTTCTTAAAGAACTGTAATAAAATGATACAATAAATATGGTTTCTTTAGAAGAAATGTGTACTGATTAGTACTTGGTGAAATAAACTTTAATCATTTGAGAAAGAAAAGTAAAATAAATAGTTGGTGATAGAAATCCTTGTTCATGTTAAAGCCAGAGTAGCACATTCAAACTGACTGGAAAATATGAAGCAGTCCCAGTGTCACCATGCAAGAGTGGACATGTAATTTTATTAATTAATTTTGGTTTTAGTCAGTAGTACTTGGGAAAGGCTAGTTTATATACAACTATTGATTTATTAATGAAGTGATGGTTCTCCAAGAACTGGAATGCACATAGATTTTCATACATTATAGGAAAGTATGTGTTAATATGAAGAATAACCACAATTCATTCAAAATTGATAAATCTACAAAATAATTCTGGTACCTAAGGTTTAGGAAACATTGCTGAAGAGGGAGCAGAAAGACTGTGTAACTTCCAGAGGACCAGCGCGTTTTCTGTGAATCTGTATCTCCTAGTAATGCCAGTATTAACACTCGTAAAGTCTCAACAACATGACTGCCTAAACATGAACTGAATGAGGACAATAGACATGCCCAAGTAGATGATGGAAAGGCCAAAAGGCCTCAGCCTCGCACAAATACAGGAAAGTGAGATTGCTGACAGTGGGAGAAACAGTCTTCCCAGGGACGAGCATACCAATTACTTATCCGATACCAAATGGTCAGCTTGGGGAGCAAGTTTACAAGTAAAATTATAAAGAGTGAGCAGGCTGTATTTAGGAATATATGTATATATAAATATGTATATATGCATGCAACAATTAATAGGAAAAAAACATGGATTTAAAGAGAGCAAGAGAAGTTATATGGAAGATTTTAAAAGGAAATGATGTAATTATATTATAATTTCAAAACTAAAAATAGAAATAATTGTATATGGTGTGATTCAGTTTTGCTGATAATCATTCATAGTTGTGTAAGAAATATTTTTCAAAATTTTACTATTCAAAATCAAAGTGTATATACAAATGTATATAAATATGTCTACATATATGTATATGTTTACATATATCATGATAAAAATATTTGAGATTTAGGTATGTATTAAATTTTACTTTTTATTTTCTAATGTATTTTCTACATTTATAATTATCTTACCTAAGAAAGAGATCTTTTATGTTACAGCCCATGCAATTTGCTAAGCACATTTAAATTTTATATAATAGGAACCTCCTTTCACTCATATAAATACTACAGTGTTTAGCTTGTATTTTTGTCTCAACTGTTTGACTTTAGCCTCAGTCCTATAGTACTTCTGCATGGCTTGGTACCCTGTGGGTCCCCCCTTCCTTTTTTTTAGTTAAATCTGGAAGACTCAGATGACACTTTGAGTCTTGCTTGGTAAACTGTGAAAACTGTTCCATGCTTCATAGAAACCTCATTTTTTCCTAAGGTATGTGTCAAGATAGCATCTTTTCAGGTTGTGAGTATATATTTAGTAATTTTTCATCTTGGCCAACATTGTCTGTTTCAGTGCAGAGAATGCACTTAGAGATCTGATAGAATAAGATGGTTTCTTCTATGAACGTATGAGGAAAAACCCGCACTTTTGAACGTGAAAAGGACTGTGAATTAAATAACATGCCCTAAATAGCATCAAGCTAGAATAGCATTCTGACTGACTCTCTGGCTCCTGGTTTAGGAACTGTGTGTTTCTTGAGGAACATGATTGCTCTAATTTCTGTGATATTATAGCCAGTGTTGCCTGCAAAATTATGTAGTTTAGCTTGCCCCGTGTTTAATTAGGATTCACGAGCTTTTAGAACCATCAACTATCTCATGTCAATGTTTTTGTTATTATGTTCCTATTTCCATGTTGTCAGCACAATTTGTTGTTGGTTTTGATTTTCTGCCTTGTTAAAAAAGATAGTTCTTAAAAAAAAAAAAAAAAGGCAACAACAAAAGTTAGTGGACTCCAAAACTTGCTCTGTTAGGGTTGGAAAGGCTATAACATTTAAGGATAACTAGGAGACTTTAAGAAAATGTAATTCAACAACAGTAAAAGCCTTGTGACTACTTTTTATTTTTGCAATGCACTGTAACTAGATATCCACAGATGAAGTGTGTGTGGTTGGTAATGTAAAGAATGATGTAAAGGGCAAAACAGTACCTTTAAAAGGGCTTAGAACTAAAAAGTATTTTTGAAGCAATGCAGTCAAAGCAATAGAAGGTGAAATAATTTAATTAACACTTACTAAATACTATTAGTCTTTTTACATGCAGATTTCAAAATATATTTTCAATTATGAGGAATTATTATTTGTGTGAGCCATTCCCAAGAACATTGCTTAATTTAGAATATTAATTTTTTTTACAAATATAGCATATATTCTTGCTCTTGATTATGTCTGTTTCTGTGTCAGCTCCAGTCAGACTAATCTGCCCAGGTTCAAAAGGAAGAAGATGCAGACTTCTTAGCATGGGGCTGTCCTTTCTTCTGTTGGTCTGAAACAGTTTTGACTCAGTGCTTCAGTGGGAGAGGAGTTCACCCTGACTCATCTCTGTAGAGGACAGGACGACACCCAGCACGCCGAAGAAATCCAGCACACCACTGAAGCCTGAGTCATACACGGGACCCTGAACTAACCCACAGAGTCAGATACATTAAAAGTATACTCAACATGGGCTTGGTCACTCTCAAAATGAAAATGAAAATAAAAAATGGGTTTTAGATGATTGAGAATAGTATTGTTTCATTTCTGGAGTGAGGTAAGAATTTGCAGGAGGGATTTGGGTCTCCTTTTCTTACCATATTATAAATTCACATAATAGTTTAGTTTGTCATGAGTTTATATGGGTAAAACATTAACATGATGGTCAAATACTTTAGTGTGATTTGAAGAAGAGGATATCCATGTCTATTGGTGCTTAGATATAAGTCAAGGCAAAATTCACATATAGTTTAAAACACATTTAGTAGTGACTATTGAAATACTAAAAAAATTAAAGCATTTCATATTTAGATAATAAACTTATTTTAAATTTATCTTTAGTGAAATCTTGGTCAAGCAGAGATGTGTATCTGGGTTTATTTCACATTGTGTGCAAAGCAAAAATAGAAAATCATTAGAGGTGTATTTCTCTGCCAATATTATTTTATTTTTCAGATTTTATATTGTGACTTTAACTAAAAAACATATCTTTGTATTATACAAAACATGGAAAACAGAGCATTTGCTCTTACACTGGACTTTCAAAATTTGACAGTATTCATCAGTTAAGACTGAAATTCCCAATGAAAACAGAATTATTGCATTCGAATAGTCTTTAGTACTGTATCATTTGTTTTGAAATAAAGTACTCGGCATCCATATAGAAGGCCTTGGCATATTTGTTGCAAGTTATTATCAGCTTCTTTTAATAAAGCTAATTGTCTTTAGTATCAATAATTGATAAAAATTATTATTCCAATACAACCATAGAACTTTTGATGTATATAGAATACACATCTTAAGAAAGAGCTATGTTATGGAACCATAAAACTCAAATCTTTAATGACACAAACCACACAATTTCGATCACTTTATTGTATGACAAAATGTGTTAAGACAACTTAATGTTCCATAGCTGACTTGGGGAGAAATTAATGGCCAAATCTTCTACTCATGGTTCCGTATGTTCATTCTTAGGCTGCAATATTTAAATAGCTAGATATGAGGCCAGTATTCCATGGGCTTTCTTCTTCCAGGGTCCAGAAATCAATGACTTGGATTGTGGTATTGAGGAATGGGAGTAAAAGAACAAATAAGATCGTGGCCTAAATCCGTACTAACTCTTCCATTTTGACAAGCTGGTTGAGCTTCTCTGATTCACCTCCTTTTTAAATGTTTAAATAGATACCTATATGACAGCATAAGGCCAGTGAGTTTTGGAGATAATGTGTATAAAGTATGTAATATTTACCAGATTTACCCATTGAATCGTTTCTAATCTTGCACTGTTTACCCAGAAATAACACTTAGAAACTTCTGTTTTTAAGACATGCTCACTGACAGAGTTGTTCCTTTAGTTTAGTATTATGTTTTGGATGATTCTAAAATAAGTTTTCTAGGAGACAGAAACTTATTACTCATTCTTTCTCTACTATATTTGGTTGTCTTCTTTATATTTTAGTAAGTATTTGTTAAAATAATGTGAGAAATTTTATTAGATAATCTGCTTAAAAGGATAGTTTTTATTTGAATGTTTTCATAAGATAGGTTTTCATCAGATTTTTTTGGCTCTCTGAAACTCATGGTAAATCTTCCCTACCTCCTTACTCCCCAAGGTTTATGCTCTTTTTCTCTTTCTGGCTCTCTAGAAAGCAAAGAAGAACAGAAAAATGTTAGAACAGATAAAAAGTAGAAAAACAGAAAATACCAAAGCTATAAATAAATAAATAGATAGATAAATAAATAAATAAATAAATAAATAAATAAATAAATAAATAAATAGATGTGTAAAATAACCATGCAGCCCATTTGGTGTTTTGGATAGTCCTGAGTATTGTACTGCCCAAGAGTACAGTTGATAATCCATTGAAATTCCATTAGCAAAAACAGATTCTCCATCTCCCAGTAGGTATCAGTGGCAAATAGCCTCTTGGTTAGGGGTGAGAATTTGTGTGAATAGCATTTTCTCCATGTCAGAATTTTGTTGGGTCTGAAATTAGGATAAATGACGGAATATTAAAGCAGGGACAACTAAAAACCTTTGAAAACCAGATGCTACTATAGAAGTTTCCTAAATTATATGGAGTCATATAATTTACTTGAAGTCATCATACAAGATGGGAAACAATACGTCTTCTAAATGTCTTTTCTCTTTTCATTCCTATCTCTCTCTCTCTCTCTCTCTCTCTCTCTCTCTCTCTCTCTCTCTCTCTCTCTCT
>NC_022021.1:11640909-11654351 GCF_000317375.1 Microtus ochrogaster
CTCTCTCTCTCTCTCTCTCTCTCTCTCTCTCTCTCCCTCTCTCTCTCTCTGTCTCTCTCTCGATTTCAAAACAGGGTTTCTCTGTCTATCAGCTCTGGCTTTCTTGAAACTTTCTTTATAGACCAAGTTGGTCTCAAACTCGCAAAGACCCATCAGTTTATGACTCCCAAGTGCTGTGATTAAAGGCCTGAGCCACCACTGCCTGCCTTTAGTTATCTATACCACCAGATAAAACCTCCTAGCCATGAATTGGCTGCAGTTTGTTAAGTTCCTGAGTAAAGGGATCCCACAGACCCTCTGACCCACAAAATAACACAGGTTACTAAGAAGACTACTAGTTAACCCTCTTGATGGCAAGGCCCTACTGCTGAAGACACAACCTACCTTTGTCATCTAATATGGAGACATTCAACTGATATCCAACTGGAAGCCCCAAATCTACTTAGTAGCTTTCAAGGTGTTGGAAGCTACTTTGCATAACACCGGAAGAGAAATGTAGTAGGATGTTTTGGGTTTTCTTTAGAATTTCGTATATGATCACAGTATTTGCATCACTCTCACTCCTCCCATTCTAGTTCTTCCCTCCAGCATAACATACAAAGTTCACTGAACTTGGTTCCCTTATTCATATGTCTAGGACTGACCACTCAAGATTGGACAACTATACAGTAGTTTGTACCTGCAGAGAATTGATTCTCTCTCTCTGTCAATAACCATTAACTTCCTGTATCTCTTCATTTAGGTGTGGGACTATGTGAAATTCCTCCTGTCTCTACTGACAGGTCAATTGGTATTTGCATTATGGTGGTCTTATACAGACAGCTATACTCATGAAAGTTCATGGGTACCTTTTCCTTGTTATATCTATGGGCACAATCTAATGACAGGAGTCCTGTTATTTGAAATTCCAGCTAATATTTGAAAAGCTTCACTGTAGGAAGGTATATCACATCCTCAGAATGTGCATTTAACAATTATGTGTTGAAGTTTATTTTCAGTTTCTATTTAAGTCCAGATACCGGTCTGAGACGTCTTTCCCACTTATCTTAAACTACATACAATAGTAGAAGTCCACTTTTAGAAGTTATTCTTTTATTCACAAGTAATAGAATTCTGGAAATATTTATCGAAGTAATATTTCTTGGGCAGGACTGATTCTTAGGATTTCTCTTTAGCAACGAAATATTAGGGCATAACTGCGGTGAGATATCTGTCTCTAAAGACCACCACAGTGGCTTATATTTTCTACTAGAGTCACAGAAATAAATCCAAACTATGGTGAGAACATAAGGCTCTTCTAGCAGTCTATAGAATAATCTCAAGATCTACCAATGTTGTTTGAAAGATCCATTAACAAAAAAAAATGACCATTTCCATACAGAAAAAGCAAGAAACTCTTGATGACATTAAGGTAGCTGGGTGTTCTGTTGCAGAGTTATCATTCTAGAAAATAGTAAATGGGAAATACCCAGAGGATATTAGTGTATAGGTTTTAGCTGAAGGTCTCCAAAGCTTCAGTGAAACTGGCACATTTCCCAGCACATAACTATTTAAGAAATTGATATATTTAAACATAGTCTGTCTCTGTCTTAAAAATGCAAAAACTTCCCTTATCTAGATTATTTTAAGAAAAACATGGCTTTTTTATAAAGCATAGTTTTAAAAAGGTGATATATTGGTAAAAATGTTAAATATTCATAGTTTAAAATTAATTTCTAATTTTAAATATACTGATGCTTAACATATATTTTAAATCAAACTATTGATTAAGATTTGAATGTGCTTCAAATGCATTATTCTTTCCTTGAAATAATTTTTAAAACCATTAGACTTACAGATATTTTATAAATGTAAAATAATATTTCCATTCTAGAATTGAGTCAGCTAAAGCAATTATATAATTTTAATTAATTTCTTTGGCTATCCTCTGCAAGACTAATGTTAAACACATTGTATGCTTATTCTGAGTTTTATTTTTAAAGATTACTTAATTAATTAATTTGTTATGTACACCAGAAGAGGGCACTAGATATCATTATAGGTGGTTACAAACCACCATATCTTTGCTGAGAATTGAACTCAGAATCTCTAGAAGAGCAGTCAGTGCTCTTAACTTGTGAGCCATCTCTCCAGCCTTATTTTTGAGTTCTTAATGTATGTAGGAGAACACTTGCTTTCCAGATATAAATCAGGAGAAATTCGTTTCCTATGATTGACTTTAGATAGGTGGTGATAAAATAAGTTACAGTATCAAAACAATTTTTTTAAATTTATTAGTTCTGAAAAATCAATGCCTAGAGTTAATAAAAATGACTTAAGAATAGTAAATACAGTTTATGATTTAATAGATACTTGTCTCCTAGTGAATAGTCTTTACATGTAAAAAACACATCTCTTGTTTTTCTCATTATGTAAGGAGATGAGATTTTAGAAGTGGATCTTGGAAATAAGTTAGAGACACCTAATTTCCCAATAAGGCAAATCTGTTAAGAGTTTAAATCAAATTGTTTGGATTGAAATGTTTAGACTAAGATGAGTAAGTTCTTTGTCCTCAGTAGTCCCATTATAAAATGAGTTCCAGTTTCATGTGAAAATAGGAACTAATAAATAACATGAATAAAAGGGAACAATAACTAAACAAAAATCTCACAATAAAGAAAATAAGTTCTGATACTTATATTGTAACACAGCATAGGCTATGCCTAAAAGGAAACCAGGGAAAATGTCATCCATGTTTTCATGACCATTCACAGATACCCTATATGTCAGCATGCCTGATATTGATGATATGATGATCAAGAGTGAGTGAAGTAACCCGGATAGAGAAAGACAAACATGGTATGTACTCATTCCTAAGTGGATATTAGCTGTAAGATAAAAGAAAACTATGCTACAATTCACAGACCCAGAGAGACTAGGCAAAGAAGAGGATTCATATGGAAACATGTAGATCTCTCTAGGAAGGGAAAATAAAGAGATTTCATGAGTAGAACGAGGACAGGTGGGGATGGGGACATGAGCGATTAGATTTGGGGGCGAGTACTGAAAGAGGCTACTGGAAAGAGGGGTTGAATTTCAAGGTCAGGTAAAAACCTAGCACAAGAGAACCTCACAGGATCTACAGGGATGACCCAAGCTAAGATTCTTAAGAATAATGGATAGGTAGCCTGAAATGGTTGTCTCCTGTGACCAGTCTGGGGCCTAGCCCAATTGTCATCAGAAAAGTTTCATCCAGCAGCCAGTGAAACCAGATGTAGACCCGCAGCCAAACAGGCAGAAATCTGGAAATCTTGCAGAAGAGGAAAAAGGATTGTAGGACTCACAGGGGCCAAGGACACCAGAAGAAAACTCACAGAATCAATTAACCTGGTCTCATAGAAGCTCACAGAAACTAAACTGGCAACCATCGAGCCTGAATGGTACCAACGTAGGCAATCCGCACATGTTAGAGTTGTGTAGTTTGGTCTTCTTGTGGGACTCCTAACAGTGGGAACAGGAGCTGCCTCTGACTCTTCCTGGGTTTTTTTTGCATACTCCTCATACTGACTCAAGTTGCCCAGTCTTAATACATAAGGAGATGCTTAGTCTTTTTGCATCTTGAAATGCCATATTTTGTTAATACTCACAAGAGATCTGCCCTTTCTAAGCAGAAATGGAGGAGCAGAATGGGCTGGGGTGCAGAGAGGGAGTGAGAGGGGATTGGGAAGAGAGGAGGGAACAAAAACTGCCCCCAGGGTTGTAAAAAAATTCAACAAACAAATAAATAAATAAATTTATTTTTTTAAAAAAGTGAACAATGGAGTGAAATATTTTTTTAAATTTTTATTTATTATTATTAACAAAACAAAAATAAAAAGAAAGTAAAATAGCAAAACACCATCCTGACCTAATGTTGTTTTAGGAGTTCAGTGATTTTATTTTTTGCTTATGATTTCCAAATTTTACTAGAATATCATTGTTTTAAGAGACATGATTTCTATTTTTTTAAAAAGGTAATTTTAAATGTAGTTGTTAAATTTGAATATTAATTTGTCTTTTCATATTCAAATTATAGAAATTTGTGTTCCTCTGTTTATAAAAATATTTCACACTAGATATTACATGATAACCCTACAAATTCATGAAATATTTTAATATTGTTCTCTAAGAATCACACTGCCTATGTCCTTCTGCAGAGCTGTATATCATAGATTGGAGCAGTTTTCTATAATTCCTGGTACCTGGGGTGGTACTAGTGGTAGCTTAAATCTTCCAAACCTACCCAGTGCAATGTTGAGTTCTGGGACTTACTTAGGCCTCAGTAAAACTGAGAACTTCTAATCTATTTATCTTAGAACACAGAAATAACAATCAAGGAACTAATTCCTGTTAACCTCAAGAATGAGTCAAGTGAAAGAAGTTCAAAGCATCTGACTGAGCTGTGGCATTAACCCAGCAGACATGTGGTTTGGTCCATCCCCACCAGTCACACAAAAAGGAATCCATGCAAACCAACACAGAATGAGCCCGCCTACAGAAATTTCTGAAATAGTTATTATTTTATGTCACTAGGATTTCTTACACAACAATAGATAACTATCACATTTCCTTACTCTTACCAGATCATATAGCAGGGTAGGAGAAATTAAAGTGGTTGAAAATCAATTCAGAATTTATTGATTTTGAAAATGACACCATAAACACTTAACTCTACTGAGATGCAATGGCAACAAAAGGGAAAAGAGGCTATCCATCAGCTAAATAGAATGGGAACACTTTTATTACTTGCTGAGAATATCTATTTAGTCAGTATGTTTTTAATGAATAAAACATATATTGAAGTATACCATTATCTCATAGCACTGGGCAGGATGTCTACGAAGTGAAAGCTAAATGCAGGCTGAAAATAATTGCTCTGTAAGAGGTACTTAGATATCTTGACAATCAGGGAAATGGACGATTCTTAGGAGTTGTCAAGATTGCATTATTATGCATCAGATTAATTCTCTAATTCTTTAACACATGCGATAGAGACACTTAAGCTAAGGTTATTGAATTATCTTTATTGTCAGAATATTAAAACCACCTTTTGATTAGGTCCTTATAATTTAACACTTTAAATTTTGATTTCTTCTTTTATCTGTTTCCACGAATTATGTAAACCTTTGAATATTCAACAGATGTTTGATATAGAGACCATTCAATTGATTTTTTTTGTTTCTAAAGCAAATCTCTCTTCTTGTGGATATTAAGAGGAAATAAGAGAATAATTTCATTTTTAATTTTCCAAATATTTTGAAATTCCCTCCATAAAGTAGTCCATTAGCCTGGAAGTATCCTCCAGACCTAGACACAATCTCATTTATCACTACACACATGGGACCGTAATTGTAGTTATTTATTAAATGTTGGCTTGATAAATGCTCAGTGAATTGGCTAAATATAAATATCTACAACTCAGATACTTTCAAACCCCATGACTCTGAACTAAATTGCTCTCTCTTTTCCCATGTCTTGCCTAGAAATATAAGAAAATGTTGAGGGTAAGATTTCCAAGTCAGAGTGAATTGAATTACATGTTTGCTTTTGGAAAAATAAAACAGTATGAGAAAAAAAAAACTGTTTATAAAACATATGTATCCTCTCTACTTATCAAAAACCTCACACAGGAAGATAATTATCATTGGAGGAGAATTGTGATTTAGAGGCAGAAAGATGCTTTTAAATGGTGACATTTATAGCAGCAGAAAATTCTCCACAGAAAGTCTGGCTAGATGAAAGGGAAGCAGTGTATCTTGCTCGCCTGTGGTAATGGCAGTGTCAGACCTTGCTGGCTGCCTCAGGATTACTGAGCCTTTGTTCCCCCTTCCATGGTCCACATGTCTAACTCCATCGCCTCTGGGCAAAGACTGAAGTCAGAGGCATCTTGAGGAAAAGAAAGAGAACCTTCCTGTGTACATTATCTTCTTGGACCACAGCAACTATTTTTCCACTTTGAAAATCAGTTCCCCTCTGGATAGATTTTAAAATATTTTTTTCAGAACATATTGATTTACAAAAGTACTTTGTGGTTTCCTTGTAGAAAATGCACTTAGTACTAATAGCATGTTTATTCCTTGCTCCTGACTCCACAGAAGAGGCTTTACCAGAAATGAGATTTAAAAAAAAAAATAGAGGTTATCTTTCTTTTCTTGTTTATTTATTTTCAGCTTGGGACCTACTAACTTTTAATATTTGTTATCTAAAATAATGAACTTGTAAAATGAAACACACATAAACTAAATCAAAATAAAAAATAAATAAAAACAAAGGTAACAAAAATAAACATGACTTAGCATACTTAAAATATACACAAAGTATTTTCTAAATTTGAGTATAAGATAACTGAAATACAGTCAAAATTTCTTAGACCAACATACAAATTTTACTTATTTAGGATATAGCAGAATATTAAAAAAAAACAATCAGTTTTATTTGTTTGTTTTGAGACAGGGTTTCATGTGGCCAAGGCTAGCCTTGAACTCACTATGCAATCAAGGAGACCCTGAACATCTGATCCTTCTGCCACTGCTTCCACCACAACCAGCCTTAAGGATCCTATTTTACTTTTATGTTTAATGATATGTAATATTTAACCATCAGATAAGATATCTGACTGAGTTATACCATTCTACATACTTTGTTCTTATCTAGCTGCAATTTTTTCACATGAAGCCTCAGAGTTCGTGACTCAAACCTTCAATAATAGAAGGGAATGAGAAACCACACTTTTCTCACCATCAACATGAGGCCACACATAATCACACAAGATGCACCTCTTTACAAACCTGTCCTTTGAAAAGCTAAGGATAATTACACCTGCTCTTTCTGTGTTTGCCTCAGTAAGGCCTTTCTGGAGTGATTAGGTGGACATGGCAGATTGCCTTTCCCCAGGCAGAAGAGTGTAGTAAGGGAAGAAAAGTGCAAAGCAGATAATAAGACTTTCTGTAATGGGCTCAGCATGCCAACACTGAAATGTTTCAGGGAAAAATATCATAGTAGGATTTCTCCTGTAAGTCTGAGATTATTTCAAACTTAAAATGCAACATAGCAATGAAGTAGAATTATGAAAGCTTGTTGTTTTTTGTTACTTCTTAAAATGTCAATGATTTATGAGTGAAACTATCCCCTAAATTATAGATTGAATATATCAATAAAACTCCCATCCAAATGGTCCTTATATGAAAATGCTTACTATGTGAGCTAATGTTTGTTACTCCTACACCCAACGATGACTATGCTATCTCAAACATGTGCTGCAATTTGGTGGATGTATCAGGATTAATCCACTTCTTCCCTGTGTCCCTGAGAAGGAAAACAGTAAATGGCTCACATGTTGACTGACATAAAAGTACAAGCTCAACTCCCAATCATTAGAATCAAGTAACATTGGCCAACTAGAGTTACACTCATTGGAGATACAAATCAACATAACTTTAAATTGGAGACTTTAGAATTGAAATTTGTTCTTTCTTAGATAGACTACTAGTTTCTAAACAGTCTATCTTTTAAAAAGAAATTAATGATTAGAATTATTTAAGAATTAAGGGTTGTTTTAAATAGATAATTGACAGAGCAATATTACCCACCATCAAAGACCAACTTGGTGAATCAATGAGTTATATTAACATTACAGGAATACAGGTGAAAGGTAACTTTCAGGAGCAGAAATGACTCAAATACAGTTGCACCAACAAAGACCATAAAAAGATTGGTGGCAATTCTGCTGTTATAAATTTTCCTATTAAAGAATAACATTATGCCTCTGAATAACTCTTCTCCTCCAATAATCACTGTCTTCCTGTGTTACGATTTTTGTAAGTACAAAGGAAACAAAGGATTTTAAAGTGGATTTCCCAATGGTGCTTTATTTTTCCAAATAATCATGTAATTCCATTCATTTCATGTTGGTAAATTTATAGTTAACATTTTCCTGCTATGTTCACAAAGAACAGAATACTGATGCACACTACATAACTATGAGCAATTAAACTGGACAGATACAGTTCTTTCCATGCTGCTCGGGTATTCATTGCTTCTTTGAGACAGCTCAGCTGGTCTTTGCTTTCCCCAGGCAGTTTAGCTTCTCTATGAGTTTTCTAAATATTTAGATTGTCTAGGTGTTTTTCATCCAGCAAAGAAGATACTCTTGTCTGGTCTTTTACAATTTTTAGTTGTTTCTTTTTTCTTCCTCATTTCCTCCTTTTACTACACAATCATCAATGTTTTAACTATATTAAAAATTTAAATTATTTTGTGATCTCTTTAACTTTATTACACAACTCTCTCATTATTAGAAAAGTTTCTGTTGATATTTAACTGTCCTTTTAAATTTTTTCTTATACATACTTTCTATTTTTCTCCTTTACCTCTTTATTTCTGTAAACTTTTTCCTCTTTTCCTCCTTTCTTTTTTCATTCCTTCTTATCATCCATGTACTATTTCCACATTTGTTCTGAGTTTTTTTTTCACTTAATAGCACATTCTTTACTCAATATATTTTATTTTTATAGTCATGGGTTATATTTTTGTGGGCATATTTCAGCATATTTCTATATTTTGCATGTTTTGTTTCCATTACAGCACAGAGGTTTTTTTTTTTTAATCTCTGAGTGACTCCATGCAAGTATTTTTTCCAGAAGGGAAGGATACACAATGAAAAGATTTCAAAGTCAGAAAAGTCATAAAAATGATCTGCGGTATGTGTTGCTAATCAGGAAACAAGAAACCTGGAAGAGTTAGGCAACATATCTCTTCCAAAGTAAATAATATATAAAGGCACAATTTTAAGATATCAAAGTAGTTATAAGTTTATATACAAAGATTTCAAATGTTTAATAGTGAAAATTGCTCTAGAAACCAAAGAGGAAACAGTCATAAAAATTATTTCTATATTTGAAGTGGAAGTGCTCATCTAAAGACAAAGTTAAACAACATGGCTGAGAAAAATCTAACTGTACAGATTGAAAAATTGGCAACATGGAAAAATTTTAACCAAAAAACAAGGTTTTGATAAAAATATAAATTGTAGAAAGGAATAAAAGAGTGAATTAAAAATAATATGAAGTAACATCAATAAACTAAGCCACTGTGAAAAAAAAATGTCTGAAACAGAGACAAGAAAAGAGACATTCAGAATCTCAAATAGACATGAGCAGAGAAGATCCTCTCTATGACAATTTAGTCAATATTTTAACAGTACAAATCAAAGAAAAAAGATGAAGAGGAATAGGGAAAAAGACAATTCTATTATGAAGGCTCATGATCAACCAAGTGTCAGTTTCTCATCAGTTGACCCAAAACACAAGAAAAAATGGATTATATATTTCTTTTTTTTTTTTTTTTTTTGGTTTTTTGAGACAGGGTTTCTCTGTGGTTTTGGAGCCTGTCCTGGAACTAGCTCTTGTAGACCAGGCTGGTCTCGAACTCACAGAGATCCACCTGCCTCTGCCTCCCAAGTGCTGGGATTAAAGGCGTGCGCCACCACCACCAGGCTGGATTATATATTTCAAGCCCAGAAAATAGATAATTGCTAACGAAAATTACTGTGTCCTGCAAAATGATCATTTAATATAGATAGAAAAAATAAACACTTTAAGGCCAGCAGAAAGTCAATATGCTGCTTTAGGAAGAGTGTACACAGAGGAAGAAGCAAAGCTTCCCACAAACACACAGGAAGACATAAATATCACAAAAGGAGTGAGTGAGTAAAGAAGACCTAGGAAGGAGTACATACCACGCAGTAGCAACCAGAGTGACCTTAACACAAATAAGAGAGGACAACTGTCAAACAAGGCAGAAAACAAAATGGCAGGAATTGGCAAGCAGATCTCAATAATAATCTTATGTCAAAATGTCCTCCACCCACATAAAAAAGACACCAAGAGTAACTAAGTGGATTAAAAACTAAGAGTCAACTACAAGTTTTCTCAAAAAAGCATACTTCATTAGCAAAGACAGCTACAGAGTAAAATATATGTTTCCTTATGTGCTAGTTTTCTGTCAACAAGTGAAAGATGAAAAAACCTGAAATATTTATTCTAGTACAAAGAAAGTAGATTTCAAACGAAAGTTAATAAAAAGAGATAAAGTTATGTTGATGAAACAATTCAATAATAAGCAAATGTATAAATCAAAATTGGGACAAAATTTCATTAAAAGTATTCAAGTTTTGATACAGTTGTGGGTATATATAGGGTGGTTGACTTTGATCCCTGAGATTTATCTAAGACTCTTCATAGCTAAATCACATGATAGATGATATGGTTTCTTTTCAGTCACTCATAGTATTATCTCTGAAGCAAACAGCGTTCTAGCAACAAAGAAAGCTTATTAAATAAATGAAACAATTAAAACAGTTTTTTATGTTTTATTAAATCATAATAGAATAATGCTAGAAATCAATAACAAAAGAACACAGAAACTACACCAGTATTTGTAGGCTTAACAGTATATACCTTAATCAAAAGTGTCATTGACAAAATATAGGAGGGAATATTTAAAAATATTGGAAGTAAATAAAAATAAACTATAACTTACTGGAAATTTTGTGGAAAGTTTATAGTTATAAATGTCTAGATAAAAAAAAGTAACAACAAAACATCAGCCAGGGATTTCCTTCAGTTGTTCAGACTCAGGTCACACCAGTCAGAAGAACAGATCATAATCCACTCTGCTGTCAACCCCAAAGTAGTTTTTTTTTTTTTTTTCTTTTGGCTGATCAAGTATGAATCACCGCAGTAAAAATGAGAGGTAGGTGACCCTCTGACACCTGAACTGCTTCGATTCTGTTCCCAAAAACCCAATCCAGGCCATGCCTCTTAGCTCATCTTCTGCTCTGCTGTGTGACACTGTTCTCAAACCACTTCCACTGCGCAATGACGGGGCCAACCAGTCAGAACAGGGGCAGCCCACAAAAGTTAGAATAATAAGCTGTACCAGTCAGAAGAATAGGTGCAAGCCACAACAACAAGAAAAACATAGACCTTCTTCTTCAGTGAAATGTAGCCCCCAGAATCTCAGCTGCTGACTTTGACAGAGACTCCCTACTAGATCAGAAATCATGTTAGCAGCCAGAAATCTAGGTCACAAAGATTAGCAGACCAAGATGGAAACAAAAACTAAGGAATCAAACACCCATCCAACAAAGGAAAACTCATATATAAGCACCTAGACATGTAATCATCCCAAACCCAGATGCCTATACACCAATGGAAGAATATAATCAATAATACCCATGGCAATATGGCAACACCGGAGACCAGATATCCTACAATAACAAGACCCAAATATTTAAACACAGCTGAGTCACAGGGAAATGACCTTAAAATCAAATTTAAAAAGATATTAAGGTCTTTAAAGTAGAAATGAAAAAAAAATCTTTCAAAGAAATCAAGGTAAAGAAAAATAAAAATTGAAGAAAATCTATAAATACCTTGAAGAATACCAAGAAAGCCAAGAAAGAAAAAAAATACAAGCAAACTGGTGAAAGAAAATATTCAAGTCTTGAAAGCTGAAATATAAGCAATAAAGAAAACATAAACTGAGGGAACTTTGGAAATAGAAAATCTGGATAACTGAACAGATACATATGCAAACATCACCAATATATTACAAGAGGTGAATGAGAAAATCTCAGCATTTAAACAATCAACATAAAAAATAGATTCATCAGTCAAAGGAACGCCAAATCTAACAAAACTCCTATCAAAACATGCAGGAAATCTGGGACACTATCAAAAGACCAAACCTAAGAATAATAGGAATAGAAGAAGGAGGAGATTCCTACCTCAAAAACCCAGAAACTATTTTTAAAAAAATCATAGAAAGAAAATTCCCAACCTAAAGAAGGACATGACTATAAAGGTACAAGAAGTTTACATAACACAAAATAGATTAGAATAGAAAAGAAAGCCCCAAAGACACAAATCAATCAAAACACTAAACATAAAGAATAAAGAAAGATTATTAAAAGCTTCAAGGAAAAAGGACATGTATCATATAAAGACAGTCCTGTTAGACATACACTGACTTTCCACCAGGTAGTGGTAACATACGCTTTTAATCCCAGCATTTGGGAGGCAGAGGCAGGCAGATCTTTATCAATTTGAGTCCAGACTGATTTACAAGAGCTAGTTCCAGGATGGGCTCCAAAATGCTATAGAGAAACCCTATTTAAAAAAATGCACTGACTTTTCTATGGTGATTCTAAAAGACAGAAGTTCATGGACAATAGAAGTCTTACAGACTCAAAAAGACCATGGGTGCTAACTAGGCTGCTATACCCAGCAATCACAATAGATGGAAAAACAAGATATTTCATAACAAAGTAAAATTTAAATAAATAATATCTATCCACAACTCTAGACATACAAAAGGTACTATACATTCATGGAAACACAGTAAGAAATAATTTTACACCAACAAACCCAAAAGAAAGAAAGACATACCCACACACACTACCAACACAACCACCACCACTATCACATCACCAAAATAACAGGAATTAACAATCAGTAGTAATTGATATCTCTCAATATCAATACACTGAATTCACCAATACAAAGACACAGGCTACCAGAATGGATGCAGCAATGGGATTCATCTTTCTTCTACACACAATAAACACACCTCAACAACAAAGAGAGGTACTACGTAAGATTAAAAAAAAAAGGAAAGAGATTTCCAAACAAATGATCCTAAGAAGCAAGCTGGTCTAACTATTTTAATATCTATCAAAATAGATTTCAAACCAAGGTTAATCAAAAGAAATGAAAGATATTTAATACTCATAGAAGGAAAAATCCACCAAGATGACATTTCAGTTCCTAACTTCTACGTTCCAAATACAGGAGCACCCACATTTGTAAAAGAAACATTTCTAAAGCTTTAATTACAAATCAAACCTCACACATTAATAGTGGAAGACTTTAATACTCCACTTCCACTAACGAACAGGTCTGCCAGACAGAAACTAAACAGAGAAACAATGCATTGAACAGACATTATGAATAAAATGGTCCTACCAGATAGGTACAGAGCATTTCATACAAACACCAAAGAATATATCTTCTCTGAACTTCAGCAAGTTAACATCACATCTGAAGCTCTAGAACAAAAGGAGCTGAACATACTTTGAGGAACAGAAGTTACAAAATAATCAAGCTAAGTGTGAAGTCAATAAAATAGAAGCAAAGAGAACAATATCAATAAAACACAGAGAAATTTTTCTTTGAGAAAATCAACAAGATATACAATTGTTATTGAAACTAACTAAAAGACACAAAGAGAAAATTCAAATAAACAAAATCAGTAATGAAAAGTGATATAGATATGAATAATTTGTATTAGTATAGATTTCGCTTTATTGATAGAGATTTAAGGTCAATTTTGTTATATGTATATGCATATTTCTGCTATTAAGA
>NC_022021.1:11655411-11657953 GCF_000317375.1 Microtus ochrogaster
AAGCGGTGATTAAATGAACACAGTGTCCGTGTAATTATTTCGGGTAGAGCTAGCCATGTGGGCGGCCGGGTGCCGGGACGCAGCCCGCTGCTCCTATTACTACAGAAAAGGGATATAACAACAGACACTGAGGAAATCCAAAGATTCATTAGGTCATTTTGCAAAACCCATATTCCAGAAAATTGGAAAATCTAAAAGAAATAAACAATTTTATTGATAGATGCTACTTATCAAAGTTAAATAGAGATCAGATAAACATTCAAACGTATCCTACGAATAACCTATAAGGTAATAGAGACCATCATTAAAAGTCTCCCAAACAAAAAAGTCCAGGATTAGGTTTTAGCACAGAATTCTACCAGACTTTCAAAAGATGCAGACTACCAATGCTCCTCTAATTAATTCACTAACTAAAACAGAAATAACGTTACCAAAGTCATTTTATAAAGTCACAGTCACCTGTAAATGGAAATTTCTGTCCTGCCAATTCCTGCAACTGTTCAGTCACAAAGAAACACATAGAGGCACCATTCGTAAACAGACTGAGCTTTTCATTCCTGGCTGCAAAACCCAAATAACCACACAGAAACTATATTAATTACAACACTGTTTGGTCGATGATTCAAGCATATTTTTAACTAGTCCTTACATCTTAAATTAACCCATTTCTATTAGTCTGTGTATTGTCACGTGGACTTAGTATTACCTCATTTTTTTACACATCTTTTTCCTTGGTGGCAGCTGGCATCTCTTTGACTCTACCTACTCTCTCTAAGTATCTCTGTTCAGATTTTCTGCCTGTCTTTACTTTGCTAAGCTACTAGCCAAAAGAAAAAATTATTCACAGACTAATAAAACCAAAAAATATATAAATAAAGCCATCTCACATCAATCATCTTGTTACCCAAAGCACACAAAGATTCAGCAAAGAAAGAGAATTAAAGACCAATTTCCCTGATGTGAGTGAGCATCGTTGAAAAAATACACAGTAAAATACTTGCTAACTGAATCCAAAAGCACATTAGAAGATTAATGATCAAATAGCCTACATCCCAGAGATGCAGGATAGTTCAACATATTAAAATCTGTCAATGTATACACCATATAAGAAAATGAAAAAGAAAACCCACATGGTCATCTCATTAATGCTGAAAAGAAGATTTGCAAAATCCAACACCATTTCATGATAAAAGTCTTGGAGAAATCATGTATACAGGGACATGCCTAAACATAAAAAAGGCAATTTATAACAAGTCTATAGCCAACATTAAATTAAATGGAAAGAAACTCAAAATAATTCCACTAAAATCAGAAACCAAATAGGGCTGTCAACTCTCTCCATATCTATTAATAGTTCTTGAAGTTCTGCCAATTACAAATAAAGATACTATGAATATTGTTGAGCAAGTATCCTTGTGAAATGATTGAGCATTCTTTGTGTATTTGCCCAAGGGTGATATACTTTGATCTTGAGGCAGACTGATTCCCAATTATCTGAGTAATTGCTATATTGATTTCCAAAGTAGCTGTACAAGTTTGCATTCCCACAAGCAGTGGAAAGCTGTTCCCCTTACTCCACATCCTCTCCATTATAAGCTTTTTGTCATGTGTGCTTTTCTACCACAGTTGTCTTCAGAGAGGATCGATTCAGTAACTGTTGAAAACAGAGGCAGAGACCCATAGCCAACAATTAAGTTGAGCTTGGGAAATTCTGCTGAAGAAAGGGAGGGAGCCAGAGAGGTCAAGGGAATCATAGCAAAACCAACAGATTCAACTCACCTGGACTGTTAGCAGCTTACAGACTTTGATTCAACAACCACTGAGACTGAATGGGACTAATCAAGGATATATATATATTATATGTGTGTGTGTGTGTGTGTGTGTGTGTGTGTGTGTGTATAAAAGCTGTGTAGCTTGGTCTACTCATGGAATTCCTAGCCATGGGAGCAGGACCTCTCCCTAATTCTTTGGCTGACTTTCGGGAACCTATTCCTCATACTGGGTTACTGTGCCAAGCCTTAATAAAAGGGGAGATGCTTAGTCCTCCTACAACTTGATAAACCATATTTTGTTGATATCTGTGGGATATCAGCCACTTTTGGACAGAAGCAGAGAGGGAGTGATTGGGGCAGCAGAAAGGAAAAGGAGAAATGAAATGAGAGGAGAAGAGAGGTATGACTCTATGGTTGGGATATAAAATAAATAAATAAATGAATTTTGTTAATAAAAATAAATTAAATTTTTCCCAAAGAACTAGATTTGAGACCAGAAATAATGTAGTATCAGTAAACTATCAAAATTATTTGATCATTTTCAACATCACTCGTCTAAAAAACTTTTACTATATACCTAGTAACTGATATAATTTAGCACACTAAGCACTATAGATGAGGCAGATGTAACACACAGTGCATTATGTTGAAGATCTGAAAGCACGACATTTAAATCACCAAAAATACAGGATGGCTAGGAACTCTACTTTTTTTTTTTGACTTTTTTTTTTATTGAGAAAAAGAAAAAAAAAAGTTTCTCCCTCCTCCCA
>NC_022021.1:11663608-11664776 GCF_000317375.1 Microtus ochrogaster
GAGTAGGGTGTATAATTCTTCTTATTTCGGGATCTCCTGATTCTGATGATGTCATGTTGCCTTTCAGGTTTTTGGAGGAATTCTTGCCTTTGAGCCTTCCCATCTCTTCCTTCAAATGGAGCCAGGAGAGCCCTGTTGTCTAGGTCCAGTCTTTGCTGTGACTAACTCTCTGGTTGTAACTCTTCAGTGTAGAAGCAGGAACTGTCCAGTCCAGATGGAACTTCTCAGCACTGAAACATAGACGCCTGGTAGTCCAATGACCCGCGGACAAAAGTGAGAACTTGGGGGGCAGGGCGGAGACGAGTAGAACACAGGACACCCTGCCGCAAAAGCTGAAGGTACATGTGCTATTTTCGGGGTGGGGGGGTTCTTGAGGCCTGCTGGTAGGCAGGCACTCACCTCTCTGTGTGGGTAGCCATAGTGTAGGAGCAGAAAACTGTTCCTGAGCAAAGGACCTAGCAGATAATGCAGGCTCTTGGTGGGGGTGGGGGTCGGGTGTAAGAAAGACAGCCCTGCAGAAGGAGCTGGGGGTGAGGGGGTTTGTGGTCTCTTCCGGGTCAATCTGCCCCTGGATCGCACACACTCTCCCATCCAGATGGAACTCCTCAGTTCCATCTAAACAGGGCCACCTCGGAACTCTACTCTTATTCTCTCTTAGTTTTGACTTGGAAGATAGAAATTAAATTAACAGATATAAAATTAAAACTTTTAGTCCAGATTTGTAGACACATAAATTTGTTTTTTTAAATGCCCTAAGTCCTCCACCAGACCTGATACTCTCTGAACTGCATTAGGAAACAGAATTAATAATGTACACTAATACTGAACTTGCTGAGAAATCAGTGAGGAGCATTTATAATAACTTTAAAAAGTAAAATATCTCAATAGAGAAATACAACTTGCTCATGCCATGTAATGATATTTGTATGTATATGTTTTCAGGGCTGACCATTTGCTATAAAACAAAAGAAAACAAATAAGCTATGTGAACTCACAAAAATAAGATTAAATATCTAGCAATAAGCCTAAGTGAGAAATAAAATCTCTCTATATAAAATGTTAAAACACTCAGGAAAGGAGACAGAGACAGAGACCCAAATTGGAGCACCAGACAGAAATCTCAAGGTCCAAATCAGGAGCAGAAGGAGGGGGAGCACGAGCAAGGAAC
>NC_022021.1:11665021-11669315 GCF_000317375.1 Microtus ochrogaster
GGTCTTCCCACAGGTCAGGGAACCCTGATTGCTCTTCAAGCTGATGAGGGAGAGGGACTTGATTGGGGGGAGGGGGAGGGAAAGGGGAGGCGGTGGTGGGGAGGAGGCAGAAACCCTTAATAAATAAATAAATTTAAAAAAAAAAGAATAAAGGGACCTGAAAAACTAACAGAAGAAAATAAACCTCTCCAAAAGAATGCCTTTATTTTAACCTGGAAAAATACCTATGAAATAAATATAAAATAGTAAAAAAAAAAAAGAAAAAACACTTAGGAAAGAAATGAATATGAGTCTAGAGGATGAAAAAACTACTCTTATATGTAATTTGGCATAATTAATATTATTAAAATGGGTGTGTTACCAAACTGACTGACAGATTCACTGACTTTCATAAAATGCAAATGAAATTATTGATTAAAGTAGATGCAGTACTAAAATTGAAATAGAAACATAAAATATTCTGGATGGCAGACATAATCAGAAGTCATGGCATTAGTAGTGATTAATATCTGAAATATACAAAGAACTGAAAATTTTAAGCAATAAACAAAAGTCCTCCAACTGATAAATAGGACAAAAAATGAATATACAGTAAACAAAACTCCTTCCTGACCTCTGTGTCAATTCCTGCCTTGAGGTCCCTGCCCTTACTTCTCTGAATGAAGGGTTCTGAGGTGGAAGTATAAGTGAAATAAGCCATTTACCCCTTCCCCAATTGTTCTTGGTTTTGGTGTTTTATGATGGGAATAGAAACTCCAACTTAGACAAAATGTGTATTTTTTTATTCCATTATTAAATCACCAACCAAATGAATTTGGAGACTTAGTTGTTGATTTAAAATATGAAAATTTTCAATTTTTTAAATAAGTATTAAAGCACACTAATATTCCAATTAATATAAGTAATATGTGAAAAGACATAGAGGTCAACAGATTTCACAACTATCCTCTGTAAACTTTTGTCACATTTTTGTAGATATTTTAGATAATTTAATGTGATTATTTTAAATTTTTAGGTGCATTCAATAGAGTTTAAACTTTTAAAAATAAATTCAGCATTTAAAGTAAAAGAAACAAAATTACAAATTGCCTTACTTTGTTTTTTGTGAAAACATATTATGGCAATTAGAATACCATATATATTATGTGTGTGTGTGTGGTGTGTGTGTGTGTGTGTTAACACTAAATGGGCTACAGTGCCTCCATTGTTGCTCAATTTGTTGTGTCTCAGGTCTGTTAGTCTTCATAACTGTCAACTTTCATACTTTACAAAACCAAAATCCAACCAGCCTTTGACTTTCTCTGAACACTTGCCCAACACTGCAATAACAAAACCAAAACCAAACATAGAAGCCTGATCTTTATAATTAACTTCCTGACAGTATGATTTGTCTAGACAGCAGTCCTTATGGAGTCATCACAGGAGGAACATTCGCAGAGCAGAGCTGCAGGTATCAGGCCTTGCTAGACCTAATTCCTCCAAAGATTTATGAACAAGTAGGGTGGTATTACAGGTGTCTGTCCTTGTTATATCAAGTCCTTCAAGAGATCAATAGCACCTCTGGTGTCCTAAGCTTCCTCCACTGTCACCTCCCTGCTCTGATTCAAAATAGCAATTAACACTTTGTACTAGCTTTTGATGCGGTAGACTGTTGTTTAGGTGCTGAGATTCAGGTGATAAAAAAAAAAGCTGCTAATTATGAACAGAGACTGCACATTTGTTTTCTGGCTGCCCAAATAATCACACAGCAACTATATTAATTCCAACACTGTTTGGCCAATGGTTCAGGTATATCCTAACTAGCTCTTACATCTTAAATTAACCCATTTCTATTAATCTGTGTATTAGCATGAGGCTTACCAGAAAGGGTCCAGTGTTCTTCTCCTTCAGCAGCTACATGGTGTCTCCCTGACTACACCTACTCTATGTATTTCTTTTCAGATTTTCTACCTTTGATGTAGCATATCCTTCTGTATATGTATTGTTTTATTGGCCAATGAATAAAGAAGATGCTTTGGCCTGTGACAGGGCAGAGTAGAACTAGGCAGGAAACCTAAACTGAATGCTGAGAGAAAGAAGGCAGAATCAGTGAGAAGCAAAGACAGAGACAGATGCACCATAACCTTTCCAGTAAACTACAAGCCTCATGGTAAAATATAATATAATATAATATATAATGTAAATGGGTTAATTTAAGATATATAAGAGTTAGGAGAAATACGCTTAAGCTATTGGCCAAACAATATTGCAATTAATATAGTTTCTGTGTGTTTATTTTGGGTCTGAGCTGCTGAAAAAAAAAGAGCAGCCTCAGTCAACACGCCTGGTTATATTCTGCCCTGGCATAGGCCAAAGGTGTTTCTTTATTAACCACCTTTGAAAAACCATATTCACAGCAGAGGAGAATCCCACATCATCTCCCCTTTTTCTGCCTAAATAAAAAAATGGTTTGCAGTTTAACACAGTAAAATTACATATAACAAAACAGGTATCAAACAAGAATTACACTTACAATATTTTGTCTATCTGTATCTGACAAAATTAAAGACAATATTCTATCATATATATTATTTTAATGACTCTAAAATTTCATAACCAATCTATCTTTTATCATAACTAAAAATTCTATATCTGTCTTCAACTCCATCAAAGACACTATAAGGATATAATATTACCTAAGTACATAGGAAGTGCATTGTAGGAATGTTGTAAAACTCTAGAATTGACAGAGACATCTTGCTAACTGGACTGTCACCCGAAGTTCTTCTGTAACATTGGGACATCCATCTTCAGCCTACAGGTCCATAGTATCTGGCAAACTTTTCTGTGAAGCAGAAAATTTCAAAGACTGTTTTGTCTATATTGGAAGTTTTTCAGTCACTTTCTTCTGTGTCCTGCATAATGTCTGGAAGACTCTTTCATAAAGAAAGAATCCTGAAAGACTCTCTCACCTTCTTTAGGAAAGTTCAGCAGTCAATTTTCTGCAGGTCCTGCATATCAAGTTTATTCAGCATATCATCAAGCAGTCTAGGCAAGAGCAGCTTCTTGCCCAGAAGACTAGCCTTACCACATTGAAAGCAAATTCCACAATAAGTTTCTCAATACTCATCAACCTCTCTGAAATTATTGGTGCTGTCTGAAGCAGACATGTCTCATTGTCAAGAAAAATATAAGTTCTTAAAACCTTTTAAATGTCACTTGACTAACCATGTCTAGATATTATTGATCACCCTTAAGGAATGTAAAGTAATGTACTTATTGTTTCCTCTTCCTTAGATCTCTCAATAGTTTATTTTTCTCCCTTTGTAACCTACAGCAGCCCTTTTAAGAGATGTCTGGGACCTCCCCACAGTTGCAGTTGTGGTTAGCTTCAAACTAGCTAATATGTTTTGTTCCATATCTTTAAAGTATGCCTGTATCTCTGAGAATTTTCCTTATAGTTTTTATTACCAACAAAACTTGGTAATAAAAACTACATGTATGTGTGGGTATGTTGTTTATATATATATGCTTGGTGATTTGTAACAGCAGAAGATATAAGATTGAGTAGAATTAAGATTGGAGGGGAAAGAATGTAGAGGGATAAAGAATACAGTAAAATGAAGAAGAATAAGAAGGAGGAGGAGGAGGAGGAGGAGGAGGAGGAGGAGGAGGAAAATTTAAACAAAAAATGAATTAAAACAGAGTTTGTAATTGGAATTAGAATTAAGATAGAGAATCAGACCTGGGAAATTATTGACAGAGTTAGGACAAGGATATTAGATGTAAAGCATAACAATAAAAGGCACGACAGGAACTGCAAGTATGTGAGTCTTTTCCCTCAGGTTAGAGCTAGCCTCGGATCCTTTCTTTACACTGAGGAAACCTGACTGAACCCTGGGAGGAAGTCAGCAAACTTGGAATCTGATGGCTTTTGATATGAAGGTAATTAAGAGAGTTGACTATGCTTTTAAAATGCTTTAGTCAATTGAAATATTCAATGTGTAAGTTAATTTTAATAACTTTCTAATAATTTTAAATTAAATTTATTCTTTCATTCACAGAAGCGTTACTAAGTATTTTGAGAGTTTAGCACTAAGGCCAAAATGTAAACAAAATGAGTATCAGTTCACCTGACTTTAAAATCTATGTAATTGTAGATAATTAACATACAACATGAAGATATAAATGTAAACTTTACCATATATGTATATATATATAAAGTTTACACATACACACACACATATATAATACTAGCAAGTTTACACACACACACACACACACACACACACACACACACACACACACACACACA
>NC_022021.1:11669415-11686084 GCF_000317375.1 Microtus ochrogaster
ATATATATATATATATATATATATATATATATATCAAGGGAAAAGAAATGCCTTGACTTGACTTAGGGAAGGATGAGAAGTTATCTATGAGGTCCTGGGTAAGGTTTAAAGAAAGAATAGGTATCAAGTTCAAAAGGAGCAATGCAGTTTAAAGTTGAGGTGACCACAAATGGAATTTCGAAGAAAGAAGACTAGAATACTCACTTTCAAGAGATGACTACACACTGTTTTGTGCTATGTATTCAGAGTTAGGAAGAACAATGTTATAAATCAGCAATCAAGTTTTACATAATTATGATGATGATTTTAGGTTGTAAAATCTTGGTGTACTTGTGTTCTAGGTTAAGCTGGCCATTTTTGTGAAGTCACAAACTAACAACAAAATTACCTCAAGCTGATGCTACAGCTCATTTTATGAGGCATTTCTCAGATTTTGATTGTGCAGGGCAAAGAGAATTATGAAATGAATGGTGGAATAGCAATGAAATTTTGCTAAAACAGTGTCATATAGCAGCTTAACTTGCATTCAATGGCACACAAACATGTCCATTGGTTGCGTACTTTTTCTGTGTTTAGCTGAACTCCTTCATGGATCTGTGACAAGCATTGTCTCTGCAAGCTTTTGACTAGACTATTTCACATGTTTATTGACTAGTATAGAGCAGCCATGGTTGAGACAATGGGGTGACATGACATTTCATAGAACCTCATTTTCTAGTAGGCTGGCCAGACTTCCATTTAACTGAAACAGTTTTTCTATTCTCATATTAAAAGGATATACTATATATAGAAAGTCTCCAGGAGTAGACCATTCTTATAGAAACTTTCACTTTGTCAATACATAGAATAAAATATCTACAAATGCATTTCAATGAAGTCAAACATTTAGGTGTCAATACCTTCAAGTACATGAAAACAAAGTGAAATGGAAATCCATTTTTTACTGCTGGGCATACTCTTAATTTTCTTCTGTATTTTCAATGAAACAAAACATAAGACATTTCCCTGGAGTTTCTAATGATTTCTTTCCAATAGTAAATCACAAACTCAAAATAATTTCAGAACTGATGTTTCCAAATCTATCAATGGCACCTCAGATTTCAACTTCATATGCTTAGATGGCCCTGTATATGACAACACTGAAACTAGCAGTAAAAAGTACACACTATATTTCATTTGTCTTACAACTTTTTGCATTGGTATTGAAACTCATGACTGAAGCCCTACAAATTCAACCTCAATATCATATCCATTTATTTGGTAAAAATGTTTTTTGAAAGGGAAAAGATAAAATGTTTTCCCAATACTTATTGCCCCTTATCCAAGAAATCTATTTGCTTTTGTTGTTGTTGTTGTTGTTTGGCTGGTAAACTGCTAGAAACCAAGGCATTTGTAGGTTTTATTCATTTTTATGTATGACACAAATAATTATTCCATAAATTGAACATTTGTATGAATATTAAAACATTGTTTGTGACCTACATTTATCATGGATATTTCTTGCTAAATGCCTTCTATGGTAGTACTCTTTGGTCAGCATTGCCAGCTCACAAATAATGACCCAGAGAATTATTGTTAATTATGAAATCTTAGCCTTAGCTTAAACTTGTCCCATGCTCTTATATCTTAAAGTAGCCCATTTAAGAAAACTACATTCTTTCACATGGCTTGATTACCTCTTCTTAATACATTACTTCCAACATGCTCTGAGTTTGCTGGCAAAATTGCATGCCTAGCTTTCTTTTCCAAGTTTCTCTCTCTGCCCAGAAGTCCCACCTATTCGCTTTTGCCTACCTATTGACCATTTGGCATTTTATTAAATCAATCAGGTTTCAAGGGCAAGACATATCGTTACAATGTAAACAAATATTTTGCAATATTTTCCCTTTCATCTTATTAAAAAGGAAAGGTTTTAACTCTAACATAATAAAACCATATATAATAAAAACTATCAGGTATTGTCTAAATAAAATGGAAGTGTTTTAATTCGAACATAGTAAAACTTTATGGAATAAAAGCAACTATCAGGTGAGAATTACATTTACATTATCCAATCCATTTATATTTGGCAAATTTAGAGAAATTACTCCATACTATTCTGTTTAGAAGTTTTTTGGCCTGGGCCTGACTTTTTACACGTCTACAGTCTTCTCTGATCATATGAGGCAAACCTTAAACTGCTAAGTTATGGCTAGGCCCTCCACTGTCAGCACATGTCCTAGCACGTATTCTTCCTTCTTTGAGTAGTTGAGAGCTGAAATCCAATGCCCATGATCCCGGATTGGAGACAGTCTATCTGCCCTAGCTCTGAGAATTTCCTGGGTCCACAGTGCAGTCGGCAATTCTAACTAGGCTCCTGCTATCAAGTAGCATGACACCTGGCCCTCATAAGCCACATTCAAGTGTTCAGGAGTAGGACCTCTTAAAAGTGTTGCTCCAGAGTGCATAGCAAGTGCTGAGCCCACTTGGAACTTTTGTTTTTTTCAGCCCATATGTAGATATACATGTTGTGCTTTCGGCACCAAAGGAAGTAGTATATTCTTGTTGGGACCTCCAGCTGACAAATAATGATCCGGAGACTTGGCCCTTAGCTTAGGTTTGTCCTACTAGCTTTTATAATTTAAATTAACTAATTCTTTAAAAATCTATGTTTTTTCACATGTCTCAATCACCTTTTCTTAACATGTCACACCCAACTTGCTCTGAGTCTGCTGGACAAACCTCACCTAGATTCCTCCCCCCCCCCAGTTTATCTTTCTCTGCCCAAAATCCCACTATTCTCTCCTGCCTAACTATTGACCATTTAGCTCTCTATTAAACCAATCAGAAGGCATCTTTGGCAGAGACACCTCTTTGCTCTCTAAGCAAATATTCAGCAACAGTCTTCTTTTGCATTTTTATGGAAAATGTTCTTATTCTTTCTTATGAGAAAATAACACTGAGTCTGTAAACATTTTCTTAGAAAAGTGTAGTGATGCTATTGATTTTCTTAGGAATTATATTGCTCCACTCACAACATAATGGGTAGAATCAATAGACATATTATTAATTGTACAGCTTAAGACCAAACCTCATTAGGTTTAGAAAAACGTGTACAGAAGGTCTGGAAAAGAGCTACTATGATTTGTTCTTTCTGTCCTAGTGTTATTAATTCAGAGAGCATACTTCTTTGCTGTTACAAATGTCTACACAAAAAGGAAGTGTTAATAACATAATTTGGAGTAAACAGAAAACATATGAAACATCAAAACCTGTTCATTACTGTGGTTTGAATATTTGATTTCCCTGAAAGTACGAGCATTAAAGCTTAACCATCAGTGAGAGCACTAAGAGATAGTGGGTTTTGAAACCTTTAGTGAGGCCTCAAGAGCTTCTGGGTCCCTTGTGACATGTGAAGAGACAATGGCTGATGGTCACCAGTCAAGCAGGAAGTGAGTCCTCATCAGGTAAGTAATAAATCTGCTGGTACTTTGGTCTTAGACTTTCCATCTCTTTTGCCATTTTCACTATCTTCTGCACAACGTAACTCCTATTGCAAAAGTATTGGCTGTTCAGGGAGAATGGTTTTTTTTTGTGTGTGTATGTGTGTGTGTTTGGGTGTGTGTGTGTAATAATAAATAAAAACTCTTGATATTTTCATTTGGAATTGATTACTCAGCCCAGCCAGCTCTCTACCTAATGGCTGAAATGGCTAAGTCTTCATGAGCATAATTGTTAAAAAGCAGTGTTCAGAGCAAAGTAAGTCATTCCCTTACATGGGTATGTCCTTAGTTGTATATTTTCTTTCAAAAGTCTGTGGAGTTCACTTAGTCCTGCCATATGCCCTGGTTTTAGGGCCATCTACTATAGTATGAGTACTCCCTAGGGACACATCTCTGAAGGTACTCATGCCTTCTCCACTCGCAGCCATTGTTTACCTATGGCACCAGTGACTAGTGGAGTTTCATGAGCTTTCTCTCTTTGATGTTGACATTTTTTGACTTTGTCTTTCATGGGTCTTGAGCATGTAGATAGCCACTGTGAATGCATGTGTTCAACTTTCCAGTCATTCCTAACGTCTAAGTGTTTCTATTGCTGTGATGAAACACTACGACCTAAAACCAAGTTGAGAGGAAAGGTTTCATTTGACTTATACTTTAGCATTGCTGTTCATTACTGAAGGACTTCAGGACAGGAACTCAAACAGGGCAAGAATGCACAGGCAGAAGCTGATGCAGAGACCATGAAGGGGAACTGACTGCATTAATTTATTCATATAAAGGCAAGAATTTAGGGGGCAGTTATCAGTATGTGTGTATTAAGGAGAATAATAGCATCAGGTCCTCCTCTATGATTTAGACAGCTGTGGGTTTTGGATCAGTTGGATGCAATTTATTATTTTATCAGTTTACTAATAGAAGAATACTAAAATATCACATGTATTTACTCATAGGTGATTTTTAAACATAAAGCAAAGAAAGCCAGCCTACAAACCACAATCGCAGAGAACTTAGACAACAATGAGGACACTAAAAGAGATAAGTCTATCTAATAATAAGATCTAATCTATATGGGAAGTGGAAAGTAGAAAAAGACTAGATATCCTGAGTAAATTGGGAGCATGGGGACCTTGGGGGAGGTTTGAAGGGGGAGGAGAGAGGCAGGTACAGGAACAAAGAAAAATGAAGAGCTCAGCAAAAATAAATAAAAAAGAAAAATACAAAAATAATCGATATTTTTCAGTTGTAACTGTATTAGTCATAGAAAATATGGAATGATTCTTCTCTCTCTCTCTATATATATATATATATACACACATGCATGCATGCATATATATATATATATATATATATATATGTATATATATATATATATATATTTGCTGGAATGACTACAGTCTACCAATGGCAATCTGGGAATGGAAAGTCCAAGAATCTAGAGTTGTTCAGTTTCACAAGGCAAGGTGTCTCAAATGGTCTTCTGCATATGCTGGGATCCCAAAGAAGTTGGCTCCAATGCCAGTGAAGTAAATGAATGGCTAACAAGGGAAGGACAAGCTGATAAGAAAGCAACAAAACTCCTTTCATTCTTCCATTGCCCTTCCTGCAGAAGGTGTGGCCCAGATTAAAGGTATGACTTCCAGCCTTGAGGTTCACATTAAAGGCATGTATCATCCAGACTCAAGATCCAGATCAAAAGCCTGTTGTCTTTTCAGCTCAAGATTCTAATCACAAGAGTGCCCTCATTCCTGGATTATAGTTCACTTGAGATACAGTTATGTTGACAACAAAGAATACCCATTCCAGGAATTCTAGTTAACTTGGAGAAAGAAATATTGCTTTGGACATTAGAAAATACCAAGTACAGAATTATTATGATGTTTCTTACATGGGCATTAATTCTCCCCCAAGAGTGCATTTGTGTTTATATGTGCTTGATTATAATTTACATTTTATCATATATTTACATTTAATAATGATTTCCTCAAGCTTCATGAGACCTAGTACCCAATCTCTTCAGTGCCTCCCTGACTGACATTGATGACATTCATCTACATAGCTAGGAAAAATGCAGTTTGTGAACTGAAAATTTTCATAATGATTTAAAACTAATCTGTTACAATCACAATTCCACAACTGAATAGGAAATCTGGGAATAAGCATACTGACAATATTTGTTGTTTACATCTGGGTGTGTTTCTCTTTTTATTAAAAATGACAATTTCTAGCAATCATTATGTATTCATTTTTGAATTTCTATGATATTCAAAGCTGGCCTCACAGTCTATAAAGACACCTATAGTACTTTTCTAGTTGTATCCTTCCTTTCAAGAATGGTATCCCTGCATCATCTTTCCCACCATCTTCACTGACTTTCAAAACATTGTCCAAGTCTCATGCTTGTTAAAATGAAATAAAAATCCAGAACAGCAAAAAAGCACACTTCTTATCTTCTAAATAACTGAGTGTTTTACATAAAAGGTCGCACAAAACTTATGTCATACTTTATTCTATTTTTCTCTCATGTATGAAAGAATTGGTATTGATAAAGATAAGCCTCAAAATAGTTTACTGACATTCAGTGACAATTTATAACCATAAATTATAAGACAATTTTTATTATACTATTTGAAATAGTACTTAAATTTTAGTTTATTTTGATATAAAATGTAAACAGCTTAAACTATATACTGATGTACTTGAGATGTAGCTCAGTTGACAAGTATTGGTGTAACTAGAGGTTCCTCACCCAACAACCAGTTCTCGAATAACCACTCACAGGCTTAATATTAATTACAAACTGTTTGGCCTGTTAGTTCATGATTATTATTAACTCACTATTGCAACTTAAATTAACCCATTTCTATTAGTCTATATTTTGCAACGAGGCACCTGCCTTGGTACCATTCATCTTGCCTTTTTTGTGGCTTCTGGCATCACCCAGACTCCATCTTATCTTTCCCTTTATCTTTCCTTAGATTTCCATAGGGAAAAAAATAACCTATCTAGTTTTCAACTTCTTCAAAGACCCCAGAAGAATATAATATTACTTAAGTAAACAGTAAGTACACTGTAAGCAACTTCCAAAATCTGGAATTGAAAGAAACATCTCACTGCCTGGACACTCACCCACCCAAAGTTTTTCTGTAATGCTGTATCTGCCATCTTTGGTCAACAGGCCTAGACTGTCTGGCAGATTTTTCAGTGAAGGAGGAAATCTGAATGATATCCCATCTATTTTGGCAAAATTTGTCAGTCTCTTTCTTCTGTGTCCTGTATACTACCTGGTAGACTCTTTCATGAATCTTGAACTTGTTTTGGCACGTTCATTACTCATTTTTTTCCATGTCCTATATGTCTAGTTTATACAGCATACAGCAAACCAGACCAGGTAAAAGCAGTTTCTTGCTTAAATGGGAAGGTAGCCTTGCCATACTGAAAACAAATTTCATAAGGAGCTTCTTTGATTCCATCATCATCATTTAAGTAATTGGTGCTGCCAGGAGCAGATGTGTCTCACTGTTGAGAAAAGTATAAGTTCTTAAAATATTTTAAATGCCATATTCTGTAGGTCTTTGAAATGTTATTATGGAGTGTATCACTATTTAAGAATGTAGAAATGCATTACTTATTACAAATATAAATGCATCTATCATTTTCTCCAAATAAATACTTTAATTCAAAATAATTATAAATATAAGTCATTAAGATTAAAAATGAAAGGGAACAGTACAAAATATAAAAATATTTGTTTTCTTTGTGGCTATTCTGAGATCACTGTAGTCCTCTCAGCCTTCAGGAGGAAGTCAACACATCTATTAAATTTCTAATGCATGAGTTCATTTTTGCAATCTCCAAAAATATCAAAAATTAAGCCTAAATTCTCAGGGAAATCAGAAATCACTTTTAAGCAGCTGCACATTTTATCTCATTTCTTACAAAATTGCTTTAAGTTATTTTAAATTTTATTTTTTTTCTTTTTTTTATTGAGAAAAGGAAAAAAAAGAAGTTTGCCCCTCCTCCCAGCCTCCCATTTCTCTCCCCCTCCTCCCACCCTTCTTCCCCTCCCCCCACTCCTTTCCCCCTCCCTCTCCAGTCCAAAGAGCAGTCAGGGTTCCCTGCCCTGTGGAAAGTCCAAGGTCCTGCCCCCTCCGTCCATGTCTAGGAAGGTGAACATCCAAACTGGCTAGGCTCCCACAAAGCCAGAACATGAAGTAGGATCAAAACCCCGTGCCATTGTCCTTGGCTTCTCATCATCCCTCATTGTTCGCCATGTTCAGAGAGTCCGGTTTTATCCCATGCTTTTTCAGTCATAGTCCAGCTGGCCTTGGTGAGCTCCCAATAGATCAGCCCCACTGTCTCACTGGGTGGGTGCACCCCTAGTGGTCCTGACTTCTTTGCTCATGTTCTCCCTCCTTCTGCTCCTCATTAGGACCTTGGGAGCTCATTCCAGTGCTCCAGTGTGGGTCTCTGTCTCTATCTCCATCCATCACCAGATGAAGGTTCTATGGTGATATGCAAGATATTCGTCAGTATTGCTATAGGATAGGGTCATTTCAGGTTCCCTATCCTCATCTGCCCAAGGAACTAACTGGGGACATCGCCTTGGGCTCCTGGGAGCCACTCTAGGTTCAAGTCTCTTGCCAGCCCTAAGGTGGCTCCCTTAACTAAGAATTGTGCTTCCATGCTCCCCTATCCAGCCTTCCTTTATCCCAATCATCCTGTTTCCCCAAGTTCTCCCCATCCTCCCCTTTTCACTTTTCTCTCCCCATCTCCCCTTACCCCCAACCCACCCCACCCCCAAGATCCCACTTTCCTCCCTGGCAATTTTGTCTACTTCCCATAGGCAAGAGGATAACTATATGTTTTTCCTTGGGTTCACCTCCTTATTTAGCTTCTTTAGGTTCACCAATTGTAGACTCCGTGACCCTTATTTATGGCTAGAAACCAATTATGAGTGAGTACATCCCATGTTCATCTTTTTGGGTCTGGGTTACCTCACTCAGGATAATAGAAACTCTTCTTTCTCAGCAACTTAAAGAAACAAGCGAGAGTAATTAGAATCTTTATGGTCGTCACCTCCTTAACTGTACTTATCACAGGACTACTCACTTACCTGAAAGGACTATTTGAGAGTATTGTGATTTTGAAATTTGCTGTCATCTTCTGTGATGACACATTCCTTTGATCATGCAATGCCTTTAAACACTCAGGAGACAGAGGTAAAAGGATTCTGTTAGTTCAAGTTCAGCCTTGTCTACATAGTGACCTCCAGTGACCCTTGGATACTTAGAGAGATCCTATATCAGAAAAACAGGAAAAGGAGGAGAAGCCAGAGGAGCAGAAGGGTCAGGAGGAGGAAGAAGGTAGGAAGTAGAAAAAATTTCCATATTCTTTTCAAATATTCACCATCAAATTTTACTATTAAGACAGGTAATAAAATTTTAAAATTTCAAAATTTTAAGGAATAGAAAGCATATTAGAAAAGATCACCCTGAAATTGTTTTCTTTCCTTTAGATATAAATAAAAAATAACACAGAAGTTGGTGAAGGAAATAATACTTGTGAGGAAACAATAATTCTAAAGTTGATGCTGTGCACTGGGCATTATTGGAGTGAAGCATCTAATGTCTAATTTAATTTACATGGTGATCTTCTGAAGCATGCATTACAAATTCCTTAGATTTACTTGATCCTCCAACATGAATAATCAATGCAACATTTTATCTGGATTTTAAAAAACTTAATTTAGTTTTACTAGCAAATTTTGCAAGTGTTCATTTTATAATTTTTGCTAATGTCTTAACTTTCCAAGTCATTAAAGATGAATTTATGTTAGACTATCTAAACAATATTTATGTATAATTAATATTTCCTTTACTTCAATATTCAGCCTCAGATAATACTTTGCATTGATAACAGTGACAGTATCTGCGTAAAAATAATTACATTAACAATATCTCTATTTTACGTAAAGGTCTATATTATTTTATATTCATTAACTTTTCATAACACATACACATATTTCACTTGATTTTGTTACATGTTATCTAAGAGGAAATTAGGCTCACTTCAGTGAGGACAAGAATCATTATAACATTCTTAGAATTAGTTAAGTAGCAGAATTAAACTAATTCTCAATTCTGTCTGGTACAGCAAATATAATACACTGAAATATTTTTAGAACAAATTCTCAATCTTTCAAGAATGGTCTAGAAATATTTTGATAAAAACGTTCAGTCTTTTAAGAATATTATAGCGTCTAATCTTCCCATGTATGCTTTCTTTAAAAAAATCAAACAGATGTAAGACTCTTCAGCTTTGAGAAAGAGATTACATATTCATTAAACTTAATTTTAATTTTCTACTCAAATCACAGAAATATTCATTGCTGATTGATCCTTTAACAATATGTGTAATTGCTCATCTAGTACTTCATTAGGCTTTTAGTGGACCACGGTTCTTCAGCTGCAGCTGAAATTTCATCAAGATATTTTTGATGAAGCTCTTTTATACTTACATTCTTAGTACTTAGATTCAGGGTCATTGGGCCTTCTTGCTAATCTGTCAGCACCTATCTCTGTTAGCCACCACAGTTAATCAAGCACTAAAGCATTTCATCTCAGACAACTTAGGCTCACATTGTTCATAGCAATCAAAGGACTTTGCTTTGCTTCTCAATTATTATTACTTTTTGTTTTATTCAAAGTAGAATTTCTCTGTAGTTTTGGAGCCTCTCATGGAACTACCTCAAACTCAGAGAGATCCACCTGCCTCTGCCTCCTGAGTGCTATGATTAAAGGCTTGCATCAACACTATCCAGCTTCTCCAATTATTTCTTATGATTTATAAGTTCCAGTTGCCCATGTTGAGAGAAAAATTCATGTGTCCTATAAGTAATGATTTTGTGCAATAAATCTTCTGTTGCAATAAATTTTCTGTTGCCAACAGTTATTAATGGTGAATAGACATGCTATTTTCATTTTCATTATAGTTTATAGCTTATAATGAGTTTTCCAGGAATACACATATACACATATATCTTAATCAAATCAACTGGTCACTCATTACTTTCCTTTCTTAAGTAATTATTAACTCAAGAATAGGCAGCTCCTTATTGACAAATGTGACTAAAGTCATTTAAGACTATAGTGTCTTATGTTGTAGCCATGCTCTTATGGAAGGCCACCCATATCAGAGTGTATGAGAAGCACAAAGTGGACATTAAGGATTTAAAAATGATAAAATGAAGAGGACACAAATTTGGGTGGTTAGGGAACAGAGACAGCAGGTAAGAGTTGGGGGAAAGGAATGAATATCTTGAAAATGTATCACATGAAATTCTGTAAGGACTAACTAAAAAGGATCAACTTCTGTTATGATCTGTGCCCCTATATTTAAATTGTCTGGCATCTTTAAAATGAATGTGGCCTATCTATTCATATGATTTTCAACTTAACAGAAACGACCACCATGCACACCACACACTCTCTCTCATACACACACACACACACACACACACATACACATGCATGTAGTAATAGGAGTGGCGGGGCTGCGTCCCCAGCACCCCGCTGCCCGTACGGCTAGCTTTATACCTGAAATAATTACATGGACACTGTATTCTTTTAATCACTGCTTGCCCCATTTCTATCTAGCCTCTTCTAGGACAACTCTCACACCTGGACTAGCCCATCTCTAATAATCTGCTGTAGCCCACAAGGTGGCTTACCAGGGAGATTCTAGCCTACATCCATCCAGGGTCGGAGCTTCATTGCGTGTGCCTCAGAGAGCAGAGCTCTCGCCTCTGCCCGCAAGAGTGGAGCATTGTGTCTCTCTGAGGTGTCTGCCCCCAAGAAGAGAGCTGTCGAGTCTGACCTCACTTCCTCTTCTGCCCAGCATTCTGTTCTGTTTACTCCTCCCACCTATGCTTTAACCTATCAGGGCAAGCAGCTTCTTTATTTAATTAACCAATGACCTTCCTCCATTACATGCACTTCTTGCAACTCTTTCATGTGGCTCCATATGCACTCTCTGCTCTTATAGTCCAACTCCTTAAACTCATTATTTATTGTACATCCAATTTATAAGCAGCATCAATTTATGACTTCACTATCCCTCCATAATATTTTAGGTCTTTAGAATATTTTCTACAGTGCTTCTTACTTGAATCCTTTTGAAAAATATATTCATTTTAAAATGCTTTCTTTCAAATATGAATTTTCCTATTATGTGTTACACTGCACATTGGCAGGATCTTGTTCATTCATATTTGAATTGCAAGTATTTGTGTTTGCGATCAACACAAATTTGTGCTAAGTATCTGAAAATTTAAGAATTGTTTGAATCTTTTGTATGTTTTTTAATTTTTATTAAATTATAGAATCCTGTATGATAATATCTTAATTATTTAAACTATTTTTTCATTCTCACAGAATTTTAATATCAGATAACATTGTGTGATTACAAGCAAAATACAGAGTTAAAGGTGAGAACATGTGTATATAATGTGGTATGTAATAAAGAATCTGTCACTGTAGTACCTGATATTAGTAAAATTAACAGAAAGATTTTATGGATGGATTCTAGAGGAGAAAATACATTTTATAGATGGGGAAAACATAGAACAATAGAAATGATGCTAGTATACAAAAAGACATCAAGTGCAAATGCTAAACCAAGAAAATAGAACAAACATGCTAAAGGGACCAAGAATATGAAAACAATTGAATCTAAGATATTCTGTAGCAGTCAGTTTTTATTGTGATAAAACACTATAAACAAGGGCAACTTGGGAAGGAAAGGGTTTATTTTATCTTATACTACTAAATAACATGATGACAGAGTGAAGTCAGAAAAAACTGAAGCAGAACAGAACCCTGAAGGTAAAATCTGAAGTGAAGTCACACAGGAGTGTTGCTTATTTACTTACTCATTATGGCTTACTCAACTGTTGGAGAAGGAAGCCGCTTGTTAGTTCCTGGCCACACAGCTAGCTCAGTCAGTAGAGCATGAGACTCTTAATCTCAGGGTTGTGGGTTCAGGAATCATGTTGGGCACCAATTTGTTGGAGAAGGGAGCCACATGTTGGTTCCTGGCTGCCTGGCTTGCTTAGACCTGAAATAATCACACAGAAACTGTATTAATTAAATCACTGCTTGGCCCATTAATTTTTGTTTTTTGTTTGCTAACTCTTAAATATTAATTTAACCCATTTTTAAAAACTGTATATCACCACGAGGTCATGGCCTACCAGGAAAGATTTAGAATGTTTATCTCTGGTGGCGGCTCTATAGTGTCTCTCTGACTACACCCTTCCTTCTCTCAGAATTCAGTTCCACCATCCCTGCCTACCTAACTTCTGCCCTATCAACAAGCCAAGGCAGTTTCTTTATTCATTAACCAATAAAAGCAACACATAGACAGAAGGACTTCCCACATCACTCAACTTCATTTTGTGGGAGAGAAGATGTTTTGAAACAGGTGCTTTCTTTCTGTAACAGCACTGGCTGTCCTGAAACTCACTTTGTTGAACAGACTGGGCTTGAACTCACAGAGTTTTGCTTTCTATATGCTAGAATTACAGGAGTGTGTCACCATCTCCTTGTTCTCAATTTGATTTCATGATCCAGGATTTCCTGCCCAGGTTGACACCATTCCATAAAGACTGGGTTTTCCCTCATCCATAAATAATTAAGTGAATGTTCCATACACTTGCTTATTGGCTAATCATATGAAGACATTTTATCAAGTAAGATTAATCCTTCATAAATGTATTCAGTTTTGTGTCATCCTAATCCTAGAGTAAAAAGAAACAGACATGTAAGTTCTTGTATTATTATTATTGTTGTTGTTTTATTACTTAAAAAATACCAATCCAAACTCGCACTCCCTCCCTTCCTCCCACCCCACTCTCCTCCAATCTTAACAGAGGGCAATGCACCTTGCCCTGTAAAAAGTCCAAAGCCCTCCCTACTACATCTAGGTTAAGCAAGGTACACATCCAAAGGGAATAGGATTCCAAGAAGCCAGTACATGCAGGAGAGACAAATCCAGTGTCATTATCAGTGGCCGCTCAGTCTGCCCCAACTGTTAACCACCTTCAAAGGGACTTATTTTTTTCTATGCTGGTTTAATCCCAGTTCAGTTGGAGACGGTGAGCTCCCATTAGCTCAAGCAAACTGTCTCAGTGGATCAACCCCTCATGGTCTTTAATTCCTTGCTCATATTCTCACTCCTTCCACTCTTCAACTGGATCTTGGGAGCTCAGTCCAGTGCCCCAGTGTGAGTCATTGCCTCTGTTCCCATCTTTTGTTGGATGAAGGTTCTATGGTGACATTTAAGATAATCATTAGTCTGACTAGAGGATAAAGCCAGTCCAGACACCCTCTCCATTATTGCTTGGATCTTAGCTGGTTTCATTCTTGTAGATTCCTGGACATATTTCTAGAACTATGTTTCTTGCTAACCCCATAATGGCTTCCTCAATCAAGATATCTCTTTCCTTGCTCTCATATCTGTCCTTCCTTCATCTCAGCTAGCCCATTTCCTCAAGTTCTCCTCAACCCCCCTTCACCCCTTCCTTCAATCCTCTGCCCTCATGCTCCCAAATTTTTTGTCTGTTTCTAATTTCCAGGTGGGTCTAAATATGTTTTTCTTTGGTTCACCTTATTATTTAGCTTCTCGAGGATCATGCATTATAGGTTCAATGTCTTTTGTTTATGACTAGTATCCGCCTATGAGTGAGTACATACTATACTCATTTTTGGAGGTCTAGGTTACCTCATTCGGGATAGTGTTTTCTAATTTCATCCATTTGCTTGCAAAATTTAAGATGTCATTTTTTTACCACTTAGTAGGACTTTAATGTGTAAATATGTCATATTTTCTTTATCCATTCTTCAGTTGAGGAGCATTTAGGGTGTTTCTAGATTCTGGCTATTACAAATAATGCTGCTATGAACATAGTTGAACAAATGCTTTTGTAGTATGATTGAGGATCTTTTGGGTATATCCCCAAGAGTGGTATTGCTGGATACTGAGGTAGGTTGATTACCAGTTTTCTGAGAAACCACCACAATGATTTCCAAAATGATTACACAAGTTTTTATTCCCACCAGCAATGGATGAGTGTTTCCCTTAGTCCACGCCCTCTCTAGCATAAGTTATCATTAGTGTCTTTGAACTTAGCCATTGTGACAGGTGTAAGATGGTATCTCAGAGTTGTTTTGATTTGTATTTCCCTGATAGCTAAGGAAGTTGAACATGTCCTTAATTATCTTTTGGCCATTTGGAATTCTTCTGTTGAGAACTCTCTGTTTAGTTCAGTACACCACTTTTTAATTGAGTTATTTAGAATTTTAATGGCTAATTTCTTGAGTTCTTTATATATTTTGGAGATCAGTCCTCTTTCTAATGTAGGGTTGGTGAAGATATTTTTCCATTCAGTAGGCTGCCTTTTTGTATTATTGACTGTGTCCTTTGCTTTACAGAAGCTTCTCAGTTTCAGGAGGTCCCATTTATTTATTGTTGCTCTTATTGTCTGTGCTACTGAGGTTATATTTAGGAAGGGGTCTCTCCATGTATTGTAGGCTACTTCCCACTTTCTCTTCTATCAGGTTCAGTGTGGTCACATTTATATTGAGGTCTTTAATCCATTTGGACTTGAGTTTTGTGCATGGCAACCAATATTGATCTTTTTTCATTCTTCTACAGATTGGTATCCAGTTATGCCAGCACCATTTGTTGAAGATGCTCTCTTTTTTTCCAATGTATAATTTTAGCTTATTTGTCAAAAATCAGGTGTTCATAGGTGTGTAGATTAATATCTGGGTCTTTAATTAAATTCCATTAGTCAATGTTTCTGTTTTTATGTCAATACCAAGCTGTTTTCATTACTGTAGCTCTATAATAGAGCTTGATGTCAGGGATTGTAATGCCTCCAACATTTCATTTATTGTACAGGATTGTTTTGGCTATCCTGTTTTTTTTTTCATATGAAGTTGTTATTCTTTCAAGGTCTGTCAAAAATTGTGTTGGGATTTTGATAGGGATTGCATTGAATCTATATATTGTTTGTGGTAGGATTGCCAATTTTACTATGTTGATCCTACCCATCCAAGAGCGTCTTTCCATTTTCTGGTATCTTCTTCAATTTCTTTCTTCAAAGACTTAAAGTTCTTGTCAAATAGATCTTTCACTTACTTGGTTAGTGATACCCCAAAATACTTTATGCTATTTGTGGCTATTGTGAAAGGTGATGTTTCTCTTATTTTTCTCTCAGCTTCCTTATCCTTTGTGTATAGGAGGTCTTCTAATTTTTTTGAGTTGAACTTGTAACCTGCCACTTTATAGAAGGTATTTATCAGCTGTACAAGTTCTCTGGTAGAGTTTTGGGGGTCACTTATGTACACTATCACATCATCTGCAAATAACAAAAGTTTAACTTCTTCCTTTCCAATTTGAATCCCCTTGATCTCTTGTTGTCTTATTGCTATTGCCAAAACTTTAAGCACTGTGTTGAAGAGATATGGAGAGAATGGATAGCCTTGTCTTGTTCCTGATTTTAGTGGAATGGATTTGAGTTTCTCTCCATTTAATTTGATGTTAGCTTTCTGCTTGCTATATATTGCTTTTATTAAGATATGATCCTTGTATCCCTAATCTCTCCAAGACCTTTATCATAAAAGGAGTGTTAAATAAAAATGATTATATGTTTTTTCTTTCAGTTTATTTATATGATGGATTGATGGATTACATTAATAGATTTTCATGTTTAACCAGCTCTGCATTCTGGAATGAAGCCTTGATCATGATGGTTGATTTTTTTATGTGTTCATGAATTCCATTTTCCAGTATTTTATTGAGAATTTTTACATCCATGTTCACAAGCGAGATTGGTCTGTAATTCTCTTTCTTAGTTGAGTCTTTGTGTGGTTTGGTATCGGGGCAACTGTAGCCACATAAAAAGAATTTGACAATGACCCTTCTGTTTCCATTATGTGGAACACTTTGATGAGTATAGGTATAATTTCTTCTTGAAAATTCTGGTAAAATTCTGTACTAAAACCATCTGGCCCTGGCCTTTTTTTGGTTAAGAGGTATTTGATGATAGCTCCAATAACCTCACAGACATGTAAGCTTGATGAGGAAATTAATATAATACAAATGATACATATATTAGAAATATA
>NC_022021.1:11686184-11706330 GCF_000317375.1 Microtus ochrogaster
TATATATATATATACCTTTCTGTGAATTTTATTTATAATTTCAGACATGGAAACTAAATAAAATTGTAATCAAGATGTATATGACAGGCACATTGTCTCAGGGGGTGGATGAGCCCCTCAGGGTTCAGACTTCCTTGCTCATCTTCTTCCTCCTTCTGCCCTTCAACTGGACCTTGGGAACTCAGTCCATTGCTCTGATGAGGGTCTCTGTCTCTGTATCCACCTGTAGCTGGATGAAGATTCTATGGTGATATTCGAGATAAACATCAGTTTGATAGTGGGGCAAGGACAGTTCAGGCACCCTCTGCACTGCTGCCCAAAGACCTAGCTGGCTACATCCCCATGGACACCTGGGATCCTCTCAAGAGCCAAGTCTCTTGTCAACCCTAAAATGGCTCCCTTAATGCAGATATCTTCTTCCCTGTTCCTATGGCTGCCCTTCATCCAATTTTAGCTTCTTTGTCAAAAAATCAGGTGTTTATAGGTGTGTGGATTAATATCAAGGTTTTCAATTCTATTCCATTGGTCAGTGTCTCTGTTTTTCTGCCAATACCAAGTTGTTTTCATTACTTTAGCTCTGTAATAGAGTTTGAAGTCAGGGATGGTAATGCCTCTAAAAGTTCTTTTATTGTATAGGATTGTTTTGGCTATTCTGGGCTTTTTGTTTTTCCATAGAAAGTTGATTATTGTTCTCTCAAGGTCTGTGAAGAATTTTGTTGGGATTTTAATAGGGATTGCATTGAATTTATAGACTGCCTTTGGGAGAACTGCCATTTTTATTATGTTGATCCTACCTATCCAGGAACATGGGAGATCCTTCCATTTTCTGTTGTCCTTTTCAATTTCTTTCTTCAAAGACTTAAAGTTCTTGTCAAATAGATCTTTCACTTCCTTGGTTAGTGTAACTCCAAGATACTTTATGCTATTTGTGGCTATTGTGAAAGGTGAAGTTTCTCTGATTTCCCCCTCTGCTTCTCTATCCTTTGTGTATAGGAGGGCTACTGATTTTTTTTAGTTGATCTTGTATCCTGCCACATCACTGAAGGTATTTATCAGCTGTAGGAGTTCTGTGGTAGAGTTTTTGGGGTCATTGATGTACACAATTGTATCATCTGCAAATAACGAAAGTTTGACTTCTTCCTTTCTGCTTCAAATCCCCTTGATCTTCTTATGTTGTTTTATTGCTATTGCTAGAACTTCAAGTACTATGTTGAAGAGATATGGTGAGAGTGGACAGCCTTGTTTTGTTCCTGATTTTAGTGGAATGGCTTTGAGTTTTTCTCCATTTAATTTGATATTAGCTGTTGGCTTGCTGTATATTGTTTTTATTATATTTAGATATGATCCTTGTATCCCTAACCTCTCCAAGACCTTTATCATAAAGGGGTGTTGAATTTTGTCAAATGCTTTTTCACCATCTAATGAAATAATGATCTGTTTTTTTCAGTTTATTTATGTGATGGATTACATTGGTAGATTTTCTTTTTTTAATTTTTTAAAATTTATTTATTTATTAAAGATTTCTGTCTCTTCCCTGCCACCGCCTCCCATTTCCCTCCCCCTCTCCCAATTAAGTCCCCCCCCCTCAGCCCAAAAAGCAATCAGGGTTCCCTGTCCTGTGGGAAGTCCAAGGAACCCCCACCTCCATCCAGGTCTAGTAAGTTGAGCATCCAAACTGCCTAGGCTCCCACAAAGCCAGTGCGTGCAGTAGGATCAGAAACCCGTTGCCATTGTTCTTGAGTTCTCAGTAGTCCTCATTGTCCGCTATGTTCAGAGAGTCCGGTTTTATCCTAGTCTTTTCCAGACCCAGATTTTCATATGTTCAACAAGCCTTGGATCTCTGGAATGAAGCCTTCTTGATTATTTTTTTGATGTATTCTTGGATTCAGTTTCTAGTATTTTATTGAGAATTTTTGCATCTGAAAACACCAGGGAAATGCATTTCAAAACTATAGAAAATTATTCCTAACCCTAGTCATAACAGAAAAAGGGCAAATATTAGCATGTATGAAGGAAAGGGGACATACTTATTCACTGCTTATGGAAATGCAAACTGGTGAAACCATTGTGGAAACTGGTGTGGAGATTCTTTAAAAATGTCTATACATAGGTCTGTGACATGATCCAGTTGTATCACCCTGGGAGATAGACCCAAGCAGCTCTATATCATATTCCAGGGATATTTGCTCATCTGTGCTCATTGCATGTCTCTTCTTAATGGACACAGTAGGCAGCCTACATTGTTACTTGATAAATGGAAAATGAAAAGTATGGCACATTTACACATTGGAATATTATGGAGCTAATACGATAACCGAAATTTACAGGTGAATGGATGGATTCTGAGTCTGAGAGGTAACCCATATCCAGAAAGACAGTTATTGTCTGTTTTCTTTATTTATGGATCACATTTTGAATCTTTAGACATTTGTGTTTCACTTGGAATATTTAAAGAAGTCAGAACTAGTAAGGGTCCATGTGGGGGTTCTCAAAGAAGAAAAGATAGAAAAGTGCTACAAAAAGGGAAACAAAAAGAACAATGGACCCCTATTGTATGACCCAGTTGCTGACAATACCACAGAGACCAAAACTGGTCAAGTTACAGAGAATAAGGGAGTGCAAAAAGCTCATGGATGGAAATGGAAAACTTCTATCATCTCTCCTTCCCAGGCACATGGACCACCATGGAAAAGGGAATGAAAATGTTTAAAACCCAGACGTGGTGGATAACTACAATGAAAATGTGATTTTGGACGCCTAAAGGCAGTTTAACATATTAATTCAGAGTCCTTATAACAGCCTAGACAAGATCTGATCAAACTAAAGCCAGACCAAAAATACTATCATGAGGAAGCATGAAGAAACAAAGTTTGACATTGACCGGAAGAGTTAATAGCAATAGTTGCTGTAAAAAAGAAAGTCAAATTTTCTAAAGATATAACCCTTTGTAGATAAACACCTATAAGTGAATGTCCTCTAGCCCAAGAGATAGAGAACAAATTGGATTGATAGTTTTTTTTTCTTAAATAGACAAAAGTGGGGGTGGATAGAAGAGAAATTGGGGAATGTATATTATCAAAATATATTCTATAAAAAAATCTCAAAATTTTAATATAGATTTTAAAAGAATGATGATAGTTCACTCAGACAAGTGCATTTTTGGCCAAAAAAAGAAAAAGAAAAAAAGAAAGAAAACGAATCAGGGTTTGCCCATCTTCTAAAAACTAATACAAGAAAACTGCTTTATCCAAGAATGCATAAAGAAAGTTTGGACTATACATGCATTAGAGTACTACTCAGGGGTAAAAAAACAATGACATCTTGAATTTTGCATACAAATGGATGGAAATAGAAAACACTATCCTGAGTGAGATAACCCAGGCCCCAAAAAACTGAATATGATATGTATTCACTCATTAGTGGACTCTAGCCATTGACCAAGGACATTAAGCCTATAGTTCACAAGCCTAGAGAAGCCAAATAACAAGGTGAACCCAAAGAGAAACATATATAGATCTTCCTGGAAATTGGAAGCAAGCGAGATTTCCAGGCAAAAGTTGGGAGCATAGGGGTGGCAGTAGGGGTGGGAGTGAGGTTGTGGGAAGGGGAGATGGGGAGAAGAAAGGGAGAAGGGTAAGACTGGCAAGAGCTATGGGGAGTGGGAGGGTGGAGATGGAGGAAGGGTGGATATAGGAGCAAGGAAGAAGATATTTACATTAAGGGAGCCATTATAGGGTTGACAAGAGATCCCACGTGTCTACGAGGATGTCCCCAACTAGGTCTTAGGGCAGCAGAGGAGAGGGTGCCTGAACTGTCCTTTCCCCACTATCATGCTGATGATTATCTCAAATATCACCATAGAATCTTCATCCGGCTATGGATGGAGATAGAGACAGAGACCCTCATCAGAGCAATGGACTGAGCTCCCAAGGATCAGTTGAAGGACAGTAGGAGGAAGAAGATGAGCAAGGAAGTCAGGACCTCGAAAGGTTGGTCCAGTAACTGTGGCAGTGTGCCTGTTCTAATGGAAGCTCACCAAATCCAGCTGGACTGAGACTGAATGAGCAAGTCATCAAACCCGACTCTCTGATTGTGGCTGACAGTGGGGGCTGACTGAGAAGCCATTGATAAAGGCACTGGGACTTGTTTTTATAGCATGTTCTGGCTTTTGGGGACCCTACTCTATAAGGATGCTCAGCTTCCTAGGCCTGGATGTAGGAGGGAGGGCCTTGCACTTCCCACAGGCAGGATTCCCTGCCCTCTCTCAAGCAGGGAGGGGGAGGGAGGCAGGTAAATGGGAGAGCAGGAGGGAATTGGGAGGAGGGGAGGAAGTATAAATTTTTGAATGGAAAAATAAATAAATAAAAAACATGTCCCAAAAGAAAAATAATAATACAAGAAAGCTCCTCTTCCAGGGAAATTTGCAGTTAAATATACAAATTACACCTGTGTCTCGAACTCAGAAAAATTTGATGCATATATTATACTAGATTTATGAATGTACTATTTTCTATTGTCAGGCATAGTTCACTGTTTTATGAATTTGCACTGACTGTCCTCATTAGCAAGCATATTAATGGTAGAATGAGCCAAATGCAAGATCTTTTAATATTCATTAATCAATTGAGTTTTTGAGCTCATAGTATTTTATTCATGTGCCCAAGTACAGCAAAGGACATAATTATTCATTTATTATATTTTTATAAACCATCAACAGTTTAATCATCATGATCCATATAGTCACTATAGACAGTTTCTAGATGCTTAAATGATTAACATATATTAATTCTATCTGAGATGGCTGTCATTAGTCCTAGAACTCCAAAGGCTTAGATAGGTTGACTTCTGTGAGTCAAAGGTCAGAAATGTATATTTAATAAGCTCCAGGTTAGCCAAGGATGCATAGCAGGAACATGTCTCAAGACTTCCACTCCACCAAAGGGGAGTTCATTAGATTAAATGGAAAGTATGCTTGAACTACTGTCACAGAGAGACTGACTCTCATAAGAGATATTATGATCAACAATTAATATCCTGAACCTCATAAAGTCAAAAGGCATATTACAGCAAAGGACACTATTATTCAGTCAAAATAATAGCCTATGTAATTGGAAAATATACTAAGCAATAATACATCAGATAGAATGTTAGTAGATAAAACATATAAAAACTAAACCAAGAAACCAACCAAAAATGGTTCACAAAACTATGCAGAAAGTTTTAAAAATTTGAAATACCTATGATTAAATAGTACAGCAGTGTTTGACATCCTTAGCCACTAGGGAAATGTAAATTAATATTATTTTAAGATTCATTTTGCACCACTCATAATGACCAAGATCCATTAAATAAGTGACAGTACATAGTAATAGCGATGCAGGTAAAGGGGAACACATTTATTGATGGTAGGAGTAAAGATGTAGAGAACTATGAGAATCAGTGCAAAGATCCCCTGAGAATCTGGGAATAGGTTTACCCCAAGACCCAGCTATACTATCCTTGGGTGTATGCCTATAAGACTCTACATGCTGCTGCAAAGAGATACTTGTTCATCCATTATCACTGATGCTCTATTCATGACAGCCAGAAATTGGAAAAAGCTTAGGTGTCTACCAACAAATGAATGGATAACAAAAATGCGATAGATTTATAACATGTAATATCATTTTTTTCAGTTTTTTTTTATTGAGAAAAGGAAAAAAAACAAGTTTCCGCCTCCTCCCAGCCTCCCATTTCCCTCCCCCTCCTCCCACCCTTCTGCCCCCTCCTCCCACCCTTTTCCCCCTCCCCGCACTCCTCTCCCCCTCCCTCTTCAGTCCAAAGAGCAGTCAGGGTGCCCTGCCCTGTGGTAAGTCTTAGGTCCTCCCCCCTCCATCCATATCTTGGAAGGTGAACATCCAAACTGGCTAGGCACCCACAAAGCCAGCAAATTAAGTAGGATCAAAACCCCTTGCCATTGTCCTTGGCTTCTCATCAGCCCTCATTGTTCGCCATGTTCAGAGAGTCCGGTTTTATCCCATGCTTTTTCAGTCACAGTCCAGCTGGCCTTGGTGAGCTCCCAGTAGATCAGATCCACTGTCTCAGTGGGTGGGTGCACCCCTCGTGGTCCCGACTTCTTTGCTCAGGTTCTCCCTCCTTCTGCTCCTCATTGGGACCTTGAGAGCTCAGTCCAGTGCTTTAGTGTGGGTCTCTGTCTCTATCTCCATCCATCACCAGATGAAGGTTCTATGGTGATATGCAAGATATTCGTCAGTATTGCTATAGGATAGGGTCATTTCAGGTTCCCTATCCTCAGCTGCCCAAGGAACTAACTGGGGACATCGCCTTGGGCTCCTGGGAGCCACTCTAGGTTCAAGTCTCTTGCCAACCCTAAGGTGGCTCCCTTATCTAAGAATTGTGCTTCCGTGCTCCCCTATCCAACCTTACTTTATCCCAATCATCCTTTTTCCCCAAGTTCCCCCATCCTCCCCTTCTCCCTTTTCTCTCCCCATTTCCCCTTACCCCCATCCCATCTCACCCCCAAGATCCCAATTCTCACCCTGGCAATTTTGTCTACTTCCCATAGCCAAAAGGATAACTTATGTTTTTCCTTGGGTTCACCTTCTTACTTAGCTTCTTTAGGTTCGCCAATTGTAGACTCCGTGACCCTTATTTTTGGCTAGAAACCAATTATGAGAGAGTACATCCCATGTTCATCTTTTTGGGTCTGGGTTACCACACTCATGATAGTGTTTTCTATTTCCATCCATTTGCATGCAAAATTCGAGAAGTCATTGTTTTTTACCGCAGCGTAGTACTCTAATGTGTATATATTCCACACTTTTTTCATCCATTCTTCCATTGAAGGGCATCTAGGTTGTTTCCAGGTTCTGGCTATTACAAATAATACTGCTATGAACATAGTTGAACAAATGCTCTTGTCGTTTGATAGGGCTTCTCTTGGGCAATCCCCATCAAGATCCCATCAAAATTCTTCACAGATCTTGAGAGGACGATAATCAACTTTATATGGAAAAACAAAAAACCTAGGATAGCCAAAACAATGCTATACAACAAATGATCTTCTGGAGGCATTACCATCCCTGAGTTCAAACTCTATTACAGAGCTAGAGTGATGAAAACAGTGTGGTACTGGCATAAAAACAGAGAAGTCGACCAATGGAATCGTAAAGAAGACCCGAATTTTAACCCACAAACCTATGATCACCTCATTTTCGATAAAGGAGCTAAAAATATACAATGGAAGAAAGAAAGCATCTTCAACAAATGGTGCTGGCATAACTGGATGTCAACCTGTAGAAGAATGAAAATAGACCCATATCTATCACCATGCACAAAACTCAAGTCCAAATGGATTAAAGACCTCACTATCAGTCAGAACACATTGAACCTGATAGAAGAGAAAGTGGGAAGCACCCTACAACAGATGGGCACAGGAGATCGCTTCCTATGTGTAACCCCAGCAGCACAGACATTAAGGGCAACATTGAATAAATGGGACCTACTAAAACTGAGAAGCTTCTGTAAAGCATGTAATATCATTTAACTCTTAAGAAATAAAACTGTGAAATACACAGGTAAATGGATGAAGTTAAAAGCAAAACTCATAGACAACTGTTGTATGTTTTCTCATATATTTGCATATAACATTTTAAAATTTTTGATGTGTATGCTACAATCCAGATAACCACAGAGATAAAGTACCAGGCAAGGGACAAGGAGGGAAAAGAGAATCTCTCAAGGAAGAAAGAGGAAAGAGAATGTAGTTTTCTGAAGAGCTAAAGGGAAAGTTAGAATGAAATAGGAAAATTATGTGGGCAGAGCATGAGAGAGAGAGAGCAATAAATTAGGGAATACTGGGAGAAACAACTAACACTAATGGCCACTTGAAAAAATATATGGAAGCCTAAAACATACAAGCTTCCTAAAATATACACATGTGTGAAAGAAATTTACATGTAGTTAACAAATAATGGGGGACACAGAGACCCAACTAGAGATCACATGCCATTAAATTAAATCTCCAGTACCAACAATGGATTATATCTTGCTAAACTGTTGACCAAAGAAGTGTTATGGAACCCCTAAAACATTACAAGCTATTGGCAAAACTTTTGACTGCTCTCCAAAACCTGAAGATAAGGCCTTATTGCTGATAACAACACTTACTTTATGTCACTGAACAGGGAAGGGTCAATCTGGTGCCAAAGTAGAAGCCTTACTCCTACTGATCAGCCATTCATGGTGCTTTAATGTGCCATGTAATATACATTTAATGTACTATGTAAAGGACATAAATATTAATTTACTACATTTTATAAACCATCGACAGTTTTAAGCATTATGATCCATATTCTCCTCTGCATGCTACCAGACAAGAAAGGTAATTTCCACTACCATTCAGCTAGAAATTCTGCATCCTATTACAGTGAATTGTCTGCAAGGTTGGTGCATTGGTGGCACAAATGTTATGGGCATAATCAAGTACATTTTGGTTGTGATTAAGGCCCAATCCATGAGATAGAAGCTATACCAGACACTGAAAAAGTGAACCCAAACCTAAGAATAGATAAGTTAAGGACTTTGGGGAAAACGTATTACTATTATTCTGTTAAATGACTCCCAATGGCGCACTGTTAGGCCCATAGGTTGGTGCCTAGCTCAAAACCTATCATAGAAACTTCTCATTATAGTAAATGAAAATTAGCCAGAAATATACAACTGGAAAAAAATCAGGAAGGTGTGACTGTGAAACATTCAACAAAGGATAAAATGTTTTCATCAAATTCTTCCTCTCAAACTTCAGGGGTTTATGCAAAAGAAGAGGTGGAAAAACTGTTAGAGACAGACGGTGGCAACTGACATAGAACTGTATAGGTTCCTGAAAATTAGGGTCCTCATTTGGAGAGGCTTAAGTGGGCATAGTGTAGCTCTCTTAACTAAAAAGCTATTTGCAAATGATACCTGCTGAAGAAGGGAAAATCAGTTTTCTTCAGCAGATAATCATGAGCCATACATGAGTACAAGTTGCTATGGGAACCACATTCCCCAAGAATTAGAGTTACAGAGGTTTATGAGCCACTGATGTTGGATCTGGGAACTGAACTCTGGTGCTCTGCAAGGGCAGTATGAGCTCTATACCACTGAGTAAACTCTCTCTTTGCATTTACCTCTCTCTATAATTGCTATTTCCATAGATTTTACCCTAATCTTCAGTTATCTGGGCACCCTATGAAACAATGGAGAAATCTAGGTTCTCTAGCAAATAAACAATGAGTATTATTACTATTAATAAGGGGATTGGTAAGAAAAGTTATAAGCACATGTTCTTCCATGTATTTTCTTTCTTGTATATATGTTATATTTGTGGAGTACATGAATTTATATGTATTCTAGGTTACTTAAAGTCAATGATGGAGTGATAAACATTAATTATTTAACAATAGCTTCTTATAAAACATCAATATCATTTAATCTACATCTATGACAATATTTTATTGTCCCTATATCTCACAGGTACTAAAGGGAATGCATGTAATTGCTACACACACACACACACACACACATATATATATATTTTTTCAACCCATTTCTTTTATGTATTCATGACCAAACTAATTCTATGCTAATTTATTATACTCAGTTATCAAAATGTACAGTGCAATGTGCAATTTCCAAGTTGCTGGTTTAACTTCTCCTATTGCCATAATACACCGAGGGGGCCTTTCTAACTTGTGAAAGAAAATATTCCAGAGACATACATTCTGATTAGGAATAGTTAACAAACAATACAAAACCTAAAAGTAAAATCAGTTAAATTGTAAATATTTTAAAAAATTCATGAGAGTAAATGATATAAAATGACTAATCTTCATTGGTCCCATACTAAAATAACATTGGGACCATGACTGTAAATAAATGACTATGAAATAGAGTTTGACATTTGCTTGATGAAATATGAAGCCCATTTTTAATAATTTCAGTGATCTTCTAAATATCATTCAGAAATGCTAGCTGACCTAAATTTCCATTTGGCTAATGACTTTCTCTGCAAAGCATATGACAAGCTGTCACAGCCACAACACTTGTAATACATCAATAGATTATACTGTTTGTACATTTTATATTTTTTTTGAAGGAGAGGAATATTTTCCACTACACTCTAAACTGAATTAATATCTTGCAGAGCCAAGATAGAATCCTAAAATACTGAGCATTCATATAATGCAAAAATCATGGCATAATTCTTTTCTTAAATAAAGAACATTTAACTCAATCCCACAAAAAATCCTTATCCATCACTTTTGGCTGCTAAACAAAGTCACCTTCAGAAGTCTATAACCAAACATTTTGTAATAAAGTATGTAGAAACGTAAGAGGATGTTTTGTATGCCTTTTAGAGCTTTCTGTCTTCCTCATTGCCTGGGTTAAATCCATATCAATATTACTAATCCATTTCTTTGGTATCTATTTAGGATAGTGCATATGCAAATGAGAGGGAAAATATTTTTCACATGTATTTTATTATTTAGTTGAAATGCTATGAGTTCAAATCTTCAATCTGTATATTTGAATAATCATTACTTATGCATTCTGTACATTGAAAGACAGTCATTTAAATTTTATCTTTGACAAATATTTTTATTTTGCATAAGAAATCAGGGAAGAATTGGTGAACGCCTTTTGTTAAAATAAAATTGTTTTACAGCAATGAAAACAAAAATGGCTTGTTAGCTACTTATAAAGGAGAACTATATTCAAAGAAATAATATCAGTACATCAAAGAGCTCTCCGGTGGTGATTGCAGCACTCTTCACAATAGCGAATAATAAATTAATTAATGTGGTGGCCAATTAGTAGTGAATGAGTTGAGAAAACATGAAATATATACTCAGGTAAATTTTATTAAGCTAAAAAAGGGATGAAATATTATAAGCAATGACATGGGCAGACCTAGAGGCAGTGATATTAACAAGGCACGGAACGGTACATACTGAGCATTCTTGGTACAATGTCAGATCTAAACCATTGAGTTTATAGAATAGAAAACATCATAGCAACAATGAGGGATCACTGAGTGGAGGAGAGAGGAGGGAACTGTAGAGAATAGACAGGTTAGTGACGAGACAGTCACAGGCAAGCAGGAAGATTACATTTCTGTCTTCTGTCACACAGAGAGTAGTGTTGTGTTTAACAATACATATTATTTGAATAAAAATATCATGGAGAGCAGATTATGTATCATTATTACCAATAAATGCCTGTTGAGGTGTCACATAAACCTAAATAACCTGGGTTGATTCAGCAGCAATGTGCACATGATAATCTGATAAATAAGCATTCTCTGACAATAAACTCATCACCAAAAAAATTAATACACTTACAGGTGCTGGTTATGGCAGTCACACATAGAGTCAACTTAGTGTCCCTTTAACTTAGAATTGGGCAGTTTACATTCCTTGTCATTCATAATCTCAACTTTATATTGGGTTAATTTGGTTTCTTGTACCTGCTGATAGCTACACACGCATCATTTCCTTTGTTTTTATACACAAACCTTTATATCTTTATTCAGAAACAGTACACTTAAGACCTTCTCCAGTAGAGGCTTTTACCCAGGCTCCATACAAAAGAGCCAATGAAGTCAATGAAGGTATTTTGAGTTGAAAATTCAGCAACTTGTAACAGGTGTACACTGAATGCCATTTATTTATGACGAGAAGAGGGGCACACATATTTGGAAACATGCTTCCAAAAGGATGAAACTAGTTTATGCATTGAGACAGGGTTTCTCTGTAGCTTTAGAGACTGTCCTGGAACTAGCTTTTGTAGACCAGGATGCCCCCAGGCTTACAGAGATCCACCTTCCTCTGCCTCCCGAGTACTGGGATTAAAGGCATGCATCGTCACTGCCTGGCTGACTTCATTATATTTTGTTCCTGAAGGAAAAACTTAAAACCTTATGTAAATCACTGAACTTCCTCTTTTTCTATTTAGAAAGATTAGGGAGTTTTCTATACCTGTAATCTTTTGAAGTTGCCTAAGCAATTTTCTAGTCAGAATTCCATTTGTAAAAAAAGCTCTTCTAAGACAAAACAAAATATAAAAACCTAGGAAAACATCACATATGGTAAGATAGAACTGAAGAAGGAACACAAATTAGTTTAGATAGAGTCAGATACCAATTTATGGTAATTTATGAGTCCAAGGAATGTCAGATGCATTTCTAATCTTAATCATTTTGTGCTGGAAATAAGGGAGTTACAGAAGCTTAAGGACTGTTGCAAGTCCACTTGACTGGTTATTTTATGAAGGTCAAGGACAAAGTTGATTCTCTATTACTACAAACCACTATTATTTCTATTGTACTATCATGTTCTTGTTTGAAGAGTTCAACTCAAGTAATATTCTAAAGTGACAGAATTAGATTGTGTTGATGTGTCTCTGCCAGTCCTATTGCTGTTGTTTTAAGTTACAAGAAGCTTATAAACGACGTTGTATCTGTGCACCTGCTTAGGATATGCTGTGCACATGTGTGTATACATGTGTGTGCAGATAGATGGTTGGTAGAGGTTGATGTCAGCTGTCCTTTGGTCACTCTTCATTATCTCACTGAACCTTATGCTGATAGCTTGGAGATCCTGGCTAACAAACAAGCTACGGGGATCCACCAGACTGTCCTCATGCTAGGTTCACTTTCAGAGACTGCCAACATGCCTTGCTTTTCGACATTACACTAGGGAGGTTACAGTCCCTAGTCAGGTCCTCATTCTTGCGTAACAGAGACTTTCGTACCAGAGCAATCATTCCACTCTGTAAAACTTTCTTATCATAGAGACTTCAAAGAAAGCCTTCTAATGCCAGCTTCAATGGGGCAAAATGAAAGGATCGGCAGGATTTCCTCTTTCCTGGATGATCTAGGCAGAACCCATTTACTTGCTTCTTATATCTTCTAAAGGCTGGCCACAAACTTTGATGGCCCATTTCTATATCCAAAGCCAGCAAGGTAAGGTTGGTATCTTTTACATCAAAACACCCCAAAATACTCCGATCATCATAACTTGTCATCTTTTCATAGGCTATAGACATTTCTTTGGGGACACCTGAATACTCCAGGACTGTTTCCATTGTCAAATAAGCTCACAGCACCTCAATGTCATATACAATATTAAATTCTCTTTGTAAGAATTTCCTTATTTGCTGTCAATGAGATTTCACCTCATGTTAAAACTTATATTACAAGTATATATTACAACTTATGTTACAGTAAAGAAACTGTAAAGAAGGACATGCCATTTATGCCCGAAGCTCATTGTAGTGTCAATTTTGCCAGTTACCATGGGAAATTTGGAGGATGATATTTGATTAAATTACTACTTAGAAAACTCCAATGACAAACTATTGTTCTCTATGATGTGGGTGAATCTCATGAAGTCAGTTGAAGGCCATAAAACAGTATAAAACTGGGAGATCCTCAAGTCTTCCCAATGTCCAGGCTGTCACAATTTAGAATGGGTCTCTACCCTTGGTTATCTTGGATCTCAAGCTGGTTGGTACCCAATGCAAACTTTTAAATAACTACCCTTGGAGATTTCATGATCTTTTTTCCTAAAATAAATCTGCTCTGTTCACTCTGCTTCTCTAGAGAGCCCTAAGCAAAATAGGTAACCTTGAGTATCTTCAGTCAAATATTAAAGATTTCATTTTATTTCATCAAACTTTGTTATTTCTTCATTTTGCATTTTCCTACTTGGCATTATTTTATTCTTATAAATGCTCTGTTGTCTCATTTCATCAATAATATCCACTCCTATTTTACTTCTTATTGATACTAATTTACTTTCCATTCTAAAGAAAGCATGTATTATGTAACAGTACTCTTGTTCTACTGCGCTACAGTCATCAAGAACACTTAACCAGGAATTTCTATACTGTGATTATTAAATAGATTTTAAACACTGCAATTATCAAGTATAAATTATTCTTTAGAACTCTAACATTCTAGTTCTTGTCCTTTCTATCTAAACATACTAATTTAAAAAAAACAGAATGTTGATAATGTTTAACCACTTATATTATTTAGCTTATATTATTTTGCTGATCCCTAGTATTCTCTGCAACCATAATAATAGAATGAGGCTAAAAAGTAGTGTACACATGCTAGATAAATGCAAAGCAGAGTGTGGATGAAGGGGAACTGCTACCCCTTGCGGGACTAAAACACTGTTTGCAAGAGGGAGATTCAAAAATAAGTCCCTCAAAAGATATTATTCTTTGAACTGTATTTGAAGAGGAAGTCATGCTTACTAAAGAAAGTCTGGTCTCAGGAGTCACATTCCTTGGTAATTCTGAAGAATTAGATTTTCTATTTTTAGATTTATAAACTTTGTGAGGACGAATAGGGTTGGAAGCTTATGCAGATTTATGAGATCCCAACGTGACTCCTAGGTGCAAAATGTTACCAATAATGCTGAATAAAGGAAAAACCGTACATTCAATTTTGTTAAAATTTACATTTTTGAAATATAAATTTAATAACAATGCAACTCTTTCAAATTTCCTCTACTTATTTGAGGAGAAATATTTCTCTATTTGTACATGTTTAGAAAGAGACAGGTAATTGTTTGGTGACTTCCCATGGCTTAAAGAGGTAAGAATGTGGCACAGCTGAGAACAGTAGTTAGTCTTTGACTTCTAATTCATCTTTTCTACAATGTGTCACTCAACTACAGGAAAGACGTTCTACATGAATTGAGTATATTTCTTTGAACTGAAACAAGTTTTTCTTTTTTATATCAACACCTTCACTACAGGGTATTCTGAGACCTGAAAAGAAAGGCTCTGTACTAAAGCTGTGCCTGTGAACAGTTCAGTAGGCACATTAACTGCCAGTGGGAGGGCTATTTAGCCTGGATAGCATCTGGACAGCAGTATAAGATTATGCGTAACCCGTATTATTCTGTTGGTAAAAGTCGTATTACCTTTAGGGTCTGAAAAGTAAGACTTCCACATTTAAAAAAAGTCAGGTGTCTGGGAGATATAGTAAGAAGCAGCTAGCAAATATAGAGACTTTACTCATTATGAGGCCAAAAAGAGAGTAGACAATGAATTTGAGAATACACTGATTGTAGAAATATAAAATAACAAATAATTCATAAAAACATGCTAAAGCTTATCTGGAGAAATATTTAAATTTCAATTAAAAATAAAAGATTATAATAAAATGATTTAGTATAACTCAAATGAATATATTTTTCTAACTATTGGGAATAATTAATTTGAAACACTTAACACATGAAAGTCATGTATAACAAAATATTAAGTTTAGAGGGTCTGTAACAATGTGTGTTTTATTGCTCACAATGGATGAGCACTTTAAATTATATACAAGAAAAAACCTGTGATCATTTTTTGCTCTATTTCAGTTCATAGAATAGCTTACTCTCACATGAAAGTAAATAATCCTAAATATTGTTAGGTATGCTTCTGTATTTATCATTGTTTGGTTTCATTTTGAACTATGTTCAATAAATTATGATAAGATCTTTGTTTTATTTGGCATACCAGAAAATGACTAAGTGATGGTCTTATTGAATTAAAAGATTAAACTGGGTTGTTCACATTTTTGGTCTGTCTAGGTAAATATTTTAAATTGATACATACATTTATTGGTTACAATAAATAATAACTGCAAACTAAATATTCTTAGAAAATGTCATGATATCTCAAAGATAAACTAATTGTACAAATTTAGTTGGGAATGAATATTATACATTTAAATTAATTGTTTAGTCACAATATTAACAATGACCATGTATTAATGTAAAAACAGTTGATTTTTCATAAAATGCAATGATTAGTAATGACATACTGCCCAGATTCCCTTCCACATCAGACTACCCTTGATCTGCCAGTAGGTTGATATTGTAGAGTATGTACAGTCACTCCAATGGAAAATTCAAGAGGACATGTCCTTTACTCCTCTTTCTCCATCATATACCAAATCTGCCAATTGCCAATTGATTCCTCTGAATACCTTTTTTTTTCATTTACAGAAAGGCTTTATACAACGAGGGAAACACGAACATTTCCAAAAACACCAGCCACTCTAATTCTCCTTCCTTTGGGGTGCGTCTTAGAATCTGTGCAGCAGGAACCCATCTGAACTCCGGATACTTTTGCACAATGCCTCATTGTACCGTAAAATTTAGGGACAGAAGTACCGGCTGTGGAAGGCAGAACATCTGGAATCAAGTTTCAAAGAGACCCATTAGCTGGCTTTACCCAGGCTTTTGGATAGTTCCCGAGTGATATATGGGAAGGTAGAGATAAAAGGGAATTGTGTAGCTTCCTCTTCCTGCTCCAAACTTCTTTTTACAAAATGTTTATTCCAGTTTTATTGTCGACCCCTAAGTCCTGTTATCTTACTGTTTTAAAAAACAATAAAACCCAAGACTCAGGCTGAAAAAAAAAAAAGAACAACACACTCAAACACTGAGCCATCTCTTCAGCTCTTAGACATCATATGCTTTATTTTATCCCAATTAAAAGTTCTGTAGGTTTGGGTCTGTGATCCTCTGAATACTTTTAAATTATTTTCTTACCCTTTCATCATTATTTTCATTTTCATCATATTTTCACTGTTGTCTTTAAAGTTCAATGCCTCTTTTGGAGGACTGCATCAATAGTTTCCTTTGCACCTGCTGTTGCATCTAAGAATTCCCTTTCTTACCCACCAAGTATTGCTTTGTTAAAGAGAAAACCATATCTTGAGTATGAGTTTTCTTAAAATGTCATTTATTTTCAATAGGAAAACTCTTAATTCTTTAGCTAACTTAGATTGACCTGGTTCTCTGATACATCTTGAGTCCAGTTATCTCAACCTGTTATCTGAAATTAAGGATCTGCTGATATGGTCTGTCTAATCCAACTTACACAAATACTTACATCATATTGTATTCAATCTTGATGGCTTCAAACGTCTATAATCAATGTATTTTACCCTGAAAGTTCTTAAAGCTTTCTGCTGTTTATTCAGAAAAGGCAAGTGACATGGATTTATTAACAGCTATTTGTGTTGTCTTTTAGACCTAATATCAATATTTAATGTTATAAGCCTTGAAGTAACCACTAAGAAGGTATTCAATATATCCCACCTAAATTAGCACAATTATAATATCTTACTTTGAGATAGCGCAGAATTTTCTAAGAATATTTAGCTTACAGTTATCATTTTGTATCCAAGAAGAAGCTGGAGGATAAATTTTAAAATGATAAATATTTTAAAGTGATCTACTCATTTATGTTTACCAACTTATGCCTTTCAAGAAAGAACTTAAATTTACACATCTAAAGATAAAAGCCATAGTAGACTAGTTTGATTTTTTAAAGCAATTATAGGCATTAAAAACAGGCATTTTGATATTTAGAGGTGTTCATCAAGTACTCTGACAACAGTAAATGAATTGAGGATTTATAAGCCTGATTCATGCTATCGAACTCCTTATCCTTTCATATTTATTCTGAGAATAACATTTATATTTTTAAAATTTGGTCATTATGTCACCAACATGTAACAACAAATTTACATAATAGTGTAAAAACCTGAATTCCTTTTGCAAGTTACAGTAAATCAGTAATTTCCTGGACTATTAAAAAGATTTCAGAGCCACTGCATAGAATAAATAAAGTGTTCTGTTTGCTGGAGCTGGATTCAAATATTGTGTTATGCATTTTTATTGTTAAATTCTAAAAGGTAGAAATTGCATCAAATAATGATAAAATAATTAATGAAATAAAATTTCCAACATTCAAACATAATGCCTGTGGATTTATCCTATTTCTGTGTCCTCAAATGTTAAGGATGCTTGGAAACACGATCATACTTTACAGACTGTACTTAGGTTCAATAACAGCAGTGTTATTTATTCCCAGATTTGTTTTGCACATAATTGATTTTTTTTTATCTTTGTAATGTTATAATTCATTCCAATATACTGAGAACTTCACTAAGTGATGCCCAAGTGATCTGGAGATGTTAAGTTTCCTTATCCACTTCAGAAAGGAGTAGATTCGAATCCTGGAAAAAATTCAGCCTTTTTATTTAATCAGTGATATTAAAGGTTAGTTTGCATTTTTACTATTATTTATTAGAATTATGTTGTGCCAAAGAATTAGTTTCTTCCAAGGTTTTAATCTATTAAGCTGAAAGTACTTAGCTTCCCAGTGAGTAACCAGATCTACCTCATTAAAACTGTTCACTGAAAGGCAATATTGATTATGCCCAATAACATGATACTCTCCATTAGTCAGATATGCCATGACTCAAAGATGATGTTTGAAATTCGCGCCAAACACAGTTGTATTTGTATGTGAATGGTTTTTTTTGCAAATTTTCTATGTAACTCTTCCTGAACACTGTTGTTTGACTGGGTAATAGCCACTGTCTGTTATACCACAACTACTTGAGAGCAATTGAGCTAAGGCCTTAACCCCCACAAAAATAGGTGATAAGAATTTTAATGCTATCATGAGGCTAAGTATTTATTTTAATATCCCAAGCAATTAGTCAGCAAGTCTTTAAACCTCCCACAAGTGTAACATCTATTTCAATGCCTTTCTTATGGGAAAATACACCATATCACTTCTCAAGCATTTTTAACAAGAGGTACTACATATAATTGTTAATTTTCTAGTCACCAAAGAACCATAATAAAAAAGATTGGCTATGCTTAATGGATTTTTCAAGGTTGTGATATCACTAACCAAGCACCAAAATGTAAGATTCAAAAGTCTCTGAAGGAAATGTCAGTATCTTTGAGTTTTACATTCTGCTGTGGGTCCCTAGGAAGAGCCCGGATGCCCTTGGCACTCTTCTGCAGCCCTAGGCATTTTCTCTGTACTGTTTCCCCCTCTCCGAGTATACAGTCATAAACAGACTGGGGAAGGTGACTGTTTGGGATTGTTTACAGTTCAAATTCAGAACATGCAAAACTCATAATTAAAATAAATGCTTATTGGGTTTTATGTGTTTCTGAAATAAGTGAATGTGGTAGTTTAAAATCAGGGAGAGTAAATTTTCGGCAAAAATTCTTCCATCTATGACTAGCATCTGATTTAACTTGAAACTATATTATGAATTTTAAATCATAGTGATTTGTAGAATTTCAATTTACTATTTATGCATAGAGGTTCAGTTTATTTTAATGAAAATCAATAAAGTTGACTCTTGAAATTTTAACAACTTTAAAGTAAAAAAAAAGCATGATTTAGTATAATATCTATAAGTGCATGTTAATAGTATGTTTAAATACAAAATGAAAGTGTGATATTCTTTTTATGAGTGGCTTATGCTGGTTACGGTTCATTGTCAATAAAAACAGCATAAGTCATAAGACATTAAATTTGAGATCAATCTATTTATATTATCACAACAATATATTGAGGTGGTATTTTGCATTTTTATTTTCATGGTCATAGTTTGATTTTAATAGAGATAAGACGGTCAGGTATACATGAATTGAAATGAGCATCCAACCTTAAATAAGGTAATTAGGAAAACAATAGTAACACATTATTTGATCACAACACTCTGGAGATTTAGACAACAGAATTGATATGTGTTTGCAGCCATCCTAGATTCAGATGAAATTGCAGGAGAGTTTGGGCTATAGAGTTAACCCTTTCATCTAAAGACAAAAGGAAAAGAAAGAAGAGGAGAAAGGGAGAAAAAGAGGGAGGTGCTAGTGGGGGTCTTTGATGACATTTTGTCTATGACTGTCAAACAGTACAACATCAAAAATGCTTACAAAATGGACATGTTCATATATGTGTTCCCTTATGAATTTATATTCATACACTTCCTTTACAATGACTCATTATATTTGCATTATATTAGAGTGACACAAACATGAAGTATTAGGTATTTGCTATTGAATGAACATTTTGAAGGCTCTTTAATGTAAAAGTTTAGTAGTTAGTATTTAGATATGTAATTCATAAATATGTAATTTACAGAAATGACATATCCTGTCCTTGTCATGTGCAGCTCTTTAAAGAATTTTCAGGCAATCAAAAATAGGCTCTGGAGGACCGGCGGCGACAGAAGCAAGCGGCGGGGACCGGCGTGGAGGCAGAGGCAAGCGGC
>NC_022021.1:11711940-11713017 GCF_000317375.1 Microtus ochrogaster
GGTGGCGGGGAGGAGGCAGAAATCCTCAATAAATAAATAAATTAAAAAAAAAAAAAAGAATTTTCAAAGCTGTGTTATGTTCCCTACCTGTACTGCAGGAGCCTTTAAGTCATATTATGAGCTATTTTCTCAAAAACAGGAATTCTTATCAATCATAATAATTTTAAATAGACTAAGTGCTATCTATATAGAAATATAGTAAAGGTTAACATATGCTTGAACGAGTTAAGCACTTCTCAGTCTAGTATTTCTGATGAGAAATGCTTAACAAGAAGATTATGAGGTAAAGGTCACTTACCATTGTCACAGGTGACTCTCAGTTATTAGTGCCGGTACAGGGGAGCACATTATGCATATCATTTTGATGATTTCATCACATATTATATTATGCACTGTGCTTTATTTCATATAAAATATTGCCACTGTAGCCTACCAAAATGAAAAATCAGCTTCACACAGTAATAACAATGGACTGCACAATTTGAACAGAACTGTAAATAACAGTAATTTGAAACTTAAGAAAGCCAGAAAGGTGTTAGTTCCAACCTTTCTCAGGTTGATAATATGAATAAGCTCACCTTCTTGTTCTCAACTTCAGCATTTAATATATTAGTGACTTTTTATGCTGCTTTGACAGAATACTCGACAAAGCAATATAAAAAAGGAAGGGGTTCTTTTCGTTTACAGTTTAAGAAAGTGTACATCATGGAGGAGAGACATGAGGGCAGGAGTATGAGGTGGTTCTTCACATTAGTCAACAGTTAAACTACAGAGAGCCAACAGGAAATGAAACTAGTCTGTGAAGCCACAGGGTTAATATCCAGTGACTCACCTTTTCAAGTGAGATTCAATTCCTTCTGTAATTTCCCCAAACACTACCATTGCCTGCATCCCAAATATTCAAACACCTGAGCCCACAGGGAAACATTTCACCTTCAAACTATAGCAATTAACAAGTATCTATTTGTATTTAAAATATCTCATGTATATATTGTTATCATTATTACTGTCATCGTTAAGCTATTTTCATCATCCTTGTTAATTATGACTGAAGATAGTAAGAATTTAAATACCCAA
>NC_022021.1:11713117-11722867 GCF_000317375.1 Microtus ochrogaster
ATATTGTTATCATTATTACTGTCATCGTTAAGCTATTTTCATCATCCTTGTTAATTATGACTGAAGATAGTAAGAATTTAAATACCCAAAGAGTCGTCCATCAAAAGGCAAAGCAACTCCTCTTCTGTTTTTGATATGTATCTTGTTTTCCTGACTGAAATCCAGTGACCTTAGTGAAACCTTTCTGACAACATTAATGCAATTTCTTTACTGTGCCCTAATACAGCAAAAGAATAACACAATTCCAAAGCCTGTAAGAATCTGGATAGCAAAGTATTTCTGGTGTGAATTATAATCTTCCTTACAAGTTTAAAAATCCTTTTTATACTTTAGTATCACATCAACAAATAAATGATTAACTAACTTAAGTGGCAGCAATTTGAGAATGGCAACAAAATATAGAGATTATTTAAGATGATTTACTGAGCCTATTATGAGGTCACAAGTTGTTTATCTGAGGTGGTCTTGTGTCTGATATTATTATTTTCTTTGTCATCCTGTGGATCCTGTGGGGTTTTTTTACTTATCTTTCAGTAAACTGTCTTAAATATTTCACATTAACACTAACTGTAGCTAGACGTGAGCTGTCTATACAGAAACAGCAGGTATACATGTAGGTCAAGAGAAAATGTCTCTCCATATCCAATAACTTGTCTGTTAACCTAATGCTTTAGTACACTGGCATAAGATTATTCTTGATGCTTATTTTGTTTTAGCAACAGTTTAGAATGTTCTAAATATTTGAAATATCAAGATATTTCAAGAAAAGAAAAGAAAGAGCTTGTGATTCAAATTTTGAGAAGGAGGATATTTACACATTTAGTTCAACTATTTGCTTTTCCAAAGTCTTTTTGCCCACATACCACTAGGAAAACTGGGAATATTAAAACGTACAGTGGCCTTTCTTCAATGTAGGAGATAAAATACCCATTTTCCCACCTAGAGAGCTACAAGTAGGTATCGTTAATGACCTGGAGACTTATCTGTGGCAACAGACCTCACCTACCTTCTGCTACAGAGACAGACCTCACCCAAATCCCCAGAGTATTCATACCAGATTCCCTTTCCTAGTGCCAGTTAATAGAACCTATCCATAGCAGTGACACCACATGCATTTTAGAGCTTGCTGACCTTTACACTATCTTGGTAAGAGGTCTTCTTAGATTCTGGGTTGTTTAGGTATAGAGCCCACCATCATGGTCACATATACTTTGCAAAGGTGTTTTTATGTAGTCACACCCTAAGCTTTATTATGAACCTGGAATTGGAATAGTTGTTGCCTGGAAAAGTGGATTGGGAATGATTGCTGCCTAGAAATTTTTCCCAAAGTTGTACCATGTTTTAAACATGCTGACAATGAATCTCCTGGTGTTGCACACTTTGAATTCTCAGCCATCTGCACCGCATTTTCATTCTCATCTCTCAGCTGACTCACTTTCCTGCCAGGCCACTTAAAGGACCCAGATCATTTATATATGTATTTTTTTATCCCCTGTTCATTTTCTCTTTTAGAAGAACTTTGCTGCTATGTTATATTTGCTAAAAATCAGCTATGGCATAAAAAAGACAGAGGTTTAAAAACTAAGAGATACATAACTATTTATGCTACTTTATAAAGAAATAGGTTTAAAATACTTCTCATTTCTTTGAAGTAACTTGTATTGGTGAGTTTGTTAGATTCTGTGTAATGATAAACACAATGGTTCTCAAAACTTTAGCAATACTTTTCTTCTACAAATAATAATAGTAATAAATAGTAATGATAAACCCACATGTATAAATGGAACATAATATTAAAATATTGATCCCCCTCCAGTGTTTGTGGCACAGTGAGTTGCCAAGCACACATTAATAACTGATAAATTGGTGCAGTTGATAGCTTATCTCATGAAGTAGCTGTGAAGGCTAAATGAGACAATGCCTAGGTAGTTCAAAGTATAGACATTTTTTAACCGCATGGAATAATAGCAATGATGATCACCAATGATGAGATGAGCTTCTCTGGTGAATCAGAATGAAGTATTTCAAGTCCTTTTCCTCTCATCTTTAGTTGTGTATCCTTCTGGCATCGTTAATGGTTTGGAAGATAAATTTCAAATACTGTCTCCTGCATACTCCCACAGTAAACTGGAGCTTTATCTGTGATCCAGAGGATACATAAAGGGCAAGTGTTTCACCCGCTCCTGGCAGCACCAGTCTACTTCAAGAGGAAGATGGGCATCGAAGAGGCTCCTTATGGAGTTGGTTAGCCATTTGGGCAAAAAACTGCTCTTGCCTGGGACTGTTGCATAAACTGGACAAAAAGAACCCATAGAGAGAGGACTGCTATACTTGCCTAAAGGTGAGATGATCCTTCGGGGTTCTTGTTTCATAAAAGAGTCTGCGAGGCATTCTACAGAATACCAAAAAAAAAAAAAAAAGGTACTAAACTGCCTTTGGAATTTCCTGCTTCATAAAAATGTCTGCTGGATAAGATGGGCCTAAAGGCCAAATATGGATGCCCCAACAGTACAATAGAACTCTGGGTGACTGTCCAGGCAGCAAGATGTCTCTGTCATTTCTAGAGTTTTAGAAGTTGCTTACCTCTTGTTTACTTAGGTAATATTATATCCTTCTGGAGTCTGATGAAGTTGAAGAATAGCTAGTTATAGTTTTCCTTAATTGTGATAAAAGATAAAATAGATATAAATATTGTAACTGTTTTGCTATATGTAATTTTACCTTGTTAAAGTTAAAGCCTTTCTTCTTTGTTTAAACAGAAAAAGGGGGAATGGTGTAGGAGGATCTTCTGTCTATGTGTTACTTTCATTGGTTAAATAAAGAGACTGCCTTGGCCTTTTGATAGGACAGAAAATTAGGTGGGTGGAGTAGACAAAACAAGATGCTGGGAAGAAGGTAGGCAGACAGAGCCGCTTTGGAGCCAGCCACCAGGTCAGACATGCAGAATCTCTCCCGGTAAGCCACAGTCACGTGTTGATACACAGATTTAATAAAAATGGTTAATCTATATGTGAGAGTTAGCCAATAAGAGGCTAGAGTTAATGGGCCAGGCAGCAATTTAATTAAAAAAATTAAAAAGGGCAAGTGTTTTTCTAAATACATGTTATATCCTTACCAACTATATCACTGAGGCAATCAATCTAGGTCATCTCCCTGGCTACTGGGTGTCACATCTATGTGAAAATATGGAGTTACTGTGCAATAGAGATTCAACACTCTAAATACTTCCCTCCTCACACACAGTAGCTGCTACTGGCGGGACACTCTACATTTAAGCACTAATGTCAAATAAAGAACAATATTAAGTATTCATTAGATACTGTAGAACTCCAGTCAGCCTACAGATGTCTACTACCATTTTATAGTCTTAATTCTAAGTAACTCTTAACCTATTTTCTTTAAAGTTTGATAAGGGCTCATTCATTTTTCCTGTTATGATTTATCTCTTTCATATATGCCAAGTCCTTTATTTTAACACTAATCTCATCTATTTATGGTTCCTATTTAATTTATTTGTATCAGTTTCATTCACCAAAATCATAGCCCATATATTCTTTAGCTAGATTTCACATTCAGTTGTGCAAAACCCTTGAAACTCTCAAGAATGCTTTTGTTTGGGTAAGCAGGGCTTCTATGCAGCATCTTCTTTCAGATGATTTTTAGTCAACCCTTGATAACGGCATTGTTCTGCATTGCATTCATATTTATACATACGGGCAACTTTATTCTAAAAGTCTAATTTACCATTCTAGAGACATCAGAGTCTACAGAGATTCTTCTAATCTGAAATTTCAAATTCTAAAGAGAAAACATATATGGATTTGTGAAAAGAAATTCTGAATTATTCATGAGTGTTGGAAATCACTTTTTTACATATTTGTAGTAAATCTCCAACAGAATTTAACTGTGCAAAGTAACATTAAAATCTATTTTTAACTAAATAATGAATAAAATATATGGCAAAAAATATACAAATAATCTATTTTAATTCTCATGTGGTCTGTGACTACCTTTTCACGGGTGGCATTTGTGAAAATAATTAATTTTTGATTTTACAGGACACGTAACTATGCAAAAGAATGGAAAATTACATACAAAGTTATGGTCTGAGGAAAAAATATCTTAAAATTGAATAGTATTGTTAATTACATGGTTGAAGAAACTGAACATTTTACCTTAAATGATCTGTACACTTTGCAAGAAAGATAAATTCATAACTTCTCCCAAGATAATTTAAAAACATAGGAAATTAAAATGCAGTTGTTCAGTGAAACACTAGGCATCCACACTGTGGACAAGACTAGATTCCTCTAGAAACATGCTGAACTTAAGGGGCTGAGGATCAAAAATGAAGACCTAAGAGTTGATGACTGGAATTAAAGAAGAGAAAGCAATCACTACAGCAGACAAAATTGGGCCCAGCTTATAAAAGGCTCTTAATAAATGAAGACTACTTGTGAATTGCATTCTCAGGAACCTCACAGCAGGTAATGCTGAACAAGAGAACTCTGTCACTAGCTTATGAACCAGGATACCAACAGCCAGCACCCTAAGATTCTTGTCTACGTCATTCACAGTGCGGCAAAGTCAAGAAAGAAGGACCTTCCTCTGCTGGTATCAAAGCGATTTTGTCAAATGATTATTGGTACTATATTTGACTTTTCCTGAACATAAATTCAAGCAAAGCATGTCCCTAAAAGACTCAAACAAAACAAAACAAGCAAACAAAAGCAGTTTCAAAGTAGGGAAGTTACAAAATAGAGGACATAAATATCTCAAAAGATGCACAAACACAACAATAATAATTACAAAAATCCCTACAAAAATGTGAGACAGTATTGTATATTGACAACTCCTCAATGCCAGGGTAATAAAGATAATAACTTAAGTTGAAAAAAAACAGATTATTATATATAATAGGCTTTAAGGAGGCTTAAAGAGAGGACTCCCTTCACCCAGAAACCTTTAATTGTCAATAAATTCTCAGGAGACATGAGACCTAATGACATCTTAGTTCAACTTTTTTCAGATCTTTTGAAGAAAGTCACATTTTCAGTAAATTTGTGAACACAATGGCTACATCATTTCCAGATGTCTTTTTGATATATAGTCTTCCAATTTTGTCTCCATTTTTTTTGTACTCCCTCTTTCATACTGGTTTCTGAGCCTTGAAGCTGTTGATAAAACTGCCAAGTTTAACGACTAGGTCCATCATTACTTATTCCATGCATCTTGGCTGGTTATGGGTTTCTTCATTAGCTACTGAAGTAAGAAGTTCTCTGATGAATCTCACAAACAACAGAAAATAATATAACTGGCAAGATGTATAGTTAGTCCTCTAATGACATGTTGCATAATCAATTGCTTACTGGTTTGAGTTGAAGATCATTATATGGAAAGGAACTCATGCTTAGTTCTATTTACCAGGTTTAGAATCTGTTGCAGGGAAGTCGTATGTCCTAGGTGAATCTATGACTATTCTGCTAAAACATCATATTGTCAAATTGCCTTGCAAATATGTTAGATGTTTATAATCATAGATTAGTGCTGTGATTGCCCTATAGTTTCAGCAAATGTTTTTGGTAAAGCTGAATTATCTACCTGTGGAAAAAATAGGTCTATATCACTCACCCTACATAGATATCAATTTAAACTGGATCAATGACCTTACTTTCCAACTGGAAACATTGAATCTCTTATAAGGGAACAGGAAAAACTCTTCAGGACATTGGTATAAGCAAATGTTTCTGAAAATAGCAGCAATAACATAAAATATACCCAAGAACTGACAAATGAGATAACACGAATTTGTTAAATTTTTGTACATAAATATAATAAAGTATTAGCAGAATAATCAGGCAGCCTGTAGAATGGGAGTTAACCATGGTTAGGTACTTTAAAAATGTTTTATAAAAGGAAACAAACTGAAAAAAAAAGTCTTCCCTGGAAAAAATTTCCATACTTTCAGACAGTAATAGGAAAATTGTCTAAACAGACAATTTCCTAAAGACAAAATAAAATGGCCAGTGTATATTCTTAAATTATTCTGTATCTATATTATTAAATTGTTCTACCCTAGTCATAAAAATGCAAATGAAAGATTTTGGAAGTCTATGACTTCATTTATTAGGGCCACCATCAAGAAAACCAAGAAATATCAATGACAACAGGATGTGAGAAAAGAGGAAACCTTATCCATACTTCGTGGGGGTATAAACTAATACAACTGCTTTGGCAATCAATGTGAAAACTTCTCCAAAATGTAAAAGAATTTCTGCATGACTTAGCTATACCCCTGGACAGATACCAGAGGTATCTTACACATCTATATTTGTTGATGCATTTATTTCACAACAGCAAAAAGTAGAGTTAACATAAATATCCATTAAAACATTAATATTGAAATGTGATACACATAACCAATTGGCATACAGAAAGATGAAGTTAGGAAATTTCATATGGAATTGAATGGAACTCAGAAACATTAACTGATGCAACCAAAGTTCAGAAAGTCAAACATGTTTGTTCTCTCCAGTATATAGATCTTCTCATAACTGAATGTACATATGCAGGTGGCAGTAAATAAGGATAGGAGACTAGAAAGGTATCCCTGTAACTGGAAAAACAAACCGAGACCTTATAGTGAGAGTAAGGAATACAATAGAACATCATAAAGAGATAATACCTGGAATCAAAGAGTATGGAGAAGGGGGGTCAGGAAGATGGGGATGGTTGAGAGAATCAACTATAAATAGGCATGTATAAAAACCCATGTTTTCATACATTTTAAACTAATTTTCAAAAGTAAAAAGGCATGTATGCATTCACACATCCACTGAATAGGTACCTACTAAGCACCTGCAAGCTATAGGGCGCACACTCTATATTTGGAGTACTTTACACATATAGGTCAAACATTTTTTCTTTAATTTCCATAATTTGATGCATGTATGCCTAATGAACACAAACAATAATTTTCATTTTAAAAGGGAAATCTCCACTGTATATACAAAGTTTGCAAGGTATAGATTTGAAGCATTCAAATACTAATCTGATTATCTTTGATGTGTTTTAATGAGGCTGTACAGGGCATTTGTCTTCTCACACCAACATTTTTCACTTGGGTTCTGGATCTGGATCTTGTCCATTATTTCTTTCTTAAATATGACTTCTCAAGGATCTTTACTCTTCGTAATATTTTTCTCTAAAAATCCCTGTCCTTAGAAAAACACCATATTTCTTTGTGACAGAAATACACTATTAAAAAGTAAAATTATTCCAGTAATAGGAAAGTCTTACTGTACAATCACTGGCTCATAAATTAACATCTGTCATCTTATAAGCAAAACTTACTCAGCTCATGCTCTCTTGAAAGCTGGAGTGAAGAAGTCTGATATTTGATATATTTCAATATCCATTGCTTAAGTATTTTATCTTGGCTGTCTTCATGTTACCTCCACATTACTGAACAAAGAAGAATTTTATATTTTTGTACAAAACTATACTCCACACTCACAGTCTTTGCATCTCATAGATACAATACATTCTGAAACTGACATATATGCACCTCTTCACTCAACTGTTGACGACAGAAACTCCTCAATATGTTTTAGTGTCTACATGAAGGGACTTAAGGAAGTGAGTACATTTTGATCAGTCATGAGGTGAGGGTGGTGCCCTACTGATAAAATTTGTTTCCTTGAAAAAGTAAGAAGAGAATAGATTTCTCTATCTCTCTGTCTCTCCATCTCTCACTGTCTCTCTCTGTTTCTCTCCCTCTGTTTCTCTCTTCCCCCCCCTCTTCTCACTCTCTCTCCCTCTCTGTCTCTCTCCTTCATACCTCTCTCCCTTTCTCACTGTCTCTGTCTATCCCTCTCCTTCTGGCTTTCCCTCTGTCTCTCTCTTTGTCTTTCTCCTTCTCTCGATTTCTTGCCTCAGTCAGCACCCTGTGAAACAAAATACAGAAAGAATCTTCAGCTGAAATCAGATCTATTAAGACCTGATACTTAATCTGCTTCAGATTTAAATACAGTGGGGTTTCTTTTCTTTTCTTTTCTTTTCTTTTCTTTTCTTTTCTTTTCTTTTCTTTTCTTTTCTTTTCTTTTCTTTTCTTTCCGACTCTTTGGGGGCCTGTCACCCAGCACCAAATATATACATGGAGACTTATTCTTACTTATGCATTACCAGCCTTAGCTTGGTCTGTTTCTGGACAGCTATTCTAACTTAAATCATCCGATTTCTCTTTATCCTTCACCTCTGCTCTTTTCTTTTTCTTTATTCTATGTATCTTCCTTCCCTTCTCATTCCATGACTGGCTGAGTGACTGCGTGTCTAACCCTGGCATCCTCCTCTCCTCCTTTTCTTTCTCTGCCCTCTTTGCTATTTACTCTCAGTCCTATATTTCTTTCCTATATATTTTCTCTACCTGACAGCCCTGCCTGTCCATCTACTGCCTAACTACTGGTTGTTCAGTACTTCATTAGACCAATCAGATGTTTTAGACAAGCAGAGTAAAACAGTTTTACAGAGTTGAACAAATGTAACGTAAAAGAATGCAGCACATCTTTGCATCATAAAACAAATATCTTACAGCATAAATGAATATAACACATTTTAAAATCAGATTTCACAAAGTTTCTCTCTTTTATTTAAATAAAAATGAAATATTTTAACTTTAACATAGTGAAACTATATACAGAAAAATAGTTATCAATTAAAAATTACACTTACAATAATTAGTCCATTTGTAGTTAGCAAATCAAGAGAAAATACTCCATTATCTATCTTATCTAAATGCTTCCAAAGTTTTATATCTAAATTACTTTCTATTATAACTAATGAAAACAGTAATTCTATTTAGGATTTAATTTCCTCAAAGGGCCCAGGAGGATGTTAAATCACCTAAGAACAGAGACATCTGACTATCTGGATAGTCAGCCAAAGTTTTAGCGTACAAGCACAGAGTATTTGGAAGAATTTTCAGTGAAGCAGGATTTTTGAATGACTGTCCAATCTTGTATTGTTAAAGTTCATCAGTTGCTTTTCACTGTGTCCTACAGAATATCTGGCAGACTTTTCTGTGAAGCAGGAATCTTGAAGATCTGTCCTGCCTTGTCTTGGCAAAATTCAACAGTCTTTTACCTGTGTCCTGCTTGTTTAGTCTGTAGAGTAAACTGTCTGAAGCCAAGCCAAAAAAAGATTCTTGCCCAAATGGTTAGCCTTGCCACATTAAAAGGACTCTAAAACTAAAGAAAAACTCCATATATAATATTTTTGATGCCCATCATCCTCTTATGAAGCAAATTCCCTGCCCTGTGGTAAGTCTTAGGTCCTCCCCCTCTGTCCATATCTTCGAAGGTGAACATCCAAACTGACTAGGCTCCCACAAAGCCAGCACATTAAGTAGGATCACAACCCCTTGCCATTGTCCTTGGCTTCTCATCAGCCCTCATTGTTCGCCATGTTCAGAGAGTCCGGTTTTATCCCATGCTTTTTCAGTCTCAGTCCAGCTGTCCTTGGTGAGCTCCCAATAGATCAGCTCCACTGTCTCAGTGGGTGGGTGCACCCCTCATGGTCCCGACTTCTTTGCTCATGTTCTCCCTCCTTCTGATCCTCATTAGGACCTTGAGAGCTCAATCCAGTGCTCCACTGTAGGTCTCTGTCTCTATCTCCATCCATCACCAGATGAAGGTTCTATGGTGATATGCAAGATATTCGTCAGTATTGTTATAGGATAGGGTCATTTCAGGT
>NC_022021.1:11728182-11736494 GCF_000317375.1 Microtus ochrogaster
GAGAGATCAGGTCTCCGTGCTGGATGGGTAGCTTGTAAACAAAGAACCTACCTTGCTTGGTGCAGGCAGGCTATAGAAACAAAGGAACTCCCGCCAGCTTGGGTGCCCTGAGGATTCCGACCCAGTGCCCAGACAGGCTGGGCTGTGTGATGTTATGAGTCAAAAGAGGACAGTGGGGCCGAAGTGGGAAGGGTTCTGGATGAAAGCTGGGTGAGATAGGAAGAAAGATGCAGTCTGCAGGGAGTAGGGGCCCTGCAGAGAGCCCAGGAAGGATAGGGGGTTGAGGAACTTCTGAGTTCCCTGTTCCGGGCTGCCGCCATGGGGTCAGAAACTCATAAAGGCTCTTTTTTAAAGACAGGGTTTTACACAGCTTAAACTGGCCCCAAACTTGCAGGGTAGCCAAAGCTAGGCTTGCACTCGGGATCCTCCTGCCTACTATACCTCACGGATGCTGAATCGGCCTCCTTACCTCCCCTGTTCTTTTCTGAAGCAAATTCTTACCACCAGGTAGAGATATAGCTCATTGCCATGATAATCTTTATGTTATTAAGCATCTTAAATATCATATTCTGTAGGTCCTTAAACTGCTTGAAAAATCATGTATTTGTCTAAAATATATCTATTCAAACTCTAAAAGATATGTATGCTACTACAATTGATTATTATAGATTACCTACTAGCCTTATTTCTTAATTATATATTACATTTTAAAATGAGCTGCTTAAGCCAAAACTCCAAATAAGAATAGAAGCATATATTCAGTATAACAAAAATAATGTTATATTTCTACACTGTACCAAAATTCATGCCAATGCAAAATACCTGAGATTAAGAATTTTTTATCCTATATTCCCCTAAATGATAACAAACATCCATAACTTACATACAACCAAAAACCACCTTCACCATCTCTTGGGAATATGGGCATCATCTTCTCTAGACTGCTTCCTGTTGTCTGTGGCCAAAGGCATCTTTAGCTGTCCCTGACCACTAAAATTGAGAAAATACCAAATCTTAGGAAGACCAGCTGTAACCATTGTTGTTATATATCACGTTTTAGATTTAGGAAGTCTAACAAGATTAAACATGATCCATATTCATCTGGGAGGAATCCACAGTATCTTGTTTTCTATGGAAGCAAAAGCATAATCTCTTCCCCAAAGCATTCTTGACTTCCATTTAACAAATACATTTTTTGATTTCCATTTTAAAGTTAAGACATTCCTAAAGTATATAGGCAGTTTATTTCAATGGTCCCTTGTTTAGTCCCATGTGGCTTAGCAGCGATCAAAAAATCCAAAATCAGCACAATACTACATAGAATCCTAATTCCCTATATATATTTTTTCATTATGTGGCTTTTTCCTTTTTTATTATTTTTTTCTCTTCGAAGATTTTATTTTATTATTTTAAACTAGTTACTCTTTTGTATGAATGTTTATATTCTTTCTCATTCCTTTCTTAAGCCTACACACATTTTAAGCACACTGCAACTTCTTTAGAGTTTTTCTTCTTGTCTGGATCTCTTTTACTGCTTATCTTTCATCTCTTTTGTGTGCATGACCAAAATACTACTAAGTAGAGTGGCTAGGACCTCCACCATGGCCTTATCATCTGGCTTTGCCTTCTCCTGCGGTCTGAGGTATGTGACTACTTTCAACCTCCCAGCTCTAAGATGCAGGTGCCATTCACTGTGGCAGGCATTTTAAACTTAGTGCTGCTGCTGAACAACAGTGTCTCTTACAGGAGTCCTGTCTTTATTTTCATTTTTTTTCAGTTCCTACTTGGTAATTCGAGGCTTATGTTGTTATGCCAAATGTATTTGATATTTTTTAACTTTTTTAGGCCTGCCACTTGCACCCAAATGAATACATGATTTTATTTTTACATCTAAATGACTGGTCTTTCCTTAGCTTTTTTAAAGATAGATTTTCTAATTTAAATTATCCCATTTCTCTTTAACTACATTTTGCCTCTGGAATTTTTACCTTTCTTTAGTCTCTATCTTTCCTTCCTTCTTACTCCATGGCTGGGATGCATGGACACTGGTGTTTTTCTTTCTCCTTTTCTTGCTCCTCCCACTTTGCTCTTCTCTCTCAATCCTAGATTTCTCCTCCTGTTTATTCTCTCTGTCTGGCACCTCCACCTATCCCTCTCCTGCCTAGCTACCTGCTGTTCAGTTCTTTATTAGGCCAATCAAGGACTTTTGAAAGACAGAGTAACATAGTTTTACAGAATTAAACAAATTAAACATAAAAGAATGTAATACACCTTTGCATCATTAAACAAATATTCCAAAGCATAAATGAATGCAACACATCTTAAAACAATATTCTACAATATTTACATTTGAAAGGTCATGAGATTTCATTGCATAAATTTGAATTTGACATTATTTTTATTAACTAGTTGAAGAGGTTTAATTAAAGATGTCCAGTGTTCCCAAGCTGATAGAAAACTAACCAATAAGGTTTCAGGATTCTTGAGGAAAAGACTTGTTCTGTCATCCTCATCTATTCAGACCATGAAACCCAATATAAAAGGGCTGTCCATGCATGCTTCAGTATTGCCTGGGGCATGTTTCTTTTATTTTTCAATATTTGAATGGACTGGTAAATAAGATAGTTACTTAATACATTTTTGTTAATAGTAGAATTATAGTAACACATTTTTGTTAATAGTAGAATTATGGTCATGAGTGGAGTGGCGGCATCATGTCTAGCTATTAACATGGGATGAAATGCATTAATGGCCTTCTGCATTGCTCAGAGGTGGTTGTAAGTCTTTCTTCTGTGGCACTACAAGTGGTAGATGGACAGATTAGCTTTCTGGGTTAAAGCATACCCTGATGGAAACAAGACTTAAGGTAAAGTTATAAAAAGCATTTGAATCCTTTGTTTTGCTTTCCAAGATGCATAGGGAACAACTGAGTCAAACAAAATGAGATTTGCCAGTAGGAGAAGCAAAGAATGAATCATGATGGTCCGATTATGCCATTGTACACTATTTTTGGGAAAATTAAAAGCCATTATTTTAAATTGTGAGTTACAGAGCTTCTATTAGCCTCGAACCCACCTCTCTTAACTGTTCTTCAATTCCCTGTAGCAAATTTGAATCAACTACATGACTTGCTAAGAAAATCAAGTCTTCAACTTCATAATGCTTATTACAGTACCCAAGAGGATGGAACTCTGAAGGAATTTGCCTTTTCTGTAAACACTGTAAAATGGAAATAATTTAAAAATATATATTAATAAAATAAATGACAATTAACACATCTGTTATCAAGAAACTTTCATCTTTTTTATAAGAACTTTAGTTTTTTTCATATATTACATCTAGACCACAGTTTCCCCTCCCTCTTCTCCTCCTAGTACATCCCCTGCCGTCCTCCCTCCATCTGCTCCTCATTTCTCTTCAGGAAAGGGCAAGCCTCCCAAGGATATTAACCAAATTTGGCAAATCAAGTTACAATAAGACTAGGCACCTATTATGTCTTGATGAGGCAATCCAGTAGGATAAAAAGGGTCCCCAAAGCAGGCAAAAAGACTTACAGACAACCCTGCTCCCACTGTTCAGAATACCAAGCTACACAACCGTAACATATGCAGAGGGCTTAGGTCAGTCCCATGCAGACTCCTTGATTATCTGTTCAGTCTCTCTGAGCCCCTGTGAGTTCGGCCCCTGTGAATTTTCTTGTGGTGTCCTTGATTCTTCTGTCTCCTACAAGCCTTCCCTCTTCTTCCTCAGGATTCCCTGAGCTTTGCCTAATGTTTGGCTGTGAATCTCTGCATCTGTTTCCATCAGTTACTTCATCCTTTTTTCATAGTTAAAAATAATTTTATTGCAATGAACTCAAAGACATCAGACAGCTAGTAACCTATCCACTCAAACATGCACTTGTTTGGTCCCACATTCTCTCTGCACATCGCAGCGAAGTTTTCTACAGGTGGAGTAGTCACTTGGGAGCTGTGAATTTTAGGCTTTCCACACTATCATTGTCAGTTACAAATTTAATAACTTATAGACTGCAAAAGAGAAAAGAAACAACTGCATTATTCCAATTGAAGAAAACTTTATATTTCACTATGAAATATATACACGACCATGTTTATTGTTGCTTTATTTACCATAGCAAGAAAATGGATCCAACCTAGAAGTCCATTTACAGATGAACTGATAATGATAATGAAATTTGGTGTATGTAAAAATAGAATATTATTCAGCTCTGAAGAAAAATGAAATCATTAAATTTGTAGGGGAATTGACTAAATTTATAAACCTTCAAGCAAAAGGACTCTGAAAACAGGATCAAAGAGTTACATTATGTGATATTTGTAGTTATGATATATTTATGGTATGGCCATAAATGGGATGAAGAAAAATAGCAGAACCTCATAAATGTAACCACTGGGAACACACACAAACTAAATGTCTGATTTCAAGCAGTCTATGTTTTGATCTGCACAGTGTCAAAGACATGCATGGTAATTACAGCTTTCCCACTTGTGGGTGAATTATTCTGGGTACTTGTATACGTTCCTCAAGACTTTTGAGGTGTCAGGAAGAAATGAAGAAAGATTAACAATTAGCATGAATCAATCAAGTGCTTGCTAATTGCTGTACCCAACATGGTTGAGACATGACCTGACTGGGTAGTGAGGGAATGAAGAAAGGAGAGATACACAGACAGACACAGATAAAAACTTGGATCACATGATAAACTGTTATGATCCAGAAGTATCCAGTTTTACACCTCATTAGACAAATTTTGTGGTAGAAAAAAAAAAACAGAATCTTGAAACTACAATGTGGAATATGATGAATTCAGGACTTAAAAAGGTTCCAGTGAAAGTTAACCAGAACTGAGTCCTAAAAAAATTTATAACATAGACTGTGAAAACCAAAACCAAAATAAAATTAGATAAGCAAGCAAACAAAAACAGAATAAGGTTAGTATTTGTCAGACTAAATTTTAGGTAGAGTTTATAAAGAGTAATGATTTGTAAATTCAGCAATTATTGTGGTTTGGACAGATATCTTAATAAATGATACAATTTTGTTCATTGTGACAATTATTTAAAAGGACATCTTAGTATCAAATGAGTAGATGTGACAAATGTTTCAAGATGAGCTTTTAGACAAAATCATTTGTACTAACAAAGCTTTTTTTCTTTAAAGATTTATTCTCTGTTTGTCTCTATCTGTCTCTATCTCTCCATCTCTCCCCAACCCTTTCTTAAACTCACCTATCTCTAACTCTCTCTCCTTCTCTTATCTTGTATGTGTGTATGTGTGTGTGTGTGTGTGTGTTTAAGGATATGCATGTGCAAGTCCCTGTTTGGGTCATAAAATAACCTGGAACAATAGTTTTAGATAGCTATGAAGCAAGCAACATGATCCTTGAAAGTGAACCCAGGACCTCTGCAATAGTAATACATATTCCCCAGCCATTCCTTTCTATTTTCTTCCCAAATAATAAAATACACAATACAAAACATTAGCTGTGTGCCCTATTTGGGTGTTTTATATGATGAATTTCAAGAGTGGTAACATGAAAGCAACTTCTACTTTGTTTCATGTGATTATTTTTATTTTATTTTAATGTTAAAGGATATGTTTTCCAGTTTCACATGTCTGTTTTAATTATAGGTTGAAATAAAGTAACTATAACTCTGCATATGTGTGTGTGTTTGTGTGTGTGTGTAAGTATACATATCTGTCTGTTTATATGTATGGATGTATAAAACTGTAAGAAAATTATCCATGGCAGAAAATGGCTCTTTATGCTTCCTACTTTATATAGAAAACTATTTTATCTGTAGTAAACATATGTTAATAACCATGTTTCTAGTTTCTACACAGTATTTTTAACAACTTGACTCCTTGCATAGGCTGTAAAAACTGTTCCCCCAAATTAGTCAATTTACCAAAGAATATAGGTGCAAACATAGCTTTCATATGCATGCACACTAGTCTGGAGTTCGAATGTGCAGTTACTCTGCAGACTTTCACAATATACCCTGCTCAGAAGGCACCAATGCCGGGTACCAAAAGTTCTTGTCCATAGTCTACCAAATTACTTAAATTAGTTATCTGAAACTTGCTTCCTGGATATTACCCATTCTCTCCACATTCATGGAGTCCATTCTCTCCACAATGAATGGAATCCACAATGCAATCTTTTTGATCACATTGGCCTCTCCATCAACATACCTTCTGACTGATGCTGGTGCTTCCTTTTGTAAGCTCTGTAAATAGGAAAATTTAAGTATCTTTTCAAATGCAGTCATCCCATTCTCTGTTGGTAAATTTTAATTCAGAACAAAATATTTTCTTAGGTACCACCCATCTAAGAACTGGTTGCTTATGTGATTATGTGCTATGGAATGAATGTTTTGACTCCACTAGCAATAAATTTCTATCATGACATCCTACTTTAAATTGTGATTAAATTAAGAATCTTGGTTTCGGGGAACATTCAAATCATGAAAGTGAAGCCCTCACAAATAGGATTTGTCTCACTACATAAGCAATACATTGAGGAGGAATTCTTCCTTAGAGCTCCAGTTTTCCTGGCACCCAGAACACCAGAATACCGAGACATTTTTGTTGTTCTTACAGAACTGAACAAGAATACCTTGCAATTTGAATTGTTCACATAACAGAAGTATATGACACAACCTCATGAATATATTTTTTTGAATTTCCTATTGTGTAGATTGATCAAATATAGATTATCCTTATTTTGAAGAGCTTAGTCTATTAACAAGCAGTTATTAAAGGGTGGGTATTATTTTATTCTGCAGAAAAATGGATTATACCAAAGACTTCTAATGACTTGTCCTCCTTCCTTCCTCTCTTCCTTCCCCCATACTTTACTTACTTTCTCTATGCTTTTCTTTCTTTCTTTCTTCCTTCCTTTCTTTCTTTCTTTCTTTCTTTCTTTCTTTCTTTCTTTCTTTCTTTCTTTCTTTCCATGTCTCATCTGCTCATCTAAATATGAACATATTTCTTCATTAGCCCTTTATATTTCCTCTCTTATTTCTACTTTTTGGTAAGGTAATCATTGCATTAAGAATTTCTTTCCTATTAGTCACTGTCTTTCAAGAGAACATATGTAGTATCTATCTTAGTGGAGCTCCTGGTGTTGCCACTGGGGAAGGATATAAGCATTGTAAAGTAACCTGGCCAGTTCTGGAATTAAAGGAAGGTACCAAAGGCTGGTCACTTATGATGATGTCCAAAAGTACTTATTCTCAGAGGTAAAAATAATTTGACAGACATTTATTCTTATCTAAATTAAATTTACTTTTTTTAATTTGAGTTTCATTTTCACTTTGGATAATTTACTATGACTTTGAAACAGATTTTCCAATTAAATCTTAGATTTGCCTGAGATTATTTTTAAAATGTATTCATATTTTATTCATACTAAGATTATGGAGATTTCAGAACTGTGCTTGTAATTTCCATGGTGTAGAATTATTCTGTGTCCATTTTCCTCCTTTAGAACTACACTTCTGAGAACTCAACAGAGAAATAATATTTGACTTAACAACTTTAACTTACAAAAGAATCTAGAAATACATATTGCTGCATAATTCAAAGGTACCTTAAAAGTTAGCTTGAACATCAAAAACATCACACATAAAATAATCCCCAACTGTGAGTCAGTCAGAAATATTGTAGTGATTGGAAATTCTGAAAGATGAATATTTTTCCCAGCACAGCTTATAAGTCATACAGATCATACACACAGCTTGTCCCCTGTATATCATCAGCCCCATAAGGACATAAAAGTTGGTTGGCATAGTTTAACTGAGAGTTTTTAAATCAATGTATTTAATGATATATTACCTAGGTTGAGGAATTTGGAAATGAAGTTAAACTGTTGCTCAGTATTTGAAGACAAAAGTTAGAATGTGACTTGAAGTATTGATTTGTCAATTATAGACTTCCCATGACTTGTTCTGGGTTCGTTTGTATTCATGTGTTAGCATGTGAATGGGGGTATGTATATGGGGAAATGCATAGGTACATATGTGCATGTGTATGGATTCCAAAGGTTGATGTGTCATGTCTTTTTTTCATATCTCCTTATCTCATGTAATGAGGCAGGGTTTTTTACCTGGACATTGAACTCCAATTTATAATAAGGTAGATAGCTAGCTTGATTTTGGAACAGTGTCTCTACCTCCTAACATGCCTGTCTGAATTAAAAAAAAAATCACTTTAAATTACCCCCCAGTCCGTGTGGGGATGGTGTGGGGTGTGTGTGTGGGGTGTGTGTGTGTGTGTGTGTGTGTGTG
>NC_022021.1:11736594-11749536 GCF_000317375.1 Microtus ochrogaster
GAGAGAGAGAGAGAGAGAGAGAGAGAAGAAGTAGGAGGACATCTTGTAGGAGCTGGTTCTCTGTTTACACTGTGTAAGTAGCAGGGATCTGGCTCTAGTTGTCCATCTCAGACCCAGGCACCTTCACTCACTGAACTTCAATGTCAGGCTCAATATTGTTTTGAGGAAGAAACTTGATCAGTCATCCTCATCAACTCAGACCATCAAACTCAATATAAACAGATAGCACGTGCATACTTCAGAATTGCCGGGGCCATGCTTTACATTTTTTTTCTATTTTTGTTTCCTTTTTAAAAAATGGATGTTGGGCTTTCAAACTCTAAACCTCACTCCCATTTATAAGACAAATACCTCTGCCTATTGAGTAATCTCCTCAACCACTACCTCTGCTTTTATGTCAGCTACTTTTTTTTTATCCTGCTCTTCTCAAGAACTTGACTGGGAGTTAATAAAGTTGCAATTATTTAATTTTACTATTTAATACACCTAGAGAAGATAGGCAATGTCAGGACGTTAAAAGACTGGTCATGTATGTCTTAATGACTGTCTAGGTATTCAGATTGCTTCATTGCAGATACATCTTACTGTGTAATGCAAAGGGTGCTAAACAAAATCCTCTGGCTGCCGGTCAGTAGAACTGCAGTGCATGCCGCTGTTAATTTTCCATTGCTGTATAACAAATGACAAGAAAACAGTTAAGATCAGTGTGAACACATTAGCTCACAGTTGAAAGGCTGAGTTTAAGCTCCCCAGTTCTGCTTATGAGCATTCTAGTTTGAAATCCAATTTTCTTCCAAGGGTGTGACCTCTTCTTAAGGAAGAGGCTCTTTTCATCCAAACTTTCTTCTTCCAAGTTGCTTCTGCTTGCCTAGGGTTACAGTTTCCTGTCTGTACAATTAGGCAGCTTACTTCTCTTCAACCAGGGAGAAAGTGACTCAGCCATTTCAATTCACCTCTTTATTTGACTTCTGTCTTTTAAGTGAGCTTATCAGATTAGGAGAGGACATCTAACAGGATCTTTCTTTTGATTAAAGTCTGCTCCCTAAAAGCCTTAATTATATCTCTAAAATCCATTCACTTTGTCACATAAACTAATTATAGAAGTGATATCTCTTATTTGCTGGGCCTTCCCACAGTTAGCAAGAAGGCCCAACACATTTGTTTTCTACAGGATCATGCAACCTAGAATATTTTCAAATAATAATGATGTGAAAAGTACATTATAGTAAATATTTACACCGCAATTGATGCATTGCAACACAACATGTTAATTGTTATAAATAAATGTTATGGTAAACGCCATTTCAGAAAAAGAATTTGACTCATTTTCATTTAATGAAAATACTTCAAACTATGTTTAAACAATATTAATTTTCTACTTTCAATAAAAACATAATAGTATTTTAGAGAAGGTATTCATTGCATAAGTAACTGCATTGCTCAATTGATGTTTAGAATTAGATCTAACAGGCTATTCTTATACTGTGGCATCTGAATGAAATGAATTCATATGCATAAGTGGTTAGTGTAAGGAAACACTGAAGCTCCTTGATGTCTATGATGCCTAAACTCTGTATGCTTTAGAATAATTCATTCATAGTTACACATTGCACTGCTTACCTTCCACTTATTGAAAATTAAATATATATAATATGATTAATATAAAAAATGTAATTTTATATCTTGTACTGACAGTATTCTTATATCTATGTATTTAAATAAAATAAAGTTTTAGAACCATTTAGTTGTCGGCATCAATGAAAATAATTTTTATCATAAACATTAAAAATAAATACAAAAATGTTAAAATAAAAATTATAGAGATTCACAGAAATAGTTTAATAATATAGAGTTGACATAACCTTGATACTTGCAAATATTTTCTAGCATCAATATACAAACTGAGCATCAGAGCTTCTGATCATGACTTATATTTCATAGACTCCTGCTTGTTTGTTTTAAATATCCTATGAATAAGGAATAGCAAAAATAAGTTTAAATATTTTCTCCAAGATATTTAGTAGCAATTTTAACAAAAATAATACACCCAGGACCAAATTTTGTTATTTGATTTAATATTATCTTTTTAGGATGGTGTAATATCTCTGCAGAATTAATGGAAAGCATGTCTTCATAAAGTTATTTTCACATTGTGTGGATCACCATGCAGTGTTTTATGTAGGAGGTTAATTCACAAACCTATAAACCCTTTTTATAATTTCTAAAATTTAAAAATTTATTTTATTGTTACCTAGCTATTGTTCAAAATGATAGGATTCAATTATTCATGTCATACATGTCTATAATGACTTTGATCATGTATGGCCCTTTGAACTCTTTCATTCTGTTGCCTTCCTCTTCACAAGCAAACAAATTGTATTTTTTTAAGTATAGATTCTATATACTGTGTTTCCTGAAGTGACGATGTGATTGGATATTTAGAAAAGGCCATGAGGTATGTCTCTTTATTTCTTTTCCACATGACACACTTCATCCACTAAGGTCACAATCCCTAATCTTTCCCAAACACTCATCCAATTATATCCCAAGGATTCAAGCAGCTGAGTCTATGGGGGCTATTTCTCATCAAAACCACAGAACTGTTTACCATGAATTTTGTAGTCAGAGAAAAAGAAGAAATTACCTCCACTGTTACCCAGTCACTCACCTTGACTAGTTATTTAATTTCTTTATAGTTTCTTCATTCATAAAGTTAGACGTTAAAAAAATAATATGTGAAAAATGATCTGAATGCTGCCATATACAACAAAATCTGTGTAAGTTGTGGTGAATATTGTTCTTACAATATGGTGATCCAATGTGTCTTAGCAGCATCTAAACACCCTTTTGGGTTCTGTTTTTAGTTTTACTTTTAGGAGCTTTGGGAGCAAATTTAAAAATTACTTACTGAAACAGTGTTCAAGAGCAAATACCTTTGATCCAATGCTTTCGGTCACATAAGTGAGAATTTAATATTATTTAAGATTATCATAAAATGATAATCTTATGAATCCTGTTATGGTAATATTTTATCCTGTTTCTTTAATTTGAAACTTAGACAACATTCAAAAGTTTCATGTTAAGATCTGGAGAGAGAAATTATCCTTTGTCAACATGATCACTCCTTATGTGTAATTATTTTGTTTTCATCATATTTGTAGTTTTTATCAATCATATCTTTAGGGAAAATATATATGTACTTGAGGTTCTTCAGACATTTGTAAAATCAATATTTGAAATACAAAGAAAAAAATCTCTAACCAGGATAAAGATAATCTAGATTTTTGCTAGAATTTTAACTGAGCGTTGTTGTTGAAATTCTCAGTATGTCATGGGTCATCGGAACATGATATGTCTTTAGGAAAGACAGATGTCTAGCTGACCTTCTGTGGTAAGTACTGACCCATGTCAGGCCCCCATCTGACAGCTGCTTGATGTTTGCATAGAAGGGCAGTAATAACTGTCAATGCTCTGCCAACTTTCCCATTATGTAAAAACATTCATGATTAGCTTCTCACCTCAATACACTGAGTTCTGAACTTAGTGTATCAGACATGGGCTTGTCTTCTCACCATGGCACACCTAGTTCTGAGAATCCCTCATTTACGTACACATGTATGCATTCTAATATACACAATATGCAAATATTTAACTAATGTTTCTTCCTGCTTGGAGCTGACTGTCTCAGTGAAATGAACAGCTGCATTATCAATGTAATACTAAAACAGAACTATGAATTTATTAGTTTAGTTGGTACAGTTCAGTTGAAAATTGTTCATTCTATAAAAGATAGTAGGAAACAAAAAATTGTTCTTCATCTTAGAGAAGCTTGGATTTTTGTTTGTCATCATGATCTACAATACCAAGAAAACCCTGACTTTTAAAATTATGCTCATTAAACACATTGTCCTTTTTTTATTCCCAATTACATTCTTGTTCCTTCACTATTCATGTTGTATTCTTCACAGCTCCCAGTTACGTGGCCTTTGTCAATTCATTAACTCTTAAAAGATTCATATTCTTGCTTTATAAAAGAGAAATAATATCTGTGTTTAGAGACCATTTTGTGGAAGAATAAAATGATTACAAAACACTCTTCTCTGGTACTGATAAATAAGTACTGGTAATCAGGATAATAACTGTGATTGTTTGAAAAATACTTATCAAAACGATAAAATTGCAATAGTAGTTTTATGGTAGTTCATTTAACTTCACTATAAGATAGTGTAGAACAAAAATCACACATAATTACAACCACAATAAAACAGAATCTTCTCATTAGATTAAACAGAAGAAATTAAGTCTGTGTTCTTACTAATTTTGTGGATAAGTCAGTAGTGTGTAGAAGGCTGTGCAATATGACTGTAAGTGAGAACTTCCACTCTAAGTTGATGGGGAAGCCTTGTTATCCAATTATCTTTAAGAGGAGGGACCAAGTTAGAGTGTGGTTTTCTGGGACCAGGAGAAAAGCATAACATGACCCAGGTTTGCCCCCTACCCCCACGTGGTGCCCTTGAGGACTACTGAGCTTGGACTTTTCATTCCTGTTTTGTGACTTTTCCCCCCTTATAATAAATAAAAATATAATTGTATTATCTTTTAGCTAGGCTGTTTTTTTTTTTTTTTCCCAAATTGAGGTAACTTCTACAGTTGGTGCCCGAAATCGTGTGGCTCTGGTCTTCACTAAGTTCATTTGGGTACAGAATTCCCATGCAGCAGCCGTGAATAGTCCATTGCTACGGTCCTTAATATTTTCTCAATAAATGTCTCAGAGTACCTGGGCCACCTTCTGGGTCCATTTTTTCCAGTGCTCGCAGAAGTTCAGGTGGGACATGGGCTTCCCTGCTTTCTTGCACTGTTTGTATTCATGTGGCTGTTGACCAGTCAAGGACTACCGTGGAGCACACAGTCTGTGATTTACACTGCATAATTTGTTTTAATCTGAGCATTTTTTTTTAGCATTTAACGCTAAAATCAGATTAAAACCGCCCACATGGCTACAAGTGTGCTGCAACACCTAGTGGCAGGTAAAGGTTATTGCACCTACGCCAGCTCAAACCCAACCACAGTTAAGATTTATAATTTAAAAAGGCAAGATTGTGGACAATTTAACAATCCAGGAATTCAATAGCTTTTTTACTTATACCATATATGATATTATGCAACATTTATATGAATTCCCTCCTTCATCTCTCTATTTGATTCTGGGAATTAGGTTTGTCCTTCATATTTTCTCCTTAAAAACATGATTTGATAATAGGACCAAGAATGAAGCACTTTTAGAAATGGCAGACTAAAAGGGAAATTTAGACTCTGGAGAAGGATACAACCAATTTGACAAACAAGACCCAGTCAATGACAGAGGGTGCTTAGACAGTGTCTGAGAGAATTCATACTTTTGAATATGTTAATTGGACTCTGTCAAAGGGTTATGATAGATTGACTGAGAGAATGTCTGTTGAGGAAGATACTATGCATGCTATAAAAATTATGTCTAAGGATGAGACATTTTTTTTTTTTTTTACTGGACAGAATTCACACTTTGGAATCCTCACTGAGGTCTTTAGAACAGAACACTGGACAGGAGATCCAGACTTTACAAAAGGCAGTGATAAAAAGATGTGAAAAGATTGAGGAATTTATCAAATTTGATGACCAGGAACAGAAGGTACAAAGACAAAAATGTATCCTCATCAGTACATACCAAACTCTGGGATAGCTTCCCCAGAGTTCTACCTGCCTTTCTGATGATATCATCAGAAAGAGTATCCGGCACCAAATACCCTAAGGTAGTCAAAGAATATAAATGGGAGCTCATACATATGACTGATCTAAAGGAAATTAAATAAGCAATTGTATTTTATGGAATAAATTCATCCTTCATTAGGGAAATGATCAAAATGTGGTCTTCAAGTAACAATACAATGCCAAAAAATTGGATTCAATTGATATCAATGGTCCTATAAAGTGAACCTCAGCTGCTTTGGAAGTGTTATTGAAGAGAAGAAGTGAAAATTTTTGGGCAACAGTGAAAAGTAAAAAGGACTTGAGATTTCCCAAGATCAAATATTGGCAAGGGACTTTACTGTGATCCTAAGGATCAGGCTATTTACGAGGAACACCCCTTGTTCCTATGTAGCACAGCAGCTTTAAATGCTTGGGACAGTATCCAGGAACTAGGAAAGAGAACTGAATCACATATTAGCATTAAACAGGTTCAGAGAGAGCACTTTAGTGACTGTTTACAAAGATAACTAAGGCTGTACACACAGGGGTAACAGACCCAGAAGCTAGATTTATACTAACTGAATCTTTGACTTTTGAGAATGCAAACTTAGAATGCAAAAATATCCTTGGACCTTTAAAGGTCAGATCAGCACTAATGGATGAATAGATCTTGCAAACAATGAACACTGAGACACTTGACTATAGTACTGAAGCTTGGATAGGAGAAGTAATTTCTAATGGCATGAGGATACGTCAAAATATCAAATGTATTAATTGTGGTAGAATAGGGCATCTGAGAAGGGATTGTAGACAAGGAATTCCTTGGAATAATGTCTCTTTTGGGAATGGCAAGAAGAGGAGGACTCAGCCTTCAAGTATATGTTGGAGATATAGCAAAAGCAGACATTGGACTTATGGATGTTGGTCAACAAAAGACAGACAAGGCAACTCACTACCTTCATGAAACTTATTGGGGCCTTTTGCAGGCCCCCATGACAAACATTTTCCAATCATTCCCAGTTACTGTGGAGAATGTGTCTCACCAGGAAAATTAAAAAAATCCGGTGCCTACTATAAAGAACCATACTGGTCTGGATGATATGGATGGTGGAATAGATGTGGAGAATGAATCAAACACTCCAGTAGGACATAGGAAACATATATTCTGGCAGACTTCTATAAATTATCAAAGACCAAAGTTATTAAAGGCTTACTAGACATGGGTGATAATGTATCATTTTGCCAGAATCTTGGCATCAAAATTGTTCTCCTTAAGAGGTAGATGTTTATTTCCTAGGAATTGGAACCCTATCTCAAGAGAAACAAAACATAAGATGGGTCAAATGCATAGGGCCAGAAGGACATAGAGGAAGGCTGAGGTCATAGGTAGCCAATATTGCAGTGAATTTGTGGGGTGATGACCAATTGCAGCAATGGAATACTCAGATTAACATTCCTGCAGCCCAAAAAAACTTATGTTTCTTAGGAAAATATTAGAAGATATCATAGACAAAGGTAACTAGCCATTCAGATGGTACAAGAACACAAACCTCAGAGGGACTAATGGTCCTGCCTTTGAAATAGTTAACTGAGAAACAAATATGTATTAAACAGTGGCATCTAACAGAAGAAAAGCTACAGACTTTAGAACAAATGGTACAAGAGCAACTAGATGCTCACCATATTGAAGAATCTACCAGCCCTTGGAATTCTCCTGTATTTTTCATTAAAAAGAAGTCTGGAACATGGAGAATGGTGATTGATCTTAGAGCTATCACCAAGATTATTCAACCTATGGGCCTTCTACAATATGTGATTCCTTTGCCTTCTCTGTTACCAAATGGATGGCCTCTCTCAGCCTTCTAGGAGATATCAATGGACCGTTCTCATACAAGGAATGCTCAACAGCCTTACCCTGTACCCAATATTTTGTCAGTTAGCCATTGGAAATAATATGTAAGCAATTTCCTAAGTCTATAATCTACTATTACATGGATGACATTTTGTTATCTGATGCAAATGCAGATATTTAGAAAGAATAGAATATTTAGAAAGAAGAAGTAATGAAAGTTTTGCCTAAATGGGTATTACAAATTGCTCCTGAAAAGATTCAAAGAGGAGATTCTGTTAATTAACTAGGTTATGGAAAAGGTTTACAAAAAAGTTAGGACACAAAAGGTACAAATTAGGAGATAATGGTGGCAGACTCTTAATGACTTTAAAAGATTGTTAGGAGACACTTCCAGTTTGTGACCAGCTGTTGGAATAACACCCGATCTAACAATTTAGTTAAGCAAACCCTTAGATGGAAATGAATACTTGAATAGTCCCAGAGAATTAACAGCCAAAGCAGAAAAGGAATTGACAATTGTTGAGGAGAAATTACAGGAGGCACATGTAATAGGGTGAATCTAAATCTTACTTGTATTCTAGTCATATTGACTTTCAGAATTTCTACTATAAAATTTTTAATTCAGAGGAATAATGTTATCTTAGAATGGATCTTTTTACCATATGAACCAAGTAAAAAATTAAATTACAACTTATGTGGAAAAGGTCTCTGACTTAATTATAAAAGAAAAATTGAGACTTTGTCAATTAGCAGGTATAGACCTAACAGAGATTATAGTGCCTTTTACTACTGATGAAATAAAAAATATGAAATGCAAGTGAACCATGTCAAAGAGCTTGTGCTACTTTTGGGGGATAAATGAATAGCAATTATCCCAAAACGTGATAGACTTAACTTTGTAGAGATAACTTATTGGATTCTTTTCTGAATCATAAGTGATGCACCAATAACTGAAACCTGTACATTTTATACTGACACAAATAAATCATTTAACATAGGCTACAAATCAGAAGAATTAAGTAAGTTGGAACAAAGCCCTTATAATTCTTATGGTACTAAGGGATTTTAAAGAACTTTATATTTACTGATTCATACTATGTAAAAAGAGTTTTCTTAAATATTGAAACCACTGAAATTATACAAGATGATACAGAATTGACTTTATTATTTATTCAGGTGCAAGACATAATCAGGAATAGGCTTTGTCCTATATACATAACACACATCCAATCTCATGGCTTTGCAAGGTCCTCTAGCACAAAGTAATGCAGAAAATGATGAATTATTGATTGGAAGTGTGTTGAAGGCCTCAGAATATCATAAGAACATCATGTCAATAGCATGGTTTAAAGAAAGAGTTTCCTATTACATGACAACAAGCTAAGGAGATTATAAAGATATGTCCTACTTGCTCTTTCTATAACCTAACACCATTGCCTGCAGGGAGTAACCCAAAGGGTACTCAAAGGAAAGCTAACTGGCAGATTGATGTCTTTCACTTTATGAAATTTAGAAAATTAAAATATGTACACTACATCATAGACACTTATTCAGGTTTTCAATGGGCAACTGCCTTGAGCTCAGAAAAGGTTGACTCAGTAATCACACATTTATTAGAAGTTATAGGTATTCCTGCACAAATAAAGACAAACAATGGTTCAGCACATGTATCTAAGAAAATGAAGCAGGTTTTGCTTATTATAATATAAAGCATATTACAGGTATTTCAAATAATCCTACAAGTCCTGCAGTTATAGAAAGGTCAAATTGAACTATAAAGGATATTCTAAACAAACAGAAAGGATGGAAAATACCCCCAGAAATTGATTTCATAATGCTTTATTAACCTTCAATTATCATAATACTAGTGAGAAAAGAACAATGAAACCAAAGAGACATTGGATAATGAAAAAAAATTCTGAATTGAATCAACCAGTATATTTCAAAGAGCCATGGTATGGGACAGAATGAAAACTTTAGAAAAATTTTTGCATTCTCCATGATTACTTTGCCTATAGTGTATTCTTCATTGAATATATGTCTATATAAATTATGTTTAAGTTTTCCACAATGAGCAATGGCATTTCCTACAGATCCTTTTCCTGCAGTAATATCGGAAGTTTCCAGGAAGAAGATGGGGCCCTACAGCAGCAACTCTATCTGGTTGAGATGACATCATGATGCTGACAGTGCTACTGCAAGACTGGTTTGGGGGAAACAGCTGTTGTAATGGCGCACCATCTCATGATGTTCTGGCCAGAACTCCAAATAAGAGTTGATAGGAAAAAGCCCTATCAACAGCTCAGAAATTGTTTGCAAATAATCTTGAAACTTTACTTTTGAAGGATCCCATAAAACGAAGATTGCCCCCATGATAGCAGGAAGCAATTAGAGAAAACAACATCTTCTCTTCTCAAAAAAGTTTGTCCTCAAGTTTGGAAACACCATTTACGGTTGTTGATTATTACTTGTGTAGATAGAGGGCTGGGTTGGAAACTATATAGGTTTAGAAATAGAAAAAGGATAATAATAGTGGGTAATAGAGCGAATACTTGTGATCTATTATTTATGGATAATTTACATTGGTATAGATTTTGTATATTGATACAAGGTCAAATTATATATTTATTTCTGCTTACAATATTTGTATACCTATGAAAAGTTATTCTGTCAGACTGTATGCATGCATGTTTCTACTTCTATTTAGAACATATACAAATTTTAAGATATATTTTCATATATCATTATATATTATATTTACCTCTTATCAAGATACTTATACATTGTTTACATTTTGATGTTGTTGGCCTCATTTGCTGCACATTTGTTTACAGATTATTTAATATTCTAACATGAAGTCTTAATCTTTAAGTTATATAGGTATTAAATATTATAGATCAATAGTGGTTGATGTTTGTTATACATATAGTCAGATTAATTAGGTTCTTTAAATACATAGAGATTATATTCTGCCTAGATAGGTAATCTTCAACCACTTCAAATATCTGTAGAACATATCATTAAAATAACTTAGGGCTCTGTGGACATGAGACATCATTGCTCCTGGTAGCACTAGCCTATTCCCAAGAGAATGTTAAGCACCAAAGACACTCCACTCAGAGTTTGTTCTCTTCTTGGCACAATTGGCCTTTGGGCAAGAAACTACCCTTGCTTCAACCACTGACTAAGTACATGATATTTAGACTTGATAGGTAGGAAACAAGGAAAAGGACTGCCAAACCTTGCCAAGACAGGGTAAGACAGTTCTGAAAAATCCCCTGCCTCTAAGAATGGTCTGTCAGTTACATTAGGCCAAAGTTGGTTGCTTCAACATTGCAAATGAGACTTTGGGTGATTGCTCAGTTAGCCAATTGTCTTCATCATATACTGCTAGACTCAAGCATTATTTCCCCTCTCAGGCTTTAGATGGTGTTGAAGAGTAGATAGTCAGTTACCTTCCCCTTATGATTCAGCCAAGCCTATTTTTGATGCAAGACTTAGACTCTTTGGAATAGAATATTTATTAAAATATTCCTTGCTTAATATTGTTTATGCTGTTTGTAATTTTACACTTGATATCTGTTCCTATTACATTTAGTTTTGTATTGGGTTTGGATCGCTCTTGCTTAGATAAAAGTGGGAGGTGATAGAAAAGCCTTGTTAACCAATTATCTTTTAGAAGTGAGCCCAATAGAACATCCCCATTGTCTCAGTATGTGGGTGTATCCCTTGCGGTCCTGAGTTCCTTGCTCGTGCTCCCTCTCCTTCTGCTCCTGATTTGGACCTTGAGATTTCTGTCCAGTGTTCCAATGTGGGTCTCTCTGTCTCTGTCTCCTTTCATCCCCTGATGAAGGTTAATATTCAGGAGGATGTCTATATGTTTGTCTTTGGATTCACCTTCTTATTTAACTTCTCTAGGATAGCGAATTATAAGCTCAATGTCCTTTGTTTATGTCTAGAAACCAAATATGAGTGAGTACATCCCATGTTGCTCTTTTTGGGTCTGGCTTACCTCACTCAGGATAGTGTTTTCTATTTCCAACCATTTGATTGCAAAATTCAAGAAGTCCTTGTTTTTTACTGCTGAGTAATACTCTAATATGTATATATTCCATACTTTCTTCATCCATTCTTCCATTGAAGGGCATGTTCTATTGGGAACTCATCAAGGCCAGCTGGCCTGGGTCTGAAAAAGCATGGGATAAAACCATAGTGGACAATGAGGACTACTGAGAACTCAAGAACAATGGCAATGGGTTTTTGATCCTACTGTACGTACTGGCTTTGGGGGGGGGGTAGGCAGTTTGGATGCTCACCTTACTAGACCTGGATGGAGGTGGGCAGTCCTTGGACTTCCCACAGGTCAGGGAACCTTGATTGCTCTTCAAGCTGATGAGGGAGGGGGACTTGATTGGGGGAGGGGGAAAGAAATGAGAGGCGGTGGCGGTGGCGGGGAGGAGGCAGAAATCCTTAATAAATAAATAAATTAAAAAAAAAGAAGTAAGCCCAAGTTAGGGTGTGGTTTTCTAGGACCAGGAGAGAAAAGGCATGCAACTCAGGTGCTCTCTCTCTCTCTCTCTCTCTCTCTCTCTCTCTCTCTCTCTCTCTCACACAGCACAGCTGAACTTGGACTTTTCATTCCTGTTTTGTGAGTCTTTCTCTTATAATAAACAAAAATGTAATTGTTTTATCTTTTAGCTAGCCTAGTTATTTCCTACATCTCCCCTTTTTGTCTAAATAAGACAGAACTAAACCAAATACAACTATATACAATAATAACAAATAATAAATATAACAATATTGAGGACAAAAGTTTTGCTAAACATTCTATCTCAAGGAGTCTAAATAATGTAGAGAGTAACTACAATTATATAATCTTCAACTGCATCAAAGATCTGAGAAGGGAATAAACATTACTTAACGAACGAGATATATTCAAAATGTGCAACAATTGACAGAGACAACTGACTACCTGGGCAAGCACCCAAAGTCTCGTTTGTAATGTTGAGTCAACCAACTTTGGCTAAGGCCTAACATAACTGACATACCATTATTAAAGGCAAGGAACTTTTCAAAACTATCTTACCCTGTCTTGGCAGGATATGACAGTCCTGTTTTATCCATTGATGCACGCTCTGTATCTCTGTCAGTGGTTGAAGTATGGGCATTTCTTTGCCCAAACGCCAGTTCTGCCAAATAGAAAGGCTCCAGGTGGAGTGTCTTGGGTGCTCAACATTCTCTTGGGAATAGAGTGGTGTTTCCAGGAGCAATTGTGTCTCACTATCATGAAACTCTGAGTTAGATTAAAGGCCATTTTCTACAGCTCTTTGAAGAGGTTGAAGATTATCTATCTATACTGAGTA
>NC_022021.1:11751841-11753115 GCF_000317375.1 Microtus ochrogaster
AGTTTGTCCATTAGAGATAACATCTCATCTTTGGACATAATTTTTATGGCATAAACCGTGCTTTCTTGTATTGACAATCTTTCCGCCAATCTGTCATAAGCTTTAGACAAAATCCGATTGTCACATTCAGCAGTTTTGATTCTCTCAGTTAATGTTTCATTTCCTACAGAAAATCCGATTGTCACATTCAGCAGTTTTGATTCTCTCAGTTAATGTTTCATTTCCTACAGAAAGCGACTGAAGCTTACGATCTAAATCAGCTGTTCCCTCTTCCATAGTAATGAATTTCTTTTTAATATCAGCTACTAATGTTTGAGTTCCTACAGAAAGGGACTGTAGCTTATGATCCAAATCAGCTTTTCCCTCTTCCATAGTAATGAATTTCTCCTTAATATCAGCCACTAATGTTTCAGTTCCTACAGAAAGGGATCCATATCAGCTGTTCCATCTTCCATAGTAATGAATTTCTCCTTAACACCAGCCTGGAGAACTTCAAACTGATTCTTGAGAAGATTGTTGTCATTCTCAATTGTTCTTAAGCATTCAATCTCTGCCTTAAGAATTCTGGATTTGTCTCATAAAGACTTTATCATATTTCTATTATCAAATCATTTAGTGCCAATGAAAACTACGAATCCCAGAAGGATCCATAGATGTGGGGTGATAGACACCTCTTGTAAAATCTCCCACATGGTACAATTAAAAAAACTGTTAAATTCTTGAACAGTAACGTGTTCAGACATTTTATTTATAAAAGAAAAATGTTTTACCTGCAATGATCAGTTTCTGCCAGTGGTGGTCTCTGTGTTTTTGGAGCCTGTCCTAGAACTAGCTCTTGTAGACCAGGCTGACCTCAAACTCACAGAGATCCGCCTGCCTCTGCTTCCCAAGTGCTGGTATCAAAGGCCTCAGCCACCACTGCCTGGCCAAGTTACTTTGTATCAGACCAAATCGGCCACTGTGGTGGCTTTTGTTGCAAAACCGCAGGTACTTGAGCTTCTGCTAATTCAGGCAGTGGGGTTCCACTGCAAACTTAGCCACGACAGGCAGAATGGGCCTGTGTGGCCGAGTGTTTCTCGGACTCGGCACTGGGCCCCAAGTCACGAACTAAAAACAGCACCCTGGAGGGTGCTGTGTTAGCTAGTGGGCTACCCACTTGAGTAGGGGGCAAAATAGCCCCACGTTGGGCGCTAAAATATAACGGTGTAAACGAATGCAGACAGATTGTAAATATATATATATATATATATATATATATATATATATATATATCT
>NC_022021.1:11753215-11760338 GCF_000317375.1 Microtus ochrogaster
ACTTACTGAACCACCATTCCTGCTGAGACCAGGAAAGTAGAAGCAGCGGCTGGGAGCACGCTCACCAAATTTATAGGCAAACATTAGCCTGAGGCGAATACTCCCACTAATGGGCGGGACTTGTCCCTACAGAAATGGAGGAAAAAACAAGCAAAATTTAGAAGAAAATAATAAATCCCCCAAAGAAACCCAAAAATCTAGAAAAAATAATCAACATGAAGCAAGCAGTTCAAGAAATAGAGGCACAAATCAAGGAAATTCTGGATGGGGAAAATCTTGGTAAATGAACAAGAACTACAGAGGCAAGTATAACCAACATGATACAAAAGATAGAAGAGAGACTCTCATTTGTTGAAGATACTATAGAGGAAATCAATCCACTGGTCAAATAAAATAGTAAGTCCAAGAAATAACACAAATCATCTAGGTAATCTGGGAAAAGTACAAACCTAAGAATAATAGGGATAGAAGAAGGAGAAAAACTTCAGCTCAGAGGCACAGGAAATATATTCAACAAAATCAAAGAAGAAAACTTTCCCAACCTAAAAACGGATATCCCCATGAAGGTACAAAACGTTTACAGAACACTAAATAGACTGGATCAAAAAAAGTCCCTTTGCCATATAATACTCAAAATGCAAAACATACAGAATAAAAGAAGATATTAAGAGATGAAAGGGAAAAGGACAAGTAACATATAAAGCTAGACCTATCAGAATTACACCTAACTTCTCAATGGAAATCATGAAAGTCAGAAGGTCCTGGGAAGATATGCTACAGACAATAAGAGACCACGAATGCAGACTACTATACCCAGCAAAAATTTTAATCACCATCAATGGAGAAAGCAAGATATTCCATGACAAAACCATATTTAAACAATACATATCCAAAAACCCAGTCCTACAGAAAGTACTAGAAAGAAATCACAACCCAAAGGAAGTTAACTGCACCCACAAAAACAAAGGTAATTGATAACTCCCACCAGCAGAACCCAAAGAAGGAAAACACACAACCACTACCATCGAAAAATAACAGGGATTTAACAACCACTGGTCATTAGTATCTCAATACCAATGGATTTCATTCACCCATAAAAAGACACAAGCTAAGAGAATGGATATGAAAACAGGATCCAGAGTTCTGAGGTATACAGAAACACACCTCAACCTCAAAGACAGATGTTTCCTCAGAGTAAATGATTGGGAAAAGGTTCTTCAAACAAATGTACCTAAGAAACAAGCAGGTATAGCTATATTAATATTTAAAAAATAAATTGCTTTTTATCATTTTCAAATACTTTCTTTTTATTTACTTTTATTGAGCTCTACATTTTTTCTCTGCTCCCTTCCCTTTCTCTCCCCTCCCCTTCAATTCTCTCCCAAGATCCCCATGCTCCCAATTTACTCCAGAGATCTCAAACTAAAATCAATCAGAAGAGATGGAGAAGGACACGTTATACTCATAACAGGAACAATTCATCAAGATGAAGTCTCAATTCTGAACATCTATGCCGTTAATACAAGAGCACCCACATATGTAAAAGAAACATTACTAAAGCTTAAATTGCATATCAAACCACACACACTAATAGTAGACTTCAACACTTCACTCTTGCCAATGGACTGGTCAACCAGACAGAAACTTAACAGAGAAATAAAAGAACTAATAGATGACTTGACTCAACTGGACTTAACAGACATTTCTAGAGCAACACAAAAGAATATAACTTCTTCTCAGCACTTCATGGAACCTTCTCTAAAATTGACCACATACTTGGTAACAAGGCAAACCTCCACTGATAAAAAAAATGATGTAACTCCCTGTATCTTATCAGATCACCATGGTTTAAAGATAGAATTAGCAACAACACTACTCTGGGAAAGCCTACAACTCATGGAAATTGAACAGTGAACTATTGATCCACTCCTGGGTCAAGGAAGAAATAAAGAAAGGAATTAAAGACTTCTGAGAATTCAACGATAATGAAGCCACAATGTACCCAAACATATGGGACACTATGAAGGCACTGCTAAGAGGAAATTTCATAACATTAAGTGCCCACATAAAGAAAGTGGAGAAAGTTCACACCAGTGATGCAACAGCATACCTGTGAGTTCTAGAACAAAAAAAAAAGCAGATACACCCAGGAGGAGTAGAGGACAGGAAATAATCAAATTGAGGGCTGAAATAAATAAAATAGAAACAAAGAAAACAACACAAAGAATCAATGAGACAAAGAACTGGTTCCTTGAGAAAATCAACAAGACAAACAAACCCTTATCCAAACTAATCAAAAGGCAGAGAGAGCACCCAAATTAAGAAAATCAGAAATAAAAAGGGGGATATAACAATAGACACTGTGGAAATTCAGAGAATCATTAGGTCATACTACAAAAACCTATACTCCACAAAATTAGAAAATGTGAAAGAAATGGACAATTTTCTAGATAGATACCATATACCAAAATTAAATCAAGACCAGGTAACAACTTAAATAGACCTAAAAGCTGCATGGAAATACAAGCTGTCATTAAAAGCCTCTCAACTAAAGAAAAAAATCCAGGCCAGGAAGTTTCAGTGCAGAATTCTACCAGAACTTCCAAAAAGAGCTAATACCTATACTCCTCAAAGTGTTCCTCATAAAAGAAACAGATAGAATATTGCTAAAAACTTTTTATGAGGTTTCAGTTACCCTGATACTGAAACCACACAAAGATTCAACCAAGGAAGAGAGTTACAGACCAATCTCACTCAAGAACATTGATGCAAATATACTCAATAAAATAATGGTAAACTGAACCCAAGAACACTTCAAAAGAAATCATCCACTATGATCAACTTGGCTTCACCCGAGAGATGCAGGGATGGTGCAATGATAGGATGATCTATCAATGTAATCCATCATATAAATAAACTGAAAAAAAAATATGATCATCTCATTAGATGCTGAAAAAGCATTCAACAAAATCCAGCACTCTTTCATGATAAAGGTCTTGGAGACATCAGGGATACAAGGAACATATATAAACATATAAAAACAATATACAGCAAGCCAACAGCCAACATCAAATTAAATGGGGAGAAATTAAAAAAAAGAATACACAAAAATCAAGGCTGTCCAGTCTCTCCATATCTCTTCACCATCATTCTTAAAGTTCTGGCTATCAAAATAAAATAACAAAAGGAGATCAAGGGGATTCAAATTTGAAAAGAAATCAAATTTTCATTATTTGCAGATGATATGATAGTGTGCGTAAGTGATCCCAAAAATTCTACCAGAGAACTTTTGCAGTTGATAAATACCTTCAGTAACATTGCAGGATACAAGATCAACTAAAAAAATCAGTGGCCCTCCTATACACAAAGGATAAAGAAACTGAGAGGGAAATCAGAGAAACATCACCTTTAACAGTAGCCACAAAAAGCATACAGTATCTTGGGGTAACACCAACTAAGGAAGTGAAAGATCTATTTAACAAGAAGTTTGTCTTTGAAGAAAGAAATTGAAGAAGATAACAGAAAATGTAAAGATCTCTCATGCTCTTGGTTAAGAAGGATCAACATAGTGAAAATGGTAATCCTATCTAAAGCAATATATAGATTGAATACAATCCCCATCAAAATTCCAACACAATTTTTGACAGACCTTGAATAAACTATAATCAACTTTATATGGAAAAACCAAAAACCTATGATAGCCAAAACAATCCTATACAATAAAGGAACTTCCAGAGGCATTACCATCCCTGACATCAAGTTCTGTTACAGAGCTACAATAATGAAAACAGTTTGGTATTGGCATAAAAACAAAGACATTGACCAATGGAATCAAATTGAAGACCCAGATATTAATCCACACACCTATGAACACCCAATTTTTGACAAAGAAGCTAGAATTATACAATGAAGAAAGAAAGCATCTTCAACAAATGGTGCTGGCATAACTGGATGTCAACCTGTAGAAGAATGAACATAGATCCATATCTATCCCCATGCACAAAACCAAGTCCAAATGGTTTAAATACCTCTATATAGGTCTGACCACACTGAACATGACAGAAGAGAAAGTGGGAATCAGATCTGAACAGAGAATTCACAATAGAAGAATCTCAAATGACCTAAAGACACTTGAGGAAATGTCAACATCCTTAGCAATCAGGGAAATGCAGATCAGAACAACTCTGAGATACCATTTTACACCTGCCAGAATGGCTAAGACCAAAAACACCAATGATATCTTATGCTGGAGAGGATATGGACTAAGGGGAACACATATACATAACTGGTGAGAATGCAAACTTGTACAACCACTTTGGAAATCAGTATGGCGGTTTCTCAAAACATTGGAATCAATCTACCTCAGGATCCAGCAATACCATTCTTAGGCATATATACAAAAGATGCTCAATCATACTAACATAATTTTTTTCAACTAATCTGGACACAACTTATATGCCCCTCAACTTAAGAATGGATAAAGAAAATATGGGATATTTACACATTAGAGTATTACTCAGTGGTAAAAAAAAATGATGACATCTTGAATTTTGCATACAAATGGATGGAACTAGAAGCACTATCCTCAGTGAGGTAACCTAGACACAAAAAGATGAATATGGTATGTACTCACTCATCAAGTGGGCACTAGCTATAAACAAAGGATATTGAGCCTATAGTTCATGATCCTAGAGAGGCTAAGTAATAAGGAGAACCCTATGACAAATATATCTAAATCCATTTGTGTAGGCGAAATAGACAAGATTGCCTGACATAATGGGAATATGCTGGTGAGGGGAGAAGGGGGAGTGGAAGGGGAAGAAAAGGGAATAATGGGAGGTTTGAGGCGAACTTGAGGAAATGGGATATTCTAATTGGAGGAAGGGACAGAGATGAGATCAAGGAAAGAAATATATTGATTGAGGGAGCCATTATGGGGTTAATAAGAAACCTGACTTTAGAGAAATTCTCAGGAATCCACAAGAATGACTCCAGCTAAGACCCTAAGCAATAGAGGAGAGGGGGCCTGAACTGGCCTTGCCCTATAATCAGACTGATGAATATCTTAAATACCACCATAGAACCTTCACCCATCAACTGATGGAAACAGAAGCAGAGACCTGTACTGGAGTACTTGATGAGCTCTCAAAGTTTACCTGAAGAGTGGGAGGAATGAGAATATGAGCAAAGAGGTCAAGACCATGATGGGTACAGCCATCGAAACAGTGTGCCTGAGCTGATGGGAACCCAATAACACAAGTTGGACTGGGAAGGAATATACACAGGACAAAACTAGTCCCTCTGAATGTGGCTGACATTTCCATGAATGGGGCAGACTGTGGGGCCAAGATTTACCTCTACTGATTGTACTGGCTTTTTGGGAACCAATTCTCTTTAAATGGATACCTTGCTCAGCCTAGATAAATTAGGGAGGTCTTGAATAGTCCTCTAAGAAATGTGCCTTAACCTCTCTGAGGACTGGATGGTGGGTCGGTGTGGGGGTATATGTGGAGGGAATAGGAGGAGGAGAAGGAATGGGAACTTGGATTTGTTTGCATTTAATTATTATGCTTTTTAATTAAAGCATAGATTGTGTTCATTTTTTTAAGAAAGTAAAAAAGATAATAAAATTAGACACTTGATTAAACATACTTAACAAAAAACAAGAAAAGTAAAAAGTCTACAATTATAGAGACAAGGAATTAGGAAAGAATGGAAATTACACACAGAAAGATGCACATAAAAAGCATATTTAAATATAATTTAAGTAGTATATGCTATTTTAAAAGGCATCATATATAAAAGTTAAATTTTGAACACTACTTTCTGTATAAGTCGTACATGCATATATGTTATACACATATTTTAGTCCATTCTTAATAGGACTTTTTAGGGGACAGTTCTGACTGAGGTTACAAGTTGCTGAATGTCTTAAACGCAGAAGGAATGCCTCTATTTGGCCAAGAAATGTTTTGAAGGAAACTCTCCAGGGTCAGCCAGGGCCAAGGTTCAGGTAGAAAGAGATGTGGTGGGGATTGGCTGCCGGTGTGGGGAGGCTGCTCCTAGGTCGCTGAGGCTTTTCTAGGTAGGGGTAGGGCATGAGATGTGCCTCTGGGGGCTAGGGCCTAGAGAGCTGGGCCCTACAGCCATGAATGCAGATACTCACCTCTCCAGGGGCAGTCAGGGCCAAGACTCAGGTAGTCAGAGATGCCACTGTTTTGACTAAATTTTAAAGGAAAATTTTTTGTAATGTTTCTCATAAATTAGTTTAGTTTTTATTGAGTTTTGAATATGTTCTTCCAACTTATAAGCATATTCTTTCAGTTAGCAATTCCTGACATACTGATATGTTTTGAAATAAAGTCTTGTGGGTTTTCAATCTTGCTTTGGTCCAGTATTTTAACACTAAGCTTCCTTTTCACACTTTTGTAATGTGCCTCTAGTTTAGAAGTATGTGATCTGGTTTTTTATTTTGATTTTTGTTAGAGCCCATGTGGCTCCAACACAGATAACTCATTTCCCTAACTGGACTGGTACAGAGTCGCGAGGAACAATCAGACACAGCTTACACGGTCATCACAGAAGGGCATCTCACATCTCAGGCTTCTTCCTCCTGAAGATCTCCCTCGTTTATTATCCAAACAGCTTCTATACCATCACATAAATTGAGCAGGAAAATACATTAGACTGTCTCCTAGGTTACCAGGTGAATGGTCTTTTGTCACATCCACATGTACCTGTCTGCTGAGCATGCTAGCTGTCATGTCGGCCTGAATTAGCATCTCTATAAGATATCCTCCCAATTACAAAGGAAGGAGCACTAAATATCCTGACCTTTGTTAGGCAGAGACAGTTTCTCTGCATAGCTACATGAGCCCCTTGGATGGGGTCTATGGTTTTGTCGCCTGGCTGCCACACCATACAGATATATGGGCCTACAGATTTTATGGTGGGTTTCAGTAAAGAGATCACTTTGAGTCTTAGAAGAGGTTTTGAGTTTTAAATTTTAAATAGTGTTAAGAATGTGATAGGCGTAGGTTGATCCCGAATTTCCTGAGAAACCGAAACACTGCTTTCCAGAGTGGTTGCACAAGTTTGCATTCCCACCAGCAATGGATGAGGG
>NC_022021.1:11761083-11771398 GCF_000317375.1 Microtus ochrogaster
TGGGAAGAGGTGGAATTTTTTTTTCTTTCTTAATAAAAAAAAGCTAAAAAAAAAAGAATGTGATAGGCTTTTGCTGTGGAATAATCTGTTTGCATGCTATGACTATGTATTACTCCTATTGGTTTAATAAAGATGATGACTGACCAATAACTCAACAGGCTAGGGTTAGGTGAGAAGGTCAAACTGAGAACACTGGGAATAACAAGGGCAAAGTCAGGAGTTTCCAGCTAGACATAGAGGAAACAGGACACATATAAAATGAGGCAACAAGTCATGAGCCATGTGGTAGAATTTGGATAATAAAAATAGATTAATTAAGTTGTAAGAGCTAATTAATAATAAGCCTAAGCCATTGGCCAAGGATTTAGAATTAATATGTTTTAGGGTTTTATTTAGGCACTGTTGGTGGGACAGAAATTTTTGTCAACAGACTATGTGGACTTTTAAAGTTGAACTAAATGAATTTTTCCATTTTGATATAGATAAGAACCTATAGAAACCAGGGAGTAGAATGTAGTGGATTGAATAAGGACAGCCACATAGGCTCATGTGCTTGAATGTTTAGTCAACAAGGAATGTCACTACTTGAGAGTGATTAGGTAATGTGGCCTTGTTAGAGGAATGTAGCCTTTTTGGAGGAAGTATGTCATTCGAAGTGGGTTTTGAAAGCAGAGTGTCGCTCAACATTTTGTCCAAAGTGCCATTATAATTCCAGGTCTCCAACCCTGGATAGACTGACTTTTGGATCTCTCATTGGTAGGGCAAAGAATACCAAGACCTTGTCTGTACTTGCCTAGTTTCCTGCTGTGAAGGATTGGCTCGTAAGGGGCCCCTGAATGCCCCTGACTTTTTTTGAATATCTGTAATTAATGCTGCACATTTTCCCCTGATATGTAACTGAGTGTTAGGCAGCATCCCTAATATGCAAAAGACTTTGGATTCAAGCCTTAGCACTGAAAATAAAACCCATGACGTTATTGTTCGGGAAAGTGCATGCAGCTTCTTAGTCCAAGGTAATTAGGCTCTATAATGTTACATTACCTGAAATGGTTTGCATTATTGTCAGATATAATATTATTTACCTTCAATAACCTGATTTCTGGACATGGTGCTCCACTAAAGTGTTTTTCACAAAGACTACTGAGCAAATTCCACTTTGTTAAAAGTACTCATTTTCACAGAAGAATTTGGGGAAATGGTGTGGCTCTTTTGCAAGTGAGTGACGTATGTTCTTTTCTTTCATTATGTTTCTGTATATAAGGATAAGTGTAATCTTTTCCTGTTTTCAGACTAAACTAGTCCTGGAAATGAGAAGTAACTTTTAACAAGTGGATGGTATCACAAAGCAAAGTACATCCATCTATATCCATGGGTATACATCATTTCAGGGAATGACTTTTTCTATTTATTTTAAACTGTTGATATTACTATACATTGTCTATGTCACAATATGTCATTTTAGGTAATATCTCAAAACGTATCTTAATATATTTGTACACTAGACACACATATATGGATACATTATTTTCATGTTAATTCATACATATGTGCACACATATGTTTAGAATATAGGGAAGAAATATGCTAAGTATGGAAAACATAAAAATATAGTTGCTTATTTAAAATATGCAGCCCCAAACAAATCTATAACTGACTTGATATCAAGTATGGGTTACTAAAGATTTGAGAAGAAGAAAAGAAAGGGGCACCCCCCTTCTTCTTTCCATCCACATGTTAAAGAACAAACGACTGTGTTCAGAGTATTTTTTTATTCTTTGTAAAAGAATAAAAATGCTTTACTAAAAGCCAGGAACCAAAGATGAAAATTGTTTGATTCTATTTAAATAGTTGTCCTGTGGGGAGAAAAATCTTCTTCTCAGCCAGAGACTCAGAAATCTCACAGCTTCAGAAAGCTCCTGAGGGTTCACTCTAAAGATTTAAGGCCCCTGAAGGCTGTGGAATCTGAGATTTTTTTTTGAAAAAAAGAAATAGTTCTCTTCTTCATCACTTCTTAAAATTTACTACCATTTTCCTCTTCAACTTCCATAATTTTGTCATTTAAAGCTAATTCAAGAGGTATGATAAAGTGTAAAACACTCTGACCATAGCCCTCACAGTAATAGTAAGGTATGAAAATATTCTCTAATATTTAGGGATATTAATATTTTGGCAACTTTTTACATGTATAGCATTTGAATATGTATGATTATTTACATATTAGGGATATGTTTTTATGCTTTTATATTAACTTTTCACATTTTAATTTAAATACATAAGATCTAAGGGATGGATATGCAGTCAGTTGGCAGAAAGCTTGCTATGGATACCAATGTCAGCACTACATGGCATGATGTTATTGTTATGCCAGATCACAGATTTCCCCCAAAACTCACTGGAAGACAAGTCCTGTATGTAAAAGCAAAGAGCCTTTATTCTTCCACAAGTTTGCAAAATGAGACTCTGGACATGTCCATTGTACTGGAGTGGTCAAAGAGGCCCAAGCTCAGTTAGAGTTGGGTTTTTATAGTAGCAAAGGTGGGGGTGATGGATTTCTAAAGTTCAGGACCCCCAATTAGCTGATATTTGTCTAGGGATGTTCTGGTAAAAAGCAATGAGTGTGTGCTGACAGGTGATCCTATCTACAATGGTTGGAACATTAGGAATTTTTTTGGCTATTCTGTTCCTTTGTAGTTCCTATTTGATCTCAGTTTGTGGTTTTTCTTGTAACCAGATATTGCCTTAGCGACTGCGACTCAGACCTCTATTGAGCTTGTCATGGTTGGGTCATACAGGTACATGGCTGTAATACTGGCATTCAAAGTACATACAAAACAAACAAAAAAATATCCAGCGCCATTTTCTGGCTACAGATATGAGATAACTATTTCAAAATGTACTTCTGATATTAAAATTATTCCTAGAGAAGTTTTCATTTTAGTTACATTTCCTCAGGTCTATCATTCTAATGGACTCCACCATAATCAACACTAACTCTTATTCTTAAATCAGAGCTTGATCCTTATGTCTTCTTTCATTATACCAATTTAGAAGAAAGTATTCATGTTACTTTACAGTAGCATATCAATTATTAATTAGCCAAACTCAGTCTTGGAAAGGTGGTACTAAATGAATTTCTGAGTCACATGTGTATAATAGAGAAGTATACAGATTCCTTCATATTGGCTTGATAATCCTACAACATTCAAACACAAATATATTAAGGTCATGAGGTTACTTATTTGCAGTAGTGCTTGAGTTTGCAAATTTATATGTGCTTATATCTATGTTGCTGCTATTTCAAATGCTTTGAAAATCATACCTTGCATGGCAGTTTGAATATAATTGGCTCCGACAATCTTGTAGGAAGTGGCACTATTAGAAGGTGAGGTTTTGTTGGAGTGCATATGGCCTTGTTGTAGGAAGGGTGTCACTGTGGGAGTAGGCTTGAGGTCTCTTTGCTCAAGCGTCTTTCAGTGTGACTGGCAGTCAACTTTCTATTGACTACAAGATTAGGACTCTTCCATGCTGCCCACCGTAAAGATAATGAACTGAACCTTTGAATTGTACATGAGCTCATACAACTAAATATTTTTCTTAAAGAGTTTCCATAATCATGGTCTCTTTTTGCAGCAATAAAATAAAAACAAAACAACAGTAAATAAAAACCTACGACATCTTGCAACAGTTTCCAGAAATACACTCTATAAGGATCAGATTAAAATATCACAACTCTGAATGGTTAAGAGAAGAGAATAAATTAGGATTTTTTTTTTTAAAAAAAAAGGAAAATGAAGATTGAATAGTAAAGAGCTGGTTCTTATTGGCAAATTGCTACTAATAATGTGATCACGTTCCTTACCAAAATATTGAAAAGAAGCATTAAAACAATGAATTTCCTCAACAAACCAAAAATGTGAATGAAATACCACATTTCTATTGCAAAGGCAATGCCTTTTTAATAATTCTAAAGAGGAAGTTTAACTACTTTAATAAAATTCTCTAGGATTGCTAAAGAGGAATTACCACATCAACTAATTTTCTTTTTCTCTTTCTTTTTAAATGTTGTGTGTTTGGTGAAGGATGAATGTTGTAAAGAGAGGGCCTCTTGTTTTTCCTGGCCACATGGCTAGCTTATCCCTGAAATAACCACACAGAAACTGTATTCATTAAAACACTGCTTGGATGATTATTTCTAGTTTCTTACAGGCTAATTCTTACATCTCAATTTAACCCATTTCTATTAATTTATATATTGCCATGTGGCAGTGGCTTACCAGAAAAGATTCTAACTGGCGTCTGTCTTAGGTGGAGGATCCATGGTGTCTCCCTGATTCTGCTTTCTTCCTCTCAGCATTCAGTTCTGTCTTCCCCACCTATCTAAGTTCTGCCCTATCAACTAGGCCAAGGCAGTTTCATTATTCATTAACCAATGAAAGCAACACACAAACAGAAGGCACTCCTACACCAGATGAATATAACACACTTAAACTTCTCTGAGTCCCAAGCATTAGGTCTTAATATGCAACAATGTCTATTAAAACCATCTCTATTTTCTTTCTGTATTTGGAAATAGGAGTAATATAAATTAAAATACTAGTTAAATGAATATATTTTTTAAAAAATAAGGAAATGCTGTAACTTATTCTTGTTAGAAATATTTATCAGAAACACTAGCCATGATTGTTATTTCCCTGGAGAAACTGATAGAACACTGAAAATCAAGGCAACAAAAGTGAGCTCCTAAGTTTCAGAGCTATAGTTCACAAAGTTCTTTTTCTTACTTAAGTTATCTCATGTCTTTAATCCAAGAATATGGATGACTTCTTTATTATTTAGCAAATGCTATGTTCGTGAATTGTTTTAAGTTCTTTCTCAATATTCTCAGATTGTCTTCAAGAACATCTTAGTCAGTTCTCAACAATGACTAATACATTTGTGATGAAATACTATACTTTTAATAAAATTTCTAGAAGGGGGAGAAGATAAGAAAATTAAAAGTAAATTTTGGGGATTTGAAGGAGGCACCAGTGGGTCTTTCTGCCTATTTTGAAGAGCACCAACTCCCCTTATATTATAGACCTTTAGTGATATCTATATAGTGAACTATCATGAATGCCGAGGGATTGTCTCCCTCTGGAGTAACTGAAATAAAGTAAACTATAGTCAGTAAAATAAAATCAAAGTCTCTCTCCAGAGCCAAGGCTAGGCACCTACTTTTATCATTCATCATAAAATATCAGGTCTCTTAGGTTCAGATTTCCTATTTTTGTGATACCACCACTGTATATTTGGCATCAAACTGGGCCACTATTGTGTCCCTGTGGGGTTTAAGGGCAAAGGAACACACAGATACATAAAGTCTTATTTACCGCAAAATAAATAATTAAACCCTTTTCTTTTTTTGACCCAGAAGCTTTGTGTTTCATCTATAAAACTGAAATTGTAACATATAAAAATTAGTTTGAAATTTGAAAAAAATCTTAATTTTTCAGTTGCTGACAGCAAGATACCAATCATGATGAAACAACTTAATCCTTCAAAATCTTAATAAAGATAATTGCAAATTATAATGATCAGAAAGTAGGACTTCTGGAAAGATTAAATAAGATCATAGACTTAAATGATGTAACCAAATCTCTGTGCTAACTAACACTAACAGTGCTGATTTAATATAGCTAAGGTACATGATGACAATTTGTTTTTGCATCAAATTAAAGATGACATTCTACTCCCTACCCACAGATTTTGGTCTTGGAAAACTGTTAAATCCTTGCAAGTCTCTTCATTGGTATTTTCCTTACAGTAACTCAGATTTCTTATTTACTTGCCCTCATTTCAATGCACATTTATTTGGCAGCATCAGGAATAATCATTTATGTAGTTTATGACACTGAGTGAAGCAAACAACACAATATTCACACCCATTTGACTTTCCATGAATCAATTTAATAATTGTTTTTAAAAAATCAAAACAAACATTTATTCATCCCTGAAAGGAGTCAAAGTCATTTTGAACTGCACATTTATATTCAATAATATCTTTTTAACCATAATGTCCTCATGTCTGTTCAGGATGTAGGTTCAATGCAACCACATAAACATGAATTATCAAATATTGCTAGATCTTTTAATTATTGTATAACTTGAGGATATATATATATATATATATATATATATATATATATATATATTCCCAAGTTGCAATAGATAATGTCTGCTCTGGTCTCTATTTCAGTTTTAGGACTGATCTGCTGAGTACAGTGCAATGGTTGGCCCTCCTGTGGAATTTCTTCTCAGCAAAGAAATTGTAATTTTTGATCTTAGCCATTATGACTGGTGTAAGACATAAGATGTTATCTTCGATTCCTTTTTGATTTGCATTTCCCTGATGGCTAAGGACATTGAACATTTCCTTAAGTGTCTTTAGGCCACTTGAGATTCTTCTGTTGAGAATTTTCTTATTTAAATCTGTATCCCATTTTTTAATTGGATTATTTGGAATTTCTTAAATTCTTTATATATTTTGGAGATCAGTTTTCTATCTGATGTGGGGTTGGTGAAGATATTTTCTCATTTAGTAGGCTGCCTTTTTGTCTTATTGACTGGGTCCTTTGCTTTGGGAAAGCATTCCTCCATTGCTGGTAGGAATGCCAAAGGATACTCAATCATATCACAAGGACATTTGTTCAACTATGTTTATAGCAGCATTATTAGTAATAGCCAGAAACTGGAAGCAACCTAGATGCCCCTTAACTGAAGAATAGGTAAAGAAAATGTGGTACATTTACACAGTGGAGTACTACTTAGAAAAAAAAAATCTTTAAATTTGCAAGCAAATGGATGGAACTAGAAAAAAAGTCATCCTTGGTGAGGTAATGTGGATACAGAAAGATGAACATGTTATGTATTCACTCATAAGTGGATACTAGCTATAAAGCAAAGGAAAACTAGCCTATAATCCACAATCCTAAAGAAGGTAAGTAACAAGGAGAACCCTAAGAAAAACATATATAGATCCACCTGGGAAGGGGAAATATACAAGATCTCTTGACAAAATTGGTAGCATGGGTTTAGGGGGAGGAGTGAGGGCAGAGGGGGAAGAGTGGTGAAGAAACAGGGAGAGGAGGAAAACTTAAGTGAAGAGGATAGCCAAGGTGTGTGAAGGACAGACATGGAGAGCAAAGAAAGCGATACCTTGATTGGGCAGCCATTATGGGCCTAGCAAGAAACTTGGCACTAGAGAAGTTCCCAGGAATACACAAGGATGACCCCAGATAAGATCCTAAGCAATAATGGAGAGGATGCCCGAACTGGTCTTACACTGTAGCCAGATTAATGAATATCTTAACTGTCACCATAGAACATTCATCCAACAACTGATGGAAACAGAGGCTGAGACCTGCAGCAGAGCACTGGGTTGAGCTCCCAAAGTTCAGTTGAAGAGTGGGAGTGGTGAGAATATGAGTAAAGACTTTAAGACCATGATGGGGACACCCACTGAAACAGTTTACCTAAAGTAATGGAGCTCATCAACTGTAGCCAGACAGGGAAGGAAGGAACATAGCCCCAAACTAGACTCTCTGAATGGATGAAAGTTGTATGACTGTGGCAGTCTGAGGGGCCACTGGAAGTGGCACCAGGATTTATCCATACTCTTGTACTGAATTTTTGGGAACCTATACTCTTTGGATAGATATCTTGCTCAGCCTAGATATAGTAGGGAGGGCCTTAGTCCTTCCTCAAAGCAATATGCTTTACCCTCTCTAAAAAAAAGGATGGGGGTGGGGTGAGGTTGAAGGTAGAGGGAATAGGATGAGGGGAAAGAGTGGGGAAATGTGATTAGTATTTAAAAAGAAAATAGTTTGTTTTCTTTTTTAAAAAATAAAAAATATAAAATATAGTAATCTGTTATATGCATTATGAGTAAGTAAGTACAAGAAACTCAAAGTCACCAACAAACTAAATGCTTGTTAGATGAGAATGTTAAATATTCTAATTTAATTAGTAGGCATTATATACATATATTTAAATGTCATAATATACCTCATAAATATGTAGTTATATGTCAAAAAATTTCTGAAAAACATGTAACAAATTAGAAATATTGATCACCTTGATCTAATTTTTTCTTCAATTGAGATATTAATGATATCATAAGCAACACATTTTGCCCTATGTATTATTAAAATGATAATAATCATATTGACAATAGTAACTTCTCAAGTCAAATTTTAAATAAATTTCTATTGACAGTGAATGGAGAGACTGCAGAGCCATTAAGAGCACTTGAAGCTCTTGTAGAAAATGTTGATTTGGTTTCTGTCACCAACTAGTGTGTCTTATACTCACAGTGGTCATGAGTGGGCATCCGGTCCCTTGGAACTATGGAATGAAGCATGCATATGTTACACATGCAGATATGGGGAAAATAACATACACATAAAATAATAACTTTAAACACACAGTTAAGAAAAATGTTTATTTTCCTTAATATTTATCTTTAGTTATCACAGCAGTTAAGAATACAAACTGCTCATAAGAGGATCCACGTTTGGTCCCAGTATTCATGTCAGATGACTCACAACCACGTCCAACTCCACCTCCAAGTTATCCAGTGCCCTCTTCTGGATTTTTACAGACATCTGCATTCATATATGAACTAACAGACACATAAACAGAAAATTAAAAGAATCTCACTTACAGTTTACTTTGTAAAGATTATGATTTTCATATGACTTATCTTCATTCAAACTCTGTGTGTTCACCCCTGTATGTGAACATGTGAGTATGTAAGTAGAGGTGCCCTTGGCAGCTACAGGTATTGGATCCTTCTGGAGTGACATTCCTGGTAATTGTAAACAAGGTATTTAAAACTTTTTATTGGCATATATCCTTTGCCATGAGTGATAAATTTTTCGTAAGGTCATTTAATTCAAGTATAACTACTACCACCATCCCTCAAATGTAGTTCAGTCATTAAACCCTTAGTCTTCATTCTCAGTGTACTAGACAGCAATGCTAGCACCATGCCAGTATTATATTTCTAACTATAGAATAACAATTGATGGATAAAACCTACATGGAATTATAGTACAGTCATCTAAAACGGTTATCTAAGGGCTAGAGATATTTCTTAGTGCTTAAGAATATTTTGCTTCTCTTTGAGAGGCCCCAGTTTCATTTTGAAGAATATTTTTTGTTGAACTCTGAACTCCATTTGAAATTGCATCTTTTAACGTCATGTGTTTGTCCTTTGCTGCTTTCTCATTTATTGACTTCTTATTTCATTTTTTATGCAATATTTCCTAATGTAAGGTATGGAAGACATTATATAGTTTGTTCTTGGTTACATTTTTCCTGGTGCCTATTATTTAAACATTGTGTATAAAGGCATTATTTGTTTATCCAATAGTTTTTTCCAGTTTTTCAGAGTTTTGATTTTATTTTATTGCACATTTCTTCTTTTTTTTTTCTTTTTTTTTCTTTTCATCTTGATAGGTTTTATTAAAACATCCCATAATTCTTGGTCTATGTTTCTGGTATCATTGTCCATTTTTCCCCTTTGAGTTTCACTATATATATATATATATATATATATATATATACTTTCTGTTAATTATTACTTAGTAATATTTTTGGTCTCTGAGCAAATGACCTACTATTAAGCTCATTAATTTTGTTCTTAATGGGGCTTAGCAATTTTAAGTTTTAGACTGTCCATTTTATTAAAAAATTGAATTCTCAATTACCTGGTGAGAGAATATCTGTCCTCTATTATTTTAAATGTGTTGGTCAGCTATCTTAAATTGACCATTTGAATTTACAATAAAGTAGTTTATTTAAGTCATTTCTCCCTCTTTCTTAGTGTTAATTCTTCTCATCTGTACATTGAACTGTAATTTTTCTCCCATCTAGAAAATTCTTGCTAGAAATCAGAGGGAAGCTCATAAAACACAGACAGTAAACAGAATTCAGATATCATAGGAAAGAAACTCCTGAAGTTTGTAAGATTCACAAGACCCTGCACCAAGGCTATTCAGGTGTTTAGACTCACCTGGTAAGAATGATTAGCTAAAAACCAAATATGAGTGAGTACATCCCATGTTCCTCTTTTTGGGTCTGGCTTACCTCACTCAGGATAGTGTTTTCTATTTCCATCCATTCGTATTCAAAATTCAAGAAGTCCTTGTTTTTTACTGCTGAATAATACTCTAATATGTATATATTCCATACTTTCTTCATGCATTCTTCCATTGAAGGGCATCTAGGTTGTTTCCAGGTTCTGGCTATTACAAACAATGCTGCTATGAACATA
>NC_022021.1:11772113-11798675 GCF_000317375.1 Microtus ochrogaster
TTCATTGGGAGAGGGAGGGAAATGGGAGGCGATGGCAGGGAAGAGACAGAAATCTTTAATAAATAAATAAATTAAAAAAAATAATGATTAGCTAAGCTGTTTTAGGTGTGTGCAGGGCTCTCTAGGGTGTCAGTCTCGCTTCAGAAACTACCACTTTAACTGTGCTCCTGTAAGGATTTCCATCAAGTTCAGTGGTTCACTAAGCTAGACTTTGGTAGAACTGTTTCGTGGCCTATTATCAGTCCCAAGTATGTAGTGAATGGATAGTCATTCACAGCTCCACAGAAAAACATTACAGAACACTGAGTAACTGACTATTCATGTAGAATGCAGTACATTGTACCTGAGAAAATCTAGAGGTTCTAGGATTTGATTAGTTGGTTATTTCTCTCAAGCTAGTTTGGTTTCACAGATGGAAAATGACACTAGTCCAGTTACTTTTGAGTGAAATCAATATAGCAGAGCAAGAGTAAGGATCAGTCAACATTTAGTTTTTTTTTTTTATTAGATACATTTTCTTATTGGGAACTGCATTTTGAATCAGTACTCTTGTGTTTCCATTTTGTATTACATCTGTGATATACCCTTCAGGGTTTCCAATTAAATGCTTGGAATACTTTCCTACCTGCCCTTTTCTCTGTCAAATCTTTAATTCTAATCTATTTTTTTCAGTTTCATCTAATGCCCAGAACCACTATTTAGCTCCTTAGAGTCTTCCAGAGGTCTCAAATTAGCAAATTTGCCAAAAAGTGGGTAACAGGATAAAAAAAGTACATGGAATGGTGGATTTGTGTTATTTTACTTTTTTTGAAGCTTGGTCCTGTGTATTAAGATTCTATATATCTACTACTTTCCAGTAGATGTTTTGTATATTTTATAGATTTTTCTGCTTACTTCTGTCTTAGTTAGGTCTTTATTGCTGTGAAAAGACACCACGATGATACATTTCTTAAACCACTTATAGTTGCAGCAATTCACTTCCCAATTACCATGACAGGGAACATGAAGGCAAGCATAGTACTGGAGCTAAGAGTGCTACCCCTTGACCAGAATGCAGCAACAACTTGACTCACTGTCACACTTAGGGAAGCTCGAGAAAAAGAGACCTCAATGCCCACTCCACAATAACACACTTCCTTTTACAAGATCACACCTACTCCAACAAGCTGCACCTCCTAATAGTGCCAATCCCTTTTGGGGGCCATTTTTCCAATCCCCACAGCTTCCTTGCAGAATTCCTTTAACTTAAGCAAATATATCTTAACTAAAAGTGAATCTTGCTTTTTTTAAAAGTTCCTTCTCTTTAATATTCTGCTAATTAAAACAATTCATTATATATTCTTTTACATAGTACTATGATATGCAAGTCCATTTTCATACAAGCATACATTGTATATTGAGAATAATTGACACTCAAGTATCCAGTCATCTGTTTCCCTCCACCTCCTCCCATTAGTCTGCTTTGTATCCCAAGGTAGATCCATTTCTTTCATGACAGATATTTGGTGTGTTTTGTACATACTCATGTGTGTCCATGTGTTTATGGATTGGTATGTACTTGTGTTGATTACTGGTTATTGTCTTCTTTCATTGCTCATCATTTTAAATTTTTTCTTCCCTCCCTCCCTTCTTTCTTCTTTCCCTCTTTCCTTCCTTCTTTGATATTGTCTCTCCTAAGTTCATCAATTCTGCTAGGCTGTCTGACAAACTCAAAGGACTTTCTGTATCCTTCCCCTACCCTGTTCCTGAACACTATGGCTGCAAAATAGAACCACTGTGTCTGATTTTCGCATGCATGCTAAGGACTTGACTCTGAACCATATGTTCCCACAACAGGACTTTTCAACTGAAACATCAAAAGATCCACATATGTAATTTTATCTGTCTACATAAAGTCTAGTGCTCTGGTTGTTTTTTTTTTTGTTTGTTTGTTTGTTTGCTCATTTCATTTTTGATTTTGTTTTTTGTTTATTTGACACCAGATTAGGCCAATTGGAAAGGAGGAACCTCAAATAAGAAAATACCTTTAATAATTTGGCCTATAGGCAAGTCTTTGGGGATTTTCCCCATTAATGATTACTATGGGAGGTTCAGCCAACTCTGGGTGCTTCTACCTCTGCACAGGTGGTCCTGGCTTACATAAGAAAGAAATCTGAACAAGCAATGAAGACCAAGCCAGTAATCCAGTAAGCCACATTCCACTGGATTCTCACTTCAGATTCCTCCTGAATTTCTTTTGTGGTGGAATGTGGCTCAAGATGCCTAAGAGAATACTATTATCCCTCAAGCTACTTTTGGGTAAGATGTTAACCAAAGTAATCCTAAAATAAACTACAATATCTTGGAACCACAAATAAGGGGGGAAATGTGTTTAGTTTTGTTTTCTTGAAACTAACGATAAAATTCAGGGTTTCTTGTTTTGTTTGTTTGATTAATTTTTTACAACTGACACAGAGTTTCCTTTGTGGTTGTAAAGCTTTTCAAAATTTTCATAGCTTGGTTATATTTTTCAATTCCTGTGTTTCTGGACTGCCAGGTTGGTTCCATAACTAAATTGTTGTGAATAGTACTTCAATAAAATTTGGTGTGCAAATATTTCTGGGACGTTTATATAAACTATTTCAGATACTCAGAAATGTTACAGCATCACTGAGTTGTATGGAAATTCTATTGCTAGTTTTCCAAGAAACCTCCATACTAATTTACACAGAGGCTGGACTAATTCACAGTCTCACTATGAGTATATTTATGATCTTTTAATCTGCATCTTTGCAAGTGTTTCTGTTAATCTTTTCTAAATCTCTGATTCTGTTTGGATAAGAGGGATCTCACAGTTGTTTTAATGTGTATTTATTTCATGGCTAGTGAGCTTGCTCACATTCTCATACTGGCCATTTCTATTTAGTCTTTTTGATAAAATTTTCTTCATTAAATCATTTATAGATAAAATGTTTTAATTTCTTGATCTCTGCATATTTTTGGTAAACAAATTAGAAAAGGTTTCCATTCAGTTCTTTAAGCTATCTTTTCAATAGATTATTTTCCTGTGTATAAAGATGTTCTTCATATTGAAAGAATTATTTTAATTGCCAGATATTGATATTAATTCCCGAACAACTGGAATATTTTTATAGAATATTTATTTCTGCATATATCTTGAGGAATTTTCCCTACTTTGAGAGTTCTACCTGATTTCATGTTGTGTTACAGAGACATAGTATCAAACACAGCATGTTACTTGTACAAAAACAGATATTTAGATTAAAGAATAGATGCAGTGGTGCAAAACATAAATTTATACAACTCTAGTTATTTTTTACAAGGGTGCTAAAAATAATATTCTTCAACAAATGGTGCCCACAAAGCTGAATGCACACATGTAAGAAAATAAAACTAGACCTTCATCCATTTCTCTGCAATAAAACAGCTCCATATAAGCCACAGACCTTAATGTGAGATTGTTTCTCAAGTTTAAACAAATATGGTTTATTACAAATAATTTTGCAATTGAATTAAAAAATGAAACTTAATAAAACTAAGAATATATGTAGATTTTATTTTTACATTTTAGAAAGGGTTTGACTTGATCTATATTCAGAATAATTAGCTCATCCAGCAGCCTTAACATGTGAATTTGAAGTTAGACACTAAATTCCATAAATGGCACTGGTTTTAAAGGATTTTTTCTTATTTTCATGAGTATTTTAGTTTGTTGATTTTTATGCTATTTTATACACATCTTACCCATCTTCTTAGTAATTATCTCTTTGAATATTAGGATTGATATCTCCCATTTCAGTACTAACCAGGCCAGACTCTGATTAGCTTCCAAGATCAGATGAGATCAAACATGTGCAGGGTGATAACTCTAACCAAGCAAGTAGAAGACTTGTATGACAAGAACTTTAAATCTTTGAAGAAATAAATTGAAAAAGACACCATCAAGTGGAAAGATCTCCCATGCTAATTTTACTATGTTAATTAGGTATAATTAACATAGTAAAAATGCAATGCCCATCAAAATCTCAGCAAAATTCTTCACACACCTCAAAAGATTGGTACTCAACTTCATACGGAAAAAAAAAAAAAAAACCAGGATAGCCAAAGCAATCCTGTACAATAAAAGCACTTCTGGAGGCATCACAATCCCTGACTTCAAACTCTATTACGAAGTTACAGTACTGAAAACAGCCTGGTACTGGCATAAAAACAGACAGGAGGACCAAAGAAACTGAATCAAGATCCAGATGTTAATCCACTCACCTCTGAACACCTGATTTTTGATAGAGAAGCAAAAAGAATCAAACGGAAAATAGAAAGCATTTTTAACAAATGATGCTGTCATAACTAGATATCAACATGTAGACCCATATCTATCACCATGCACAAAACTAAGTACAAATAGATGAAAGACCTCAACATAAAGCCAGCCACGCTGAACCTTGTAGAAGAGAAAGTGGGAAGTACACTTGAATGCCTTGGCACAGGAGATCACTTCCTAAATATATCCCCAGTAGCACACACACTGAGAGAAACAATTAATAAATGGGACCTCCTGAAACTGAAAATCTTCTCTAAAGCAAAGGACGCAGTCAATAAGATAAAATGATGGCCAACAGAATGGAAAAAGATCTTCACTGACCCCACATCAGACAGAGGTTTAATATCCAAAATATACAAATTTCTAAAGAAATTCATTGTCAAAAGAACAAATACTCCATTTAAAAGATGGAGTACAGACATAAACAGAGAACGCTCAACGGAGGAACCTAAAATGGCTGAAAGACACATAAGAAAATGTTCAACATCCTTAGTCATCAGAGAAATGCAAATCCAAACAACTTTGAGATTCCATCTTACACCTGTAAGAATGGCCAAGATCAAAAACACTGTTCAAAATTTATTCTGGAGAAGTTGTGGGATAAAGGGAACACTTCTGCATTGCTGGTGGGAATGCAAGCTGGTACAGCCCCTTTGGATTTCAGTGTGGTGATTTTTCAGAAAATTAGGAAACAACCTTCCTCAAGATGCAGTAATACCACTTTTGGGTATATATCCAAAGGATACTCAATTGTGCCACAAGGACATATGCTACTTTATTCATAGCACCATTGTTTGTCACAGCCAGTACCTGGAAACAACCTAAAATCTCCTCCACCAAATAATGGATAAAGAAAATGTGGTATATTTACACAATGGAGTACTACACAGCAGAAAAGAATAACAACATCTCGAATTTTGCAGGCAAATGGATGGAGCTAGAAAACATTATTTTAAATGAAGTGACCCAGATCCAGAAAGATAATCAGCACATGTACTCACTCAGAAGTGTTTTTTAAACATAAAACAAAGAAAACCACCCCCCCCCAATCACAATTCCAGAGAACCTAGACAACAATGCTGACCCTAAAAGAGACTACATAGATCTTATCTACATGGGAAGTAAAATAGACAAGATCTCTTGTGTAAATTGGGAGCATGGGAATCTTGGGGGAGGGTTGTAGGGAAGGGAAAAGGCAGGGAGGGGAGCAGAGAAAAATATAGAGCTCAATAAAAATAAAAAATAATAAAAAAGAATTAATGTCTAGTAATTTAATCCTTATTCAACACTTATTCTATACCTTTCTACTTACAAGTCATCATTCTTTCTAACAATTTTCATTTCAATATAGCAGACCCTGTCACAATTTTATGTTCCAAAACAAAGCACAGTTTTTGTGGTTTTGTAAATTGATTTAATCCACTTCTTTTCTAGCATGAGATTTTTTATTATACTGAATCTATTTTCAATTTTAATTTTCTCAGCTAATATAGGGCTCCAAGTAGCATCATAGAAATATTTATTTTGAAAGTTACTCAAAAGTATTTCAAATGAAACAATTTATATAAAAAATATACATTTGGTTCAAAATTCTAAAGACCAATGAAGGAATTGTCTTTAAGGGATAATAAAATATGTGTAGCAGTTTTATCATTTCTGAGGAAATTGGGAAACTCTCTGAATGATTGCTACCCGTGGAAAGATTAATAATATTGTTTAGGAGACATAATCTGGGATATTTGACAACAATGAGGTTTGGAAAAGAAAAATCACAAGGAGTGAAATGCTCCCTGGAGGCTCCCAGGGTTGTTCACATGAACATGGGTAGGATTCTCAATCACAGAGCTTACTTAAAGCTTTTAGAACACAAAAATGTTCCTCTGGAAACTAAATGTATATTCTTAGTTATAGCTTATTCTTTGGTCATCAAAACATTTCAGAATATTAACAGACAATTTTCAGATGTTTTCCACTTAGTTTAAATGACTTTAAAAACTAGAAAATTTAGCCGGGCGGTGGTGGCGCACGCCTTTAATCCCAGCACTCGGGAGGCAGAGGCAGGCGGATCTTTGTGAGTTCGAGACCAGCCTGGTCTACAAGAGCTAGTTCCAGGACAGGCTCCAAAACCACAGAGAAACCCTGTCTCGAAAAACCAAAAAAAAAAAAAACAAAAAAAAAAAACTAGAAAATTTGATAAAGTCTGGCATACAGGAAATTTAGAGTCCACATGTGGTGAATCATGCTTAAATTTGTGACTTTGTATTACTTATATTCCTGTTGTTACCATTACCAAATGAAATTTAGAGAAAATGTGCTTATTTTGGCTTATAGCTCAGTAAGAATAAACTACACCATGGAACAGAAGGCATGGCAACAGATTGAGAAAGCATTGTGGCAGGAACAGAAAGTTGGCTGATCATATTTTCTATCTGTACAGAGAGAGTAGGTGGATCAAGTGTCAAAACTCTGAAACCCAGCCAGAGTGACTATCTCCTCCAGGAAAATTCCACCTCCCTAAGTCCTCATTATCTTCTTAGGCCGTGCCATCAGCTGCTGACTGCTGACCACTTGTATATGAGGGTATGAGGGTCTTTTTTTTTTTTTTTTTTTTGGTTTTGACCCTGTCCTGGAACTAGCTCTGTAGACCAAGCTGGTCTCGAACTCACAGAGATCCTCCTGCCTCTGCCTCCTGAGTGCTGGGATTAAAGGCGTGCGCCACCATCACCCGGCTGAGGGTCTTTTCTTATCCAAAGTATCACAACTTTAGAGGTTGAGGTGGTAGAATTATAAGTTTGAGTAAGGACAGACTAGACTAAAAGAGATACAATCCCCAAATCCTAGACTAACAAACTAAATTTAAGGTACTAGTGTGCTCGAGAAAACTAAATTAGTATTGTTTTGACTTAATGTTTTTATGTCTGAAGAAGCAACTCATTTAAAGAGGTTATCAAAGGTAAATTTAATATGCTTTTATTTCAGTTGGTAATAATGTTGAAAAAAGAAGTGGTACTGGAAAAATGTATCATTATACATAGCACATATTTAAAGCAGCAAATACATGCCGAAGAGGATTCAGAAAGAAATTATTGTTCTCCATATGTTTTTGAGCTCTGGTTCTTTTATTTTTCATCAAACTTAGTTTTATCAAATTCAATTTATACAAATTTGTCTAAAATGATCTTGACCCATTTTCCAATGTACATTTATTAATGATATTGAAGAAATAAGGAAAGGTTGAACAAGTGAGTGTTTAGTAATGCCTTTTTCTCAGAAATAATTCCCAAACAAAACTGTGACTGTGTATGATAATCGTATATCATGTATGGTTTATTGTTATAATAAATTTTCACAGGAGTTCAATTTTTAGTAATTAAAAAAGAAATGAAAGTGTGCTGATCATAAATGCTTTTGTATAGAACAGAACATAAATTTTTGAAAAAATGTCATCTTGAAATTGTAACTATGACTCACTTATTGCATTATTGTTCCTTGTGTTCTAATCTAATTTCAAATGGAAATACAGGTTAAATTTTATATTCCGAAACTTCTAAATGTAGGTGTACTTTTCCCCTTTATATAATGAACTCCGCAAATTCAGCTTATATTACTTTAAAACTGACTGTTTACTCTGGCTAGCAGTCACAATGTTTTTCATTTTATGACACATCTACCAAATTAATTTTCTATTTAAAACAATTCTAGAAAAAGAAAAAGTTCATTGTATTTAAAGTAGTAAATTGTCTTCTCAGCAAAAAAAAAAAAGGTGGAAACTGTGTCATTTTGCATCTTCTCAACAGATACAGTATAGAGCAAATAAGACAGATCACAGACAAACAGTTGATTCTACACAAAAAGATTATTGTAAAAGTTAGTTGTCAAAATTACCTACAGAGCAAATATATCAATTTGCTTTATCCCAGAACTAGATTTTTGAGGGATACAGGAGTCAAAGAAGGTTTAATGTCCTTGATCCTCTGTTTTAACACCTCTCATCAGTGATTAATAGTGATCAGAAAATCTTTGAAATGTTACACACATACCAAGGTATGTGTAATATTCATTGCTGTTATGAAGTGAAGTGAATTATGTCACATTCCAATAACAGAGATTAGGTGAGAATGTTAAGCCCTTTGGTAAATTTAAATTTAAGAAAATTTAAAGGTTATTTACTAGAGTGTTTTAATTTGCTAGATCGATGAGAAAACAAACCAATGATAAATACACTAAGTGACAATTTGCTGCATTAACTGTATAATTCAAATGGAAGAATTAACACACACCATTCATACTGTTCCTGTGACGAGGATATAGGCCTTGGGGTGATGAACACAAGACACAAGTTCAGAGAGCAGTTGTTGAACTTCACTAAACTTTAGGTACAATTTTGTAAGGTCAAGATTTTGGAGTGAGTCAAGATAAATTAACCTTTATCTATAATTTGTCCAAATTTTAAATTTTTTATTGTATTTAGAGTGTAGCCTCAATTTTAGATAGTTCAATCACATTTCTTAATGTTTTTATACTTTATCAATTGTCTTAATAGTTTGAACTGAAATTTGCATAAAATCCAGAACGAGTTTTGTTGTTTATTTTTTATTTTATATTTCTAATAATAAAAATAGAGTAGTCTTATTTTTGTGTGTGTGTGTGTGTGTGTGTGTGTGTTTATATATCAGGTATTTCCTCTTAAATGCTGACTCTTTTCAAACTATGTCTGTAAAAACTAGAAACTTCATGGATATCACCTTAATTCTTCTTTTCCTAGCTACTTCTACTTCTTCACCTTTCTTTCTTTCTTCTCCTTATTCTTTCCCTCATTATTTTTCTTCTCTGTGCCCTTTCACTTCACTTTCATCTCTTAACTGAAAAGTAAAGAACATGCAGAGATCACATATTTTTATTTAAATTTTTACCCTCAGATCGTTTTCTGCAATAGACATCCAATTCTGAGCTCTGACAGGAAGATCAAGGTTGGTGCATGACCCACCATGCCAGAATCTCATTGATGGTGAGTAAAGAAAAATTTCCTACACCTTCTTAAATGTTTTCTCTAGGTAACATACTCTCTTACTAAAAGTCACACAATATCTACAATGCAACAGGCAATTGTTGAGATTAACAGTTCAAGAGAGAATACCTGTAGATGGAGGTTGCTTGTTCTTTTCCAGCAGTTCAGAACCTAAATAATCACATAGAAACTATATTTATGATAGCTGCTTGGCAAATGACTTAGACATATTCTTGGCTCACTATTATATCTTAAATTAACCCATTTCTATTATTTATAATTTACCATGAGGCCCTTCATTTACCTGTAAGATTCTGGGGCATCTGTCTCCTTCAGCAGCTACACAGTGTCTCTCCACTCCACCTACTCTCTCTATACATCTCTGTTTGGATTTTCTCTCTGGCTTTACTCTGTTAAGCCTCTGGTCTGAAGCAACTTCTTTATTAACCAATGGCAATAAAACATATTCACAGCATATAGAGGGGAATCCCACACCAACTCCCCTTTTCTGTCTAATTAAAAAGGAATGCTTTTACTTTAACTTAGTAAAATTACACATACAAAACAGGTCTCAGGCAAGAATTACAGTTACAATATTTATATCTACTTTATATTTTATCATAATTAAGGAAAACTGTAGCTATCTATTTTTCAACACCATCAAAAACCTATAAAAGGTATAATATTACCTAAGTTTAAAGGAAGTGCATTGTAAGCAACTTCCAAAACTCTAGAATTGACAGAGACATCTCACTGCCTGGATATTCACCAAAAGTTCTTCTGTAACATTTGGGGCATCCATTTTCAGGCTAAGGGCCCATAGTGTCCAGCAGAGTTTTCCATGAAGCAGAAATTTTGAAAGACTGTTTTGCTTCTATTAGCAGATTGTCAGTCACCTTTTTCTGTTTCCTGTAGAATGGCAGACTCTTCATGAAGCAGGATCCCTGAATTACTGTCTTATCTTTAAGCAAGTTCAACAGTCATTTTTCTGTAGGTTCTGCATGTCCAGTTCTTACAACATACCATCAAGCTGTCCAGGCAAGAGCAGTTTCTTGCTCTAATGGCAACCCAACTCCATAAAAAGCCTCTTCGATGCCCATCATCTTCTTGAAGTAGATTGGTGATGCCAGGAGCAGGTGTGTCTCATTGTGATTAAAAGACTTAAGTTCTTAAATCATTTTAAATGCCATATTCTGTTAGTCTTTGAAAGTATTGAAGAATACTGAATCATCTGAAAAATCTCTCTGTACGTCTAGAAAATCTAACATGACTATAAGCTTGACTATTATAGATAAATATCTATTAGTCTGCATTTTAAAATTACACATTGTACTTTTAAATGAGCTGCACAAATGCAATGCCTTAATGAAGGGCAGAAATATACATATAACAAAATTGATCTTAAATTTGTATCAGTGAACCAAGATCTATACCAATGCAAATTATTCATCCCTATTGTATATTCCCTTTAAATGTAAGCAAATATTTATAAACACTCATTTAAATAAGTTGGTATTGTTCTCTAGACTACTTCTTGCTCATTGGGGGCACTGTTAATCAGGTGTTTCATAAGTTATCCTATGTGGAAGGTACATGTCAGCCAGCATTCCTAAAGCTGTAATGGATGTTGAACCATATGGGCCATTGCTTCAGGGGTCATGTTTGATCAAACCATATTAGCCAGTAAAGAATCCATAGCTTTCTATCCTCTCTGGAAACAAAGCCAAACCCTTTTTCCAAAGCAACATATTCTTAGACCCAAATTTTGAAGTCAAGATAACTTTAAAATATATATGACCATACAATGAAATGTCTCTCTGTACTTAGCTTATTCACAGTTAAAAAATTCAAAGAAAACACACGAGTATGTATAATCCAGACTCTTTCTATATATTCCATCTTTACGTGGCTTATTATCATTATTTTTTTACTCCTTTAATCTATGACTGTTTTTTTCTGTCTCCTTTAAGACCTCATTTAATTTTTTAAAACCATTTCTTTTTTGTAATTTATTTATTTATTAAAAATTTCCACCTCCTCCCCTCCTCCCATTTCCTTCCTACTCCCCCCAATCCCCCTACCCATCCCTCTCCAGTCCTAAGAGAAGTCAGGGTGCCCTGCCCTGTAGGAAGTCCAAGGCCCTTCTCCCTCCATCCAGGTCTAGGAAACTGTATCCAAATAGCCTAGGCTCCCAAAAAGCCAGTACATGCAGTAGAATCAAAACCTACTGCCATTATAATTGGCTTCTCAGTCAGCCCCCATTGTCAGCCACATTCAGAGAGTACAGTCTGATCACATGCTCGTTTAGTCCCAATCCAGCTGGCCTTGGTGAGCTCCCATTAGATCAGTCACACCATCTCAGTGGGTGGATACACCCCTTGTGGTCCTGACTTCCTTGCTCCTGTTCTCCCTCCTTGGGCTCTTCATATGGACCTTGGGAGCTCAGTCCAGTGCTCCAATGTGGTTCTCTGTCTCTATCTCCATCCATTGCCAGATGAAGGTTCTGTGGTGATATGCAAGATATGCAACAGTGTGGCTATGGGATAAGGCCAATTCAGGCACCCTCTCATCTGATGCCCAAGGACCTAGCTGGGGATATACTCACAGACACCTGGGAATCCCTCTAGAGCTAAGTCTCTTGCCAACCCTAAAATGGCTCCCTCAATTACGATATCTTCTTCCCTGATCCCATATCCACCCTTCCTCCATCTCAACCATCCCATTACCCCAAGCTCTCCCCAATACTTCCCTTCTTCCTTCTATCTCCCCATTTCCCCTTCCCTCCACCCCACCCCCACCCCCGTGCTCCCAACTTTTGCCTGGTGATCTTGTCTACTTACAATATCCAGGAAAATAAATATATTTTTTCTTTGGGTTGACCTTCTTATTCTAGGATCATGAATTATAGGCTCAATGTCCTTTGTTTATGGCTAGAATCCACTTACGAGTGAGTACATACCATATTCATCTTTTTGATTCTGGGTTACCTCACTCAGGAAAGTGTTTTCTATTTCAATTAATTTGCATGCAAAATTCAAGATGTCATTGTTTTTTACCACTGAGTAGAACTCTGATGTGTATATGTGTCACACCTTCTTTATCCATTCTTCTATTGAGGAGAAACTAAGTTGTTTCCAGGTTCTGGCTATTACAAATAGTACTGCTATGAACATAGTTGAACAAATGCTTGTGTAGTATGATTGGTCATCTCTTGGGTATATTCCCAAGAGTTGTATTGCTGGATCCTGAAATAGGTTGACTCCCAGTTTCCTGAGAAACTACCACACTGATTTCCAAAGTGGTTGTACAAGTTTGCATTTCTACCAACAATGGATGAGTGTTTCCCTTACTCCACATCCTCTTCAGCATAGGCCATCATTGGTGTTTTTTATTTTAGCCATTCACAGACCTTGAGAGAATAATAATCAACTTTATATAGACAAACAAAAACCCAGGATAGCCAATACAATCCTATACAATAAAAGTATTTCCGGAGGTATTACCATCCCTAACTTCAAACTCTATTACAGAGCTACAGTAATGAAAACAGCTTGATATTGTTATAAAATCAGAGATGTTGACCAATGGAATCTAATCAAAGACCCAGATATTAATTCACAAACCTATGAACACCTGATTTTCAACAAAAGAGCTAAAATTATACAATGGAAGAAAGAAAACATCTTTAACAAATGGTGCTGGCATAAATGGATGTCATCCTATAGACGAATGAAAATAGATCCATATCTATCACCATGCACAAAACTCAAGTCCAAATAATTCAAAGACCTCAATATATATCTGGCAACACTGAACCTGATAGAAGAGAAAGTGGGAAATAGTCTGTAACACATAGTCACAGGAGACCACTTCCTACATACAACCCCAGTAGCACAGACAATAAGAGCAACGATAAATAAATGGGACCTCCTGAAACTGAGAAGCTTCTGTAATGCAAAGGACACTATCATTAAGACAAAAAGGCAACCTACTGAATGGGAGAAGATCTTTACCAACCCCGCATCAGACAAAGGTCATATCTCCAAAATGTATAAAGAGCACAAGAAACTAGACATTAAAACTCTAACTAACCCAATCAAAAATGGGGTCCTGAACTGAACAGAGATTGCTCAACAAAAGAAGTTCAAATGGCCAAAGGACACTTAAGGTCATGTTCAACCTCCTTAGTGATCAGGGAAATGCAAATCGAAGACTTTTCTTTTTTTATATAACTGTCTATAATCTTTCTCTTTCTCTCTCCCAAGACTATGCACATTTTTGAACACAGTGTGAGCCATTTAGAGGGTTTTTTGTATCTGAATTTGTCTTTATTGTATGCATATCTCTCAATTTTTTGACCAGGAAAACTTTTTTTTAAATGGCAAACAGGAGTGGCAAGACCAACTCTGCATCCCTGCCTATTTGCTCTGCTCAGGCCCATATGTTTGCTGCCTTCAAAGGTATCCACACCCCCCAGCTTCAGGGTCACAGTGGGTTTATATCACCATTAAGCAATCTGTAAATAGCTGCTAACAGACCCCATGTGAGTGCTCTGCCTCCTGAAAGAGTCAGAGCTATTGTGCAACTAACATGAATCAGGAAATCCTCCACTAAAGAAGCTGCCTGCCTTTGCAGCCAATGCTAAGTCAGGAATGTCTCTCTTAAAAGACCTGTGGTTCTCCCCTTGCCACCAGAAAATAGAGCCCATCTGAAAAAAAAAATGCAGCTACCAAGAAGCTATGCTAAACTCTGTTTTTATGAGTCTAGAAATCCTTTTTAAAGCTCTCTCGGGTTTCTAACTAACTCTTATTTCTTAAATTAACCCATTCCTAATATTTTATGTTTTACCACTCATGGTTTTACTGATAATGTTCCAGGGTGTCTGTCTCCTTTGGCAGCTACATGGTATCTTTTGACTCTGCCTACTCTCTCTCTACATCTCTGTTTGGATTTTTCACTGGCTTTACTCTGTTAAACCAGTGGCTGATGGCAATTTCTTTATTGACCAATGGTAATAAAACATATTCACAATAATACAAAGTAGAATCCCACATCAGATACAAATTAATCAGTCATAAAAAATTTACCTTGGAGGATATAAATTTAAGTCAAACTTTCAGACAAAACAAAAGCGCTACTATTTTACTCAGGGTCTAACAGAGAGATGGCAAAATGCTACACTCCTAATCAGTGTTCCTTGTTACTTCTAATAAACCATTTCAAACAAGACTGATTATGAACATAGACAAGGACTGATAATGTTTTTGTCACGTTCTCCCCAAGTCTTAAGGGCTGACCATTCAGATACCAACCTATTCCAAATGGAGTTCTTTACTATGACTCCTAAAAACTAAATGGTTAAATTTTGCTCTAAAACTAAAACGTTCTTGCAACCACTTATTACTGGTGCTTCTCATTTGCTAAGAGGCTTACAGATTTAGGCTCTGTAAAGGGACTTATTTTAGCTGCTTTTAAAAAAAACTCAAACAGTGATCTCTCAATATTTCATAAAGTATTCTTACAGCTTTTATTCCTTTATATTTCCTCCTATAGCTATACTAAAAATCTGCTTTCTCACTTACAGATGAGGCTATTCTCGATACTGGTTTGTTTACGAAAACATGTGGCCACGTACAGGAGCTTCCTGTTAGCTCATCCAAAATAAAATTCTGGAGAGCAGGTATTCTCTCAGCAATTTGTAAAATCTCTACAAGATTTTTTTTAATTCTATTGCAGACATTCAAGAAAACTGAATAAATCTTCCCTTGTAAAGCTTATTAACTCTATGTCTCTGCCCTAACTGCTTTTACTGATTGTCTCAGATTCAGCAGCTTGCATTTCTCAGGCCAGCCAAGAAAAAGCACTCTGTTGCTTGCATTAAAATTGAAATCCTACAATCTTTATTTTTAACTCTAAAAATTTCTCATGCTAACATTAGGGACATTTCTTCAGTTGTCAAATATTTTCTTATTAAACACCATCTGCCTTACAGGTAGAGATAAAAATATAGCCCCTAATATCTGTCCTTTCAAACTGATTTTTAAAAAGTTATGAGGTCATATGTTCTCTGTTATCCTGTTATCCATATAAGAGTTTAAAATACATTTTTCCCTTTTCTTCACCTATAGAGGAATTGCTTTGGTCTCTTTGTTGTGCATAGTTTATCTTATGATACATTATAAGGTTTCATAATTACCAATCTCCTTATGTATTGTTTTCTTGCATCATAACTTTTGTTTCCATATTAAAATAACTTCATTACTACTTTTTAGGTTAAATTTAACAGACATAAAATATAAAGTTTCAAGTTTATAAGTCAATTAACTTATAAACTGTAAGAATAACCTTACTTAATTCATAAATCATTAAAAATAAGAAATACAGTCTAATGATTATCTAAAAAATTGTTTGGATAATTTAGTTATCATATCAATATATTATATATAAGTATATAATTTAGTCATATAATATATAATATGATATATAAATATATTATACAATAATTAATAAACTTTCAAAATAAATTTTCTTTAAGTGTAAACTATACAACTTACTAAAAAAATTCTTAATTTATCAGCTAATTTTTTTACTTAATTTATAAGCTATTATTAGTTGAAAATACAAGTTATTGCCTAATCTTATAAAATTATTTTAAAAACTTTAAATATGTTCTCTTATTTCCTTAGAAATATGCTTATAGATACTTTTAGACATATTATTGTTGATATAATCCCTTATTAGTAAAACTATTCCTTGCTCCAGTTGTTGCAGAAGCTTTTTTAAAAATTATATATGCTTTAGATGCATTTGCATTCCTTTATCCTAAAAAGACAGGGGAAATTCCCCAAGTTACTCCTTTCCAAAAATAATTTCAAAATTTTAACATTTATAATAATTATCCTCTACAAAGCTATGGAAAGTATACAGCTTTAGCTACAAGATTAGTATTCTATTTAGCAAAATTTATTTAAGTGTAAAAGTTACCTTTACTTGTAATAAGATACTTTGTTTCAACTCACAAGACTAAAGAAGGAAAACATTGTATATATTGGACAAATTGTGTATATGTAAGTATTGCATAAAAGATATACATGAAAATATCTATTGTAGTATTGATGACCAAATATAGAGAAAAGGAAACACAAGGATATTCTTGAGATATTGAGGAACTGTCTTCTATAAGAAAATGTTTATATTATTCTAAGAGACACACAGAAAAGAAGACAGATACTTGTCTCCCTAGGTGAGGAAGGTTGGTTTATCTGGTCATCAGTGTGAGCAAAAAAAACCAGAAGCCACTACAGAAAATGATAAAGCTATTGTTTTACATTTACATTTCTTTGTAGAAAAATTTAGAAAATACTAAGTAAGAATGTAATCAATAAACATGAACTATTAGATTTCCTTATCTATCTATTACCCTTTTGCTAACCTTGCTTTTTTAAACTCTTATTTTCTTTAATATGTAATGAAAGACATTTTATACCTTTTCTCCATTAATTTATTTCTTTCCTTGAAATGTTACCTAGATTATTTTGTGCAGAAAAGCTTGGTTGATAATCAGAAAAATGTTTCAGTAATTATATATTTATGAAATAATAATGGCTTTCTACTCTTTCAGGGAAATATTGCATATAAGAATATATAATGTTGATGTAGCTAGGTTTTTCAAATTTTAAATAATTTATACAATTGTGTATTCAATTTTAAAAGATATCTATTAGACTAGACTAATCTCACAGTAGTTTCAGGCCTAACACAGTTTGGTAGGTTTCACCTTCCCAACCTTCTAACAGTGCTATAAACCCTTCCACATCTAGGTTTCAAAATTACCTAATTTTATTACCTATGGTCAATTTTGGTATAAAATATTAGCTGAAAATGTTCAAATGTGATTAATTCATAAATTTTAAAGTGATTTTTAGTACATTGCTATACATTTTTGGTTTTTCCACTTTGAGTTTAGTTATTAATTAACTAGTTATAATTAGTTATTATTTATTTATTTATTTCTGTGAATATGAAACTGTATTTTATCATTGGTTTGTATATTCAGGGAAAATACAGTATGTGATGTGATTCTATTGGGATTCCTGATCTCTATATCTTGGGATACATCTTCCATTAATGACTGTAAGCTACTCTCTCTGATGTAAGGACAGAATTATGAGAAACACCACCTGCTCTCAGTTTTACATGAAGCACATTGGCTTCAAACTGGTGTACAATTTAGATGATTATGTAATACATGTGAGATGGGAACCTGCTGCTAGAACTTTATTAATTCATAAAGACTTGTAATTCTTTGTATGAACTTGGTCAATAAAAATTTTGATAGCCATTCAAAATAAAAAATATATAAATCCAAGGTATTGCCACTAAAATGGTAGAGATAAATATTGGCATTAAATTTTATGATTTTTATTGTATTGTATTGACTTTTCTATGAGCCACATTCAAAGTGAAAATAGCAATCTCTACTACACATAATGAATAAATCAAAGCCAGTATAATTTGTCATTGAATTTCAACTGAATAAATTAAAAATTTTCAGATTTAAATTATAGTTGCTTAATCTTATCTAATGCCAAATTTTTCCTACAAATTATGATATAGATTTTTAAAAAATTATGTAAAAGTGAGCATTAAAGTTCGATGGCAATGAGGTCCAAGAGAAGTCTATGAGACTTGCTTTTGAGACTTGCTTTTGGTTTTGAAATAAAATATTATGCTTGGACCTAATTCATAGTATTTCATCAAAGGATTCCTACATTTAATATCATTTTTTCTTAGGACTGAAAAAATTCTGTCTTTACTGAAGATTATAATGGAACTGTAAGAACTTTTAATCTTATTTGATTTTGACATTATTTGACTTCATCTTGAAGATTCTTCACAACCCCAAGCAGACAAACCTGTTTCTACTTAACTAGCAGAACCTTTCAGCAAAGTCCTGGTTAAATCAAAACAGTATTTCAAGGCATAGAAAGAACACTTGAAGATTTAGTGTGTCATTTTGCTATTGTTTACTGCCCCTTCTCTATCCACTAGAATAAAAAGAAAACCAGAACCCTCAGGTTACATTTAAGCAGTTTAATAATTATGTGACAGTAAATAAAATGCTCTATAATTTCCAGAGGATGCCAAATTAATTTTTTATGTCATTTATATTTAAAAATCAGACAGTTTCATCTTCATTCTAGCACATTTTAAAATTGGTATCATATTTTCTTTTAACAACAGGAAAGCATTTTTTATAACTAACCCTTAAGACTTTGAAAATTAAGGCTCTGTAACTGCAAAAGTTGTAATTACTAATCTTCAGTTTGTGTGGGGGTGTTTTACAAAGTGGATCCGATGTCACTGGTGTAAATATCAGTCAAATTCTCTTTTTCCCCAGTGTAGACAGCTGCACTAATTAAAGGCTCCTACAATTTTGTTAAGTGATGTTACTTTTCTGCTTTGTTTTGAGACAGGGTGATGTGTATCCCATGCTATTCTGAACTCATTATACAGCTGAAAATGTCTTTGAATTCTGACCCTCCTTTCTCCACTTTCCTAGAATTACAATTACAGATCAGATATGGATCACCACACCCAGTTTATAATGTGTTGGGACCAAACCCAAGGCCTTGTGTCCACTAGGCAATTTCTTTACCCATTGACCTGCCTCCCCAGGACATTTTTCTATGCTTTTATAATAAGGGGAACAGCAATAAACCATATGTATCATTCATGACATAATTTTTACAGTAGAGAACAAGTTTATATTCAAATAATTTCAATGCAGACATTCAATGTCTTTTTTTCCTTGTCTTTTCTATGTCAGAACTGTGAAGTTAATTACTCCATAGTTTAGGCATGATTTAGAACCAAGACTCATCAAATGCATTTGAAAAGAGCAATAGGCATCAATCACTGACTTGAAAGAAGATATTTTCAAAATAAACTGAAGAAAATATCCCTGGGATAATATTTTTTTGAACTTCACAGGAGATTAGAAGTAGGAACAACATTCAAATAATAAAGGGAAGATTTATTCAGTCATTGACGTTGATTCCAAACAAATTTAATGAGGAATATAGAGGTCTGGAGAATGAAGAAGAAGGAGAAGCAGAGAAGAGGAAGGAAAAGGAGGAAAGATGGGAGAAGGAAAGAGAGAAGATTACAAATTACTCCTTGGTTGCTGAACCAAAGAATAACAGGAAGAGTATAATTTGAAGATGGGAGAGTCAAATAATCCCACAGTGAACATAGAAATAAGATAGATGGTTCTTCTAATTATTACTCTACCCAGTCTTCATTTGAATAAATCATTAGTATCTATTAGACGTACAGCTTTCTTTCCTCAAGCACTAACAGACAAAAATTAGATGAGAAGCCAGCCTTCAAATAATGACCCAGCAGGGCAGAAAAACAAAATAACAAATAAAAGTAAATTTTATCAAAAGAAACGTTACCTAGTTTACATAGTTTTGATATAGATCCCAGTATACTAAATTCAGTTCCTTAATATTGATGGAGGAAGGTCATTGGTTAAAAAATAAAGAAACTGCCTTGGCCCATTTTATTGGTTAGAACATAGGTGGGTGGAGTAACCAGAACAGAATGCTGGGAGGAAGAGGAAGTGGGCTCAGACTTGACAGCTCTGCTCTCTGGAGCAGAGACGCCATGCTCCCCTCTCCCAGGCAGATGCGATTCAGCTCCAACCCAGGATGGACATAGGCTAGAATCTTTTCGGTAAGCACACCTTGGGGTGCTACACACATGATTGGAAATGGGCTAGTCCAGGTGTGAGAGTTAGCCAAGAAGAGGCTAGATATAATGGGCCAAGCAGTGTTTAAAAGAATACAGCGTCCGTGTAATTATTTCAGGGTATAAGCTAGCCAGGCGGCTGGGGTGCTGGGGACGCAGCCCTGCCATTCTTATTACTACATAATATGTTATTGTTCAAGTGTCCATGGATTGGGGGGGTGGATCCTGAAGCAATTCTTGGGTATAGTCTTTCACAAGGGGTGTTATGATCAACTTGACTTTGTTTAACCAAAAGTTTGACAACGTTAACACCCCAGATGGATCATTGGCAGGATGCTGACCAGTGGTTAACCAATCAGCTGGCTAATTATTATATTTCTATGTGACTCAGGATTCACATATAGCAAATGAATTTGTGATTGAGAACCAAAATAAATGGAAGCCTTAGATTTTTGTGTGTCTTCTTCTGACACCACAGTGTTGTTTCTAACACCCTCAGATGTCCCAAATATAATTTCCGTATTACTATTAGAAGTGAACAGAGATCCCTGAGTCAGTTTCTACTTGTCCACAGGTCAAACACAGGTGACTTGGGTCCTCTGTAATTTACCATATGAGGTTATGCTTTTTAAATAAAATTTAATAATATGACCTAATTTTAAACATTTGCATCCCATTTTTTATTCTTTTATTCCATCAAACCTGTTCCAGAAATAAGTCACTTTAGTGACCTCATAGTTGCATCAGACTAAAATGTTCCTTCAAAGTCTAAAAGTTTTTATACTTCGTCACTGTTATTTATTAATCTAATACTTAAAGAAGTCTTTCCTTTCCCTTTAATTGATATTAAACAAAATATTCTGATTTTTTTAAAAAAATAATAACCAACTATCCATTATGTACTGTATCAACCTGACCCATGACTTTTAGGTATTTTTGAGTCACCTCTCCATTTCAATACATTTTTGTTGATTAGGGAAAGCATCACACCTGTCTGTGATATGGAAGGTATCACACCTGGAAGGCAGCACACCCATCTGTGCTATGGAAGGCATCACACCTTTCTGTTACATGGAAGGTATCACACCTGTCTGTGCTATGGAAGCATCACATCTGTCTGTGATATGGAAGGCATCAGACCATTTGTGCTATGGAAGGCAGCACACCTGTCTATGGCATGCAATTGCAATTGTAGCTTGTCTTTTTTCTTCTTCATTACTGGAATCTGATATTCAGAAGCATCAGCCCTTTCCTAATTGCCAGCTTCTGGAGGAAAAGCCTGCGACTAATTTCTATCCTACCCCCATTTCAAAAGCAGAGTCCTCTGGGAATTCTGTTGAAATACTGTTGTTATGCATTCCTAGCCACGTGCAACTTCATTCAGGCATTCTCTCATTCTAGACTTCTAAAAATAGAAATCTGTATTCTTTATACTATTAATCTTTTAGTACCAGTGGAAGCATGAATCTAATTAATTAAATTCTTATCTTCTGTAGAGAGTAGAAGAGTAACAGAAGCTGTACCTCGCTGTTTACAGTAATAGTATAACTATTTAAAGGCAGCAGGTGTGAGGACACAGTCTTCCTAATTTCTCGGAAGCTTTTCTACTGCATTAAAATTTTCTGTCTGTCATCAGAACAGTAATTTACAATATAATTTGAGAAAATAAAATCAGTCCTCGGAGAACTTTCACAAGACTTACTACATTTAGTTGCCTGTGTACACCTGTAACTTGATGATGTTCTCGTCTCGCTGCTTTGGATGAGCTCTTCACATTCCGTGCATAGTTTGTCTTCCACTCATGACTAAGAATTTGCTTTCATTAGTGCACTCCTGAGTACTTTTTTCAAATGTTTCCTGCTTTTAAAAAGCACTATTACAGTCTGAGGATATAATTCAGTGTTAACATGCATGCTTGCCATATATAGGATTTCGGGCTTTGTTCTTAGCACTGAAAGACAATTAAAAATGATATAATCATTTGTTTATACTCGAGATCCTTCCTATTGGCCTGTAAAGTTGTTTTCATTTTCGTTTAAGGTATAGACTTGTTTTGATTCCATCTCTCGGTGTTCTCTACAGTTCTCTTTTACTCTTCTCACAATGAAATTTCCCAGAATTGTTCAGTCCTAATCGCTTTGTCCTCAGTTTATTCTTGTTCTTCTTTTTTTTTTTTCCAGAAGCTCAATCCAGCAAGTCTGCAATTGTTGCCAAGGTGAACATTATCCTGTATAAGCTGAAGCCAAGGATATATTTTAACTTCTTACCTTACATGACCCATGCTTTGGTTTGAATGTATTCTGTTCAAAATTTATGTTAGAGCATTATGCCTTTCAGGTTCATGTTGAGAGGTGGGGTCTGCAGGGAAGTCAATATGTCATGATTGCTGCATCCTTACAAGTGGATTGGTGCCCTCCAAAAACCCTAGAGGAAATAAGCTTAGATCATTCTGACAGCTTCACATTTCTGAACTTTGCAAGAAAGTCTTCACCAAACAATAGTATACCCCTGAACTAGGGCTTCCAAGCCTCCATAATGATGAGAAAATGAATTTTTTGCAGTATATGATTTATGTGGTATATGATTTATATACTCTATCACAGAAGTAAAAGTAGACTAAGATAGTACACCATGAACTTGTTCAGAGAATGCCATCTTCTATGCTTTTGAAATATCAGTTTCTCTTATGTTTGCCTCCAATAGCCTCATAGTTTTCTTTTTACCTGATTAGCCATTACTCCTCAAAATACCTTATTGTCTTTTGCTCAGACTCTCAATTCTGTTTATCACTGAATAAGTGATAAGTGAATAAGGCAAAGTAGTAATCTTTTACTTTTTTATGTTTTAATCTCTTCATTTAGAGAAGTTTAAGTGACATGGGTTTAAATTCCTTGAAGATACTTTGGAGAAGCAAAATAGTTATTCTTACAATTTTAAGTCTTCAGGCTTACACATTCAACACTGTATCATTCTGGTCCCTTAATCATCTCATAGATGTACTTGAAATTGGGGGTTTGCCTTTCCTGAACCCTACTACTGTTCTCTATATGTTATGATTCTTTTCAATTATGGGCTAACTTTTAAGTTAGAAAACCTTAAAAAATGTCCTCATTTCTATTTTCTACACACACGCACACACACTCACACACAATTACTTCCAACCCCATCTGAAGTTGCCATTGTCATCTGAGTTACCATTACCCTCCATGCTCCCCAGATTTGCCTCCTAAACTTGTGCTTTCCCCTTTTATTAAAAGTAGATTATTTTCTTATATAATATATTATGATTACATTTTCTAATCTCTCTGTTCCTCGCAATTCCTTTCCACTTCTTCTTCCTTCTGGATCCACCCCTTTCTCTTTCTCCTTAGAAATGAACAGACATGTAAGAGACAACAATCAAACATACAAAATAAAATATAATAAGATAAAACAAAAACCATTACCTCAAAGTTGAACAAGTCTCCTGAACTCTTAAGAACAGGCTCAACTCAACAGAATTATTTTCAAGTGAGACCTTTTGATTCTTTAGTTCAAACTATATCACATCTTTCATCTTAAAATATGAAAGGGTATTCTTTTTTGTTGTTTACAAGCTCTTAGTCTACTCTTCCAACACTTCAACATTCTTGAATTCTTCCTAAATATATTTCTTAAGTCCCCAAGCATTGTACCAGCTGGGGTTCCCTTCCTGGTCTTCTTAACATAACTCAAGGATTGTTAAGAACGAAACCCATCTAACAGACTGAGTTCTTGGATCCTAACCTGGAATGCTCTTCTGTTGATTGAATACCTTGATCCATCATTTGCCTATGTGTTTCCCCAACTTTCACCTCTTCAATAATCTTTCCTTCTCTAAAAATAATATTTAAAATCTTACCTTATTACAGAACTGGTCCCTGTTTTATATATACTTATTATATGTTATGCCTAATACTTCATTTGTTAATTATTAGTATATTGAGCAAAATTTATAACAGAAGTAGATTGATTGTCTAGAATATGCCAGATTCTAAATTTGATTTCTGTCACTGAAAAAAGAATCAGAAAAATCCCAGAAAATATAAACTACTTCTGAATTGGACATAATGGTGATAGTGATGCACATATCTAAATTTCTACTCTCTGGGATGGTAAAACAAAAGGATCATCTCAAGTTTGAAGACAGTCTGGACTACCTAAAGAGTTGGGGGTCATCTTATTCTATAGAATGAAATCCTATCACAAAAATATATTTTGATGTAATATTTAGTATCACTATTGAAACTTTAGTATATATCCTTTCAGTATATTTTTTCCGAAGTTCATGGTGGTAGTGACATGTCTCTTCACAGATGTAACTTCAGTTAAAAGAGTAGGCACTAATGCATAGGTGGCACTTGTGCTAGTAGGATTTTGTGATGGCTCCCAAGATCTTCAGTCCTTGGTGTATGTATGCTGTGCTTCAACAATGACTAAACTGGGTTTAGAAGACGAAAAGAATTTTGAAGATGTAACTAAGGCCACAACTCTATTGTAATTTATAATAAAATGCCTAGATGAACCTGACTTAATAGGATGACCCTGGACTTTGGAGCAGGGGAAGTTGGAGAGATTTGAAGCATGGGAGTTTGATATAAGAGGCGGTGTCAGCTTTTGTCTTGGGCTTGGCTGGGACAGATGACAGAGGATGAAAATAACTGCTAGAGAGATACTTAGATGATAGCTACTAAGAAGACTAACAAGATGTATTTCTCAGTCTTACAACACTAAAATACTAAATTATACCAATTTCAAAAAAAGCTTATCATGCAGATCCTTCTAAAGAGAAATTTCAGCCAAATGAATAACGAATGTTTTGGTTTCAGCCATTTTTGTTTTTGTTTTGTTTTCGAGACAGTGTTTCTCTATAGCTTTGGAACCTGTCCTGGAACTCGCTCCTGTGGACTAGGCAGACCTCAAAATCATAGAGATCCACCTGTCTTCTGAGCGCTGGAATTATAGCTGTACACAACCACCGCCCAGCTGGTTTTAGCCTTTAAATATCTAATCAGGGAACCCATACACCACACCTTTTCTTCTGAGCGAACTATCTGAATATGAAGTGGTTATTTGAAGCCACTATGTTTGCAGAAATCAAACAGTGGTAAAAAACTAATACAGCACTCACTAGAAATGAATTTATCTTATAACTTTATATTTTATCTTAGCCATGCACTTGATTTTATTGTGCCATGATTGCTGACTTTATACCAGACCTGAAAATTTGTTTATAGCATGAAACATGTTTTTTCTGTTACTTGCTAAATGTACATTATTATTTTCCAACCTCACATCATTAAAATATTTGATGATACTAGACATCTGTTCATTGCTATAAATTATATTACAATTTTACTAGAAGTGTGCTAGTCATTAAGGTGTTGGAATTCTGATATTTAACTTGCAGTGATCAACTTAGAGTTTAAGTTTTTGTACCGCTGTGAGGTCAAATGTATCTTTTATTCTTTTATTAAAATGGCTGGAAAGTAATAACAGCTGTTGCACTTTTAGATTAGGTGATCACACATTGAGAATGATTGAATGTGCTAAATGAGAGAGCTATGTGTTAGGTTATCACCCAGAACCACTTTCCAAGCCCCGTCTCTTCTGCACTGTCTTGGCAAGAGGCAAGTGTTACATTTCAATCATAATTTCAAACATTTACTTTTCTCATCTCTTAAAAAATAAATCAGGCCTTATACCCATTGGCGCTTTCTATGTAAGGACTATGATTTAACTAATGGATGTTACCTTGATTTGAAATTATATGAATAGTATTATTTTGAGAGTATTTTAATTTTTATAAAATGTGTGAGAAATTATTTGCTGATTAATCACCTTTAAAAGTTTTTCAGCTCACCAATAAATAGAATAAATATTTAGAGGATAGACTTAAATATTCACATTATATGAAAAAACATGGTAAAATGTGATTATGTTGTGGTTGAATTTCGGATATCATCTTTTTTCAGAGACAGAAAAATTATTTTAATTTTCAACTTGCTTTATTCTATCGGTAGAAAATAGTTTAAGTAGTTTTAAATACTCATATGTTTATGTTAGATATAATTATAGGTATACAGTATAGATCATATGACCTTAAAATTAGTGCCATTCTTTTATTACTTTGTTAGCTAATATTTATTCTACACCATTGCTCACAATTCTTCCAGTTAGCTATCTTTAAAAGCTGTATTTTCCCCCCTCTGAGGAAATACTACATTCAAAGTGAAATATTCTGTTTTTCACACTGAAAGAGTCGTAACATTTTAAAAACATTCCCTAAGGTGTGATTAAAAATAAAAATACCATTTTAAAGTCTAGTTTCTTGAGATCTTTATCTATTTTGAAGATCAGACCTTTGTCTGTTGCGGAATTGGTGAAGATCTTCTCCCAGTCAGTGGGTTGCCTTTTTGTCTTAGTGACAGTGTCCTTTGCTTTACAGAAGCTTCTCAGT
>NC_022021.1:11800398-11839840 GCF_000317375.1 Microtus ochrogaster
GTTCTGGCTTTGTGGGAGCCTAGCCAGTTTGGATGTTCACCTTCCTAGACCAGGATGGAGGGGGGAGAACTTTGGACTTTCCACAGGGCAGGGAACCTTGACTGCTCTTCAGACTGGAGAGGGAGGGGGAGATGAGTGGGGGGAAGAGGAGAGGAGTGGGAGGAGGGGGAGGGAAATGGGAGGCTGGGAGGAGGCGGAAATTTTTTTTTCATTAAAAAAATAAAAGAAAAAAGAAAAAAATACCAGAAAATTCAATTCAAAGAATCTTTTTGGCTTAATTACTCAATAATCTGATTTGATTTTACCCATGAATGGGATAAATATTACAAAATGAAGGAAAATGGAAACATCAGTTTTTGTTATTAACAGCAACTGTGAACTGAGTTGTGTTAAGGCCTGGATGCTGCGAAATAGAAAATCTTCATGATGTGCGATCTCTTTCCTTTCCAAGAAGCTGTGCTTTCTTCCTTCTTACATGCTCCATCTCCACAATTCTCTGCAAACTGTCTGGATCATTTTGGTAAGAAATATAATGAAATAGTCATCATCTCATCAGCTCAGCACAGATAGCAACAACGTGGAAAAAAATAATTGTAAATGTGTTACAAAGACTAAACATTCAAGGAGAACATAAAATTATGCTGCAGAATTAGCATTTTCTCTTAAATATAGGATGTCATCTTAAGCAAGCTTTCAGATAGTAGAACCTGTGATTTTTGGTTTGTTTATATGGCATTGGAAGGGGTAACTCTGGTTTTTATTATATTATCAAATTGATTTTTACAGATTATTTTATTTTTTTAAATTATGTTCATTAAGGTAAGAGTATATGTGCATGCTCACAGAAGTGAGAGCTCTCAGATGACCCTGCATTTGGAGTTACAGGAAGTTGTGAACACAGAAAAAGGGTGCTGGGAACCAAATATGGCTTCACTGCAATTGAAATACATGCATTCCAGTTTTGAGCCATCTGTCTATCTCTGTTTTTCATATTCCTGAGTCTTTTAATCATATTATATTATTTAGTATAGTAAAAGTAAACTTGCTTAAGTAGTTCTAACAGCCTTAAGATATTCTCCAAACCAAAGTATTTTTATAATGTCCATTCTTGAGAAATAAAAATGAAACTTTCATAATTATGCAGAGGAAAAAATGAAGTTCTCAGTGTTCCTGCTCGTTGCTGCCCTGGATATGTCTACATCAATATAAAAACAATAAAACAAAACTTTTGGGGAATTTCAAGACTCTATTGTGCATAAAACTAGGACAGTGCCCCAAAATTTGGAGAAAGCAGAAGTGCATGGAGTTAAGAAGAAACTGTAGGATGGATGGAAGGATAGATAGACAGACAGACAGACAGACAGATAGATGATAAATAGATAGATAGATAGATAGATAGATAGATAAACAGACAGACAGATAGACAGATTAGTTTCTTTGGCTGATTCAAGTTTCTAGAGACTGGAAAAAAAAAGCAAAAAAGAAAATAGGCAAACAGTGACAAAGCTATAAAGTCCGAAGTTAGCAAAGGCAGTATCAAGGCTGGAGGAGTAAAAAGGGTAGGGCAGTCCAGGGGTGAAGTTACCCAGGGAGGTATTAAGGCTGGAGGAGTAAGGAGGGTTGCGCAGTGTAGAGGTGCCTAGCTAAATGTTCCTGAATCCCCCCGCTCTCTGAATCCTAGGATCAAAAACTCTGGATCTTCTCCCAGGGTATTAGGTCACCTTTTTTCTCAGCAGTTGTGTTTTTGTTAGAAAAAAAATGATGATTTAGTGATTTTAGTTCTCAAAAAAAAGCAATATTCATATTTGAAAGAAAACAACAGCTTTTCTTTGGAAATCCATATAAGGATTAATTCAGCTTATTCAGATAGAACACTTTAAAGCAAAGCACTTCACAGAACATAAGCCACAGTGTTTGGGTGAAATAATGTATCACTTTTGAGAGTCTATTTTGAGAATATTTCCAAACCATGAAGGGCTCTTGAGTTAGGTATTTAGATAAAACTCCCTTAATGTAATTAATGTATTCCAAAATGCTGAAATACCACTTTTGTAGAGTCTTTCCTAACAATGCTCTCACCTCAGCTGCTCTCTTGGCAGAAAAAAATTCTAAAACTTTTCTGGTACTTAGCTCTTTGAAGTAGGATTGATCCATGTAGAACCAGCCTTAAAATACTGTGGACTGTTTGAGTCACAGTGAATATAACTATGTAGCATCACCGTCTTTATTGTCCAAGCCTAATTTATGTTTTATGTAGCAACAAGGTATTTAATAGTTACTGAATACAAAAATAAAATAGAAACTATGAGTATTTCTCAGCCTGATTTATCTGAGTTACCTTGGGGTGGTTTATACGAAAATTGCCAGAATGTCACTATTAGAAGCTATGGCCTTGTTGGAGAAAGTGTTTCACAGGGCGGGCAGGCGTTGAAGTCTTTGTTGCTAAAGCTTCCCTTAATGTGACAATCAGACAACTTCCTCTTGCCTACCTGTCAAGTTGTGAGATTCTCAGTTTCAAGACCATGTCTGTATGTATACCTTCATGTCACCCCATGATAATAATGGACTAAACCTCTTATGATGTAAGCCACCCCAATTAATTTTTATCTTCTTTTATAAGAGTTGCTATCGTCATGGTGTCTATTTACAGCAATAGAAATCCTAAGACATAGTTCTATAGAATTTCTACTTGGTTTTGGATAAAATCCTAATAGACTCAATAAACCTTAGATACTTAACAAAAGTTCATAAGATCTTTAAATTTACTTATCTCCTAATATACATGCTATAAATCTGAAATGTTTTCTCAGTTTGATTTTTTTTAATATATACAGAGATCAAAGTTGATGTTTCAAAATCTGGATTTATTATGAACTTATGAAAGACCAACTTCTGATTTCATGTTTTAATTTTTTTCCAACTTATTCACTTAAAGAAATAAGTTCATTTTGATAATATCCAGGAAAAACTCTGCCTTCAAATTTAAATTATGTGAATTATAATAAACACTCCACTTTTGGTCACATAATTTTGAGGCCTATCAACTGATAACAATTTAGTCTCATTTCACTAAAATGACTGCTAGACATTGCAAAGTGAAAGGTTGTAAGTTTTTTTAAGATTCAATTTAATTATATGCCTGTGTTCCTGTGTATATGCTGACATAAAATTAAGTGCCCCCAGAAATCATCATAGAGTGTCCAGTCTTCTGGATCTTGAGTTGCAGGAAGTCCTGAGCCAACTGATATAGATACCTGAGAATCAAACTCAGGTATTTTGAAAGAGAAGCACTCCTGCACTGTCTCTAGACCTGCTGTTAGTGTTGAAAACTAAGCATCACAGAACATAAATTCGAGGCATTATGATATATAAATTTAGAGCAAGGGTTACATAAAAGTTCAGTCATACACTTATGTTCCTTAGTGCTTTTCCCTGCAAGATCTATGATACTTTACTGCTGATTAACTTTTGTTGTTATGAATTGTATTGATCTTGAATGGCAAGAGAAAAAATATTCCTTTTAAAATCAGAAGAAGTAATAGAATGCAAAAAGTAACAATATTTTAAGATTGGTGCCATTGTTCTGGAAAGCTGGAATCAAGTAGACACAATTGCAGATAACAACTTTGTCACACTGCAAACTTTTTGACTATCTAAGACCTGGGATTTTATTCTATTCATCTTATAAATAAAAAATTGCAGAATTGTTATAAATAGTAAAAGAAATGACCATAAACAACCCTCAAAAGTTATTGGATAAAGGGCCAGTGAAATGACTTTATAGGCAAACATACTGTTGCCAAGCCTGTTGACCTAACAATCCCTGGAGCCTACATGGTAAGAATAGAAAATTCATATCTGTAAGATGTCCTTTGACCTCTGTACATGTTCTGTAGCAGAAGGCTGTGTGCACAAATATACACATACACAAACAGATGTCAACAAACAAATATATCAAAATATTGACAAAACTGAATGGCATTATCAGGTTACTCTTGTCTTTTCTTCGTGCTTCTGATCATTTTTAGTCATTTTTTAATTCTGGGGGGGGGGTCTCAGTTCAGTTACAAAATGATTTGTGTTATTTGTTGGTATCATTCTGAAAAATCAGATTTGAGACTAAATATTTGACTGAAGTATGATACAAAAGTATAAAAGACAGAAAGTGCAACACTTTTCTTATGTTTTCTATAATCAAAGCTCTCTCTCAATCTTTCTTTATTTCCCTTACACTCCTGTCACTAATTGCCGACCTGGAAAACACAATAAACATATTAAATACAAATTTAAATGTAATGAGGATTCCATATTTCAGCACAAATGGATAATGCTGTAATAGGCATCAAGTAGTGAATAGTTAAATAGCATGTGATATATTCATAATGAAAAAAAAAATTTAAATCCTACAGTTTTAGATTATGTGGATAGATCTAGAAGATATTAACTTAATTGAAATAATGTACTCACAAAAAAAAACAAATACTATATAATTTCATATCTGAAATGCTTGAGTCCATAGAAAAAGAGAGAAAAATGGAGATTACAAATGAGGTTTGAGTGACAGGACATTAGGGAGATGTTGGCCAAATACTCAAAGTTTCAGTTAGATAAATTCAGATCTCTTGATCAATATTTCAGTCATGATCAATAATGATATTTTATATTGATAAAAAAGCTTTAAAAAAGTAGATTGCAACTACTATCTACTATCTACCGTGAAAACATTTCTATTCATGGTAACTTAGACATGTAATTCCAACATTCAGAAGGCTGAAATAGGAAAATATGGAGTTCAAGGCCAACTTGGGCTATATTGTAAATCTAGAGCCCAGTGAGTTCACAAGATACTGCTTCAAACAATATATACACATATATGCAGATTTATGTAGATGAAGACCAAAATAATAAAGTTTCCAAAATATGCAATGAATATTTAAAATATTTAAGAAGCTTCAGAATTATCTTCATATTTTAATATATTTTTGTTTTAGAAAAGAAAAATAGTCCAATCTAATGCTGCAACAAAGATAGACTCAATTGCCACCATAACAAATATAAAAGTCTTTAAAAGGCCGGGCGATGGTGGCGCACGCCTTTAATCCCAGCACTCGGGAGGCAGAGGCAGGCGGGATCTCTGTGAGTTCAAGACCAGCCTGGTCTACAGAGCGAGTTCCAGGACAGGCTCTAAAGCCACAGAGAAACCCTGTCTCGAAAAACAAAAAAAAAGTCTTTAAAGTATAGCATCAGGGAGATCTTAAAATGGTGGGTGTATCATTCTTGTTCATGAGAATCTCATAAATTGTTGTTTTAACTTCTATAATCCAGACATGGCTCTTCTCTGGGCAATTTCCCTCTGCTTTAACAAAGTCACAGTTGTGTCAAGTGAATCACAATGTTACACTGTCTATTTTCTTAAATCTTTGCTTCTCGTCTTTGGCTGGCTGAAACACAAAGATTCTTGTTTATTACATCTTTCTTTCCTCAGCATTTTTACAGAAATCATGTTGGGTGTTATTACAATAGTAATAAAAAGGAAAGAAAAAAGAAAACAGAGGAAACCAGAAAAACCTGATTGATTGTACCTATGTTATTATGGAAACCTTATGCTGGCTCAATTTGAGAAATTTTACTAAAACTAAAATTTAGGAGTTTATTTATTGGAATCCTAAATAAAACTAGAACACCAGTTAAGCATTCTGAACTTTCAACTCATTGAGATAGATTATTTTCTTTAAGTATGCTTTGAATTTATTTACCAGCAAAGAGTTTGAATGTGAAAACTGCATCCTATAAGTGTCATTTCGTCTTGGAGAAGTGCTTAGCTAATTCTCATAAAATCAACCTATATCATAAACCTTTACACTGACACAGAATGTTGACTTTTCTATTCTCTGCAACATAAAAAGTTGGTGACTTCTACAATTCTTCTATATTTTAGCGAAAAATATTATTGCCCACATCTGTCACTACCAGCATTATGAAGATAGTTATAAGGGTAAAAGATTAAACTGTAATGTAAGAAAAATAATGCACTTAAGTAAACATTTGTTGAGGAGAATTGTAGGGGTAGTGAGGATACAGCAAGCTTATGAAAGGTAGCTATACTTTATTTTTCTCCAAATACTTACCTTGGAAATGAATGAACATCACAGCATAAGGATACAATTTAGCTTTCTCAGCTCCTTAAAGTCATTGTAGTCATCCATGTAACCAAATGTAAAAAGGAGAGAAATAGAAGACTTCCCAAGTCTTTAGCTTTAGATTTGCAGTCCAATAAGTTTAAAGACAATTTCTTTTGAAATACAGGTAATTCTTGAAAAGTTCAGAAGATATCATATTAAAAACATGTGAGAACTCAAGTTTTGTTAATGGCATTTCTGGGAAGTTCTGAAAACTGTGAGAGCTGAAATGTAATTGAAAGAAGTAGGCATTCTGGGAAGTTCTATTTAATCATTAGACTTCCACTTTCCCTTCTCTTTCTCTTTTCCTCATTTTTATTTTCGCCCTCACTTTCCCTCTTTCTTCTAACATGATCTGAAACACTTTGCACCAACCATAGCCCTGCCAAATAATTTTTCCTCTTTCCACATAGAAGAACAGTCAAAGAAACGAAGTACTGTAGACTGAACTTGAAACTATGAGTCACAGGAAATCTTTTCTTATATAAGCTTTTTTTTTTTTTTAGGTATTTTGTCATGGTGATAGATACTGTATCAACCATCACTAGAGAAACAGAAGTAGGGTGTTTATGCGTCCAAGGTAATAGAACTAAGAAACAGTGAAATTCATCGGAAATTAAGCAGGACATAAGTAAGAATCTTGCAAAATAGATCCTTAAATGCTTTAAAACCAGTAAACAAAACATGCTGACAATATCCCCTTACAATTGAGGCTTTTGCCAACGTTATTGGTTCCTGTCCACAACAATAAGTCCCTATTGCTGAAGAAAGCATCTACAAAACTCCTTGAAAATGGAAATATGAAGTTGATAGCTACCTAGACCTTTTGCCCTGCTGTTTAGTGTTCATGGTATTGGAAGGTACTCTGCATGCTACCAAAGGAGAAAGATAAATACAGAACCAGCTACAAACTTTGATCTATAATGATGACCTGATTCCAAGATACACTAGTACAATAGTGTCACAAAGCTTATGTGAGTAATCAATACCAATTGGATTTAAGGCCCACTCCTGATCAAGCAATAACTATAAAAAAGTTTAAAATAAAAAAATGACATTTTTCTTTGCAAGAGAAAATACCAATTAAACACCAACATCTGTTTAATCTGTTCAAAAGAATATGTAAACTAGAAGGACCAACTTGGACCTATATTCTCACAGAGAAGACTGAGGGAGCATGCACAAGACCTGGGACTCTACCAAATGGAGTCCCTTAATTGAAAGGAAAAGCTTACACTAGGCCCCATCCCTAACCCACAAGTTATCTTCAACTGATAACCAGTCATAAAGGAAACATTTATTCCCTTAAAGCAAGAGACTTGACTCTAGAGGTGTTCCCAGGTGTTCACGGGAATGTTCCCAGCTAGATCCTTGGGCAGCAGAGGAGAGGGAGCCTAAAATGGCCTTATCCTATAGCCATACTGGTGAATATCTTGCATATCACCATAGAACCTTCTTCTGGTGATGAATGAAGCTAGAGACAGAGACCCACACTGGAGCACTGGACTGAGCTCCCAAGGTCCAAATGAGGAGCAAAAGGAGGGAGAACATGAGCAAGGAAGTCAGGACTGCATGGGATGCACCCACCCACTGAGACGGTGAAGCTGATCTAATGGGAGCTCACCAAAGCAAGCTGGACTGGGACTGATGGAGCATGAGGTCAAACCGGACTCTTTGAACATGGCTGACAAGGAGGGCTGACTGAGAAGCCAAGGACAATGGCACTGGGTTTTGATCCTACTGCATGTACTGGCTTTGTGGGAGCCTAACCAGTATGGATGTTCACCTTCCTAGACCAGGATGGAGGGGGGAGAACTTTGGACTTTCCACAGGGTAGGGAACCCTGACTGCTCTTTGGACTGGAGAGAGAGGGGTGGAGGGAAGGTGAGGGGAAGGAAAATGGGAGGAGGGGGGGAGATGAAAAATTTTAAGTAAAAATAAATAATTAAATAAATGGGAAAAAAGAAGAGTCTCACTGGAAATACAACCATTCTTAATGCCAAGCCTCATACTCACTTGTAGATGGCCAACACAAAACAAAATTAACAGCATTTTTGAAGATTCTGTATTTCATAATGTTTTGTCAGTATTTATCTTAATTTATTTTATTTTTTTACTTTATAGGTCCCCTTTGAGTATATGTAATGACTTCGTCTTTGGGTTTTAATGGGATTCCTGTATGCAAGCATGTGTTTCTGTGTCTATATGTGTTCTCATATGGGTTTTTTGGCTCTTTTTTAAACCCATATGATGGAGGAAGGTTGTTGGCTAATAAAGAAACTGCCTTGGCCCGTTAAATAGGCCTAGCCTTTTGGTAGGTGGAGTAAACAGAACAGAATGCTGGGAGGAAGAGGAAGTGAGCTCATACACCTTAGCTCTGCTCTCTGGGGCAGACGCGATGAAGCTCTGACCCAGGATGGACGTAGGTTAAGATCTTCCCTGGTAAGCCACCTCGTGGGCTATACAGATTATTAGAAATGGGCTAGTCCAGGTGTGAGAGTTAGCCGAGAAGAGGCTAGATATAATGGGCCAACCAGTGCTTAAAAGGATACAATTTGTGTGTTGTTATTTCGGGTATAAAGCTAGCCAATGGCCAGGAGCTGGGTGGCAGGAATGCCAGCCCGCAGCTCCCACAACAGAATGGCTGCCCAATATGAGGATAACTGAATCCACAGACAGCTTGAAAAAGCTTGGGAAAGAATAAAGCATGTTTTCTTGGTAGCAGCAATTTCTTGGGTCTGCTCTGCTTGCTAGAAACAAGCAAGCACTCTCATCTAAGAGAGGCTTCCTGACTCAGCTTCAGCTGCAAAACCCTGCAGCTCTTAAGAGGTCCTGCCAAGAAACACTTAAATGGTGTTGATAAAAGCTGACTGAATGCTTGTTTGTTTTCAGCCATAGCAGGAAAAAAGTTGTGCTGTTTTAAAATGCCGGTTTTCTGGGCCGTCCTGCCAGGGCAAACTCTGACTCAGACTCAAGCAGGTAGTCTGACTGAATGTGGTCTGTGAGCAGAATGCTGCAGGTTACTTCCTGGCAGGGACCTTAAAATGCCATAGAGTCGTGGTGGTAAACATGGCTACAACCGGTACCTTTGCCATGAGGCTGGAAAGCTAAGGAATGGGCTGGATCTAGCTGCCAAAGCCACGGCTTTAATCCTACCCATATTGCTCTGTAATGTAAAGGCTCATGTGTTCAGAAAAAGAGAGATACAGTAAAGAGAGATTCAAAGACAAAGAAAACCTTTAAAAGATTTACAGTGTGTTAAAAATATATGCATACTAACAGTTAAAGTTCTTCAAGTAAAAAACAAAAAAAAAGGAAGAAAGAGAGTAGTTGGGTGTGGTAGTACACACCTTTAATCCTAACACTTGCGAGGCAGAGGGAGATTGACCTCTGTGACTTCAAGGTGTGGTATCACATGCCTTTAATCCCAATGCCTGGGAGGCAGAGACTGAAGGATCTCTGAGAGTTCAAGGACAGCCTGGTCTACAGAGTTATTGCAGGTCAAAAATATACAGAGAACCTATCTCAATAAGCAAAAAGTTAAAAGTAAAAATAAACAAAATAGAGGTTAAAATAATGCTGCACAAAGATGGGAAATACACAGAGAATCTTGATACTATATGTTATTATGCTCTATTTGAATTGTTTGACTGCTGAGGGAGGAGAAACAGCTGCTAAAAGATATTTGTTTATACATGCTGCTGAACTAATCCAAAATAGATATTTTAAAAATGTCTTGACTTTAAAATTTGGATCTAAGGACATGACACTTTTGAAAGGAGTTTCTTCTTTTGTTTACACAGAGGATGAGACTTTGTAGATTGCTTCTATCCCAATATGGTACGATGGACCACACCCTCCTGAAAGGTTGTTGTGAACACCTTCAGAAAATTACTTCACTCAACTGTCAACTGAGATGAATCTAGCACACAGGTTATACCATGAAAGACCTAATTAACAATGCCCCCATTCAGCAGAAAGCAGTTTGGAGAGAAATTACTGTGCCCATATTCCCAAATATTGTTTATAAATGTTCTTTTACATTTAAAGGGGGATATGATATAGATATGAATAATTTGCATTTGTATAAATTTTGCCTTATTGATAGAAATTTAGGGTCAATTTTATTATATGTATATGCGTTTCTGATCTTGATTAAGGTATTGTGATTGTGTAGTTCATTTAAAATGTAATGTATATAGGTTGTTAATGGATAATCATTAATAATAGTCAAGTTTGTAATTATATTAGTGAGATTTTCTAGATATATGGAGATATATTTCAGTTAGATCAGCATTCTTCATATCTTTCAAAGACTACGGAATATACTATTTAATGTTTTAATAACTTAGGGTCTTTCATGACAATGAGACACGTCTGCTCCTGGCAGCACCAATCTACTTCAAGAGGAAGATGGGCATTGAGAGGATCCTTAAGGAGTTTGATAGACATTTGGGCAAGAAACTGCTCTTGCCTGGACTGTTGCGTAAACTGGACACAGAGAACCCGCAGAGAGAGGACTGCCAAACTTGCCTAAAGGTGAGATGGTATTTCGGGGTTCTTGACTCTTGAAAGCGTCCGCGAGACACTCTGCAGGACACAGCAGAAAGTAACTGAACTGTCTTAGAAATTTTCTGCTTCTTGGAAATGTCTGCTGGATACTATGGGCCTGAAGGCTGAAGATGGATGCCCCAATGGTACAAAAGAACTTTGGGTGACTGTCCAGGCAGCCAGATGTCTCTGTCATTTCTAGAGTTTGAAGTTGCTTATTTCTTGTTTACTTAGGTAATATTATATCCTTCTGGAGTCTTTGATGGAGTTGAAGAATAGATAGATAGTTATAGTTGTTTTCCTTTTTATGATAAAAGATAAAGTAGATGTAAATATTGTAACTGTAATTCTTGCTTGATAACTGTTTTGTTATATGTAATTTTGCTATGTTAAAGTGAAAGCCTTTCCTTTTATTTTAAACAGAAAAAGGGGAAATGATGGAGGAAGGTCATTGGCTAATAAAGAAACTGCCTTGGCTCATTAAATAGGCCCAGCCTTTAGGTGGGTGGAGTAAACAAAACAGAATGCTGGGAGGAAGAGGAAGTGAGCTCCTACACCTTAGCTCTGCTCTCTGGGGCAGACGTGATGAAGCTCTGACCCAGGATGGACGTAGGTTAAGATCTTCCCTGGTAAGCCACCTTGTGGGCTATACAGATTATTAGAAATGGGCTAGTCCAGGTGTGAGAGTTAGCCGAGAAGAGGCTAGATATAATGGGCCAACCAGTGTTCAAAAGAATACAACTTGTGTGTTGTTATTTCGGGGCATAAACTAGTCAGGCAGCTGGGAGCCAGGTGGAAGACAGCCCGCAGCTCCTACTACACCCATATTTCTTAATTTCATCATAGTGTAGTTTGTTTCTTTTTTATTTTATTTTATTATTAGATATCTGCTTGTTTTATAAGAAGGGACAGACATGTTTATTTGGTGGGAGGAAAGAAGGGAAGGATCTAGGAGAAATTTGGGGGAGACCAAAATCAATATATTGCACAAAAAGTATTTTCAATAAATATTTAAATTAACCAATCATTAAATAAGCCAGATCAAACAGATGAAGCAACAATAACTATGAAAAAGTTTAAAATAAAAAAATGACATTTCTCTTTGCAAGAGAAAATACCAATTAAACACCAACATCTGTTTAATATGTTCAAAAGAATATGTAAACTAGAAGAGACCAACTTGGTAAGGCTGTCCCCAAAGGGCTAGTAGAAATCTATTAGGATCTCATAGTCTGGTGAAGATTCCTGTAGGCCTGCATGCACGATTGCTTACAAGTTCACATGTGTACATGCATGTGTCTAAGTGTTTGTATGTGTGAAAATGGCATTTTTGTTTTGGGAGAAGGTACCTATCAGGACCTGACCTAACCCTGTATATATATGTAGTTGTAAGGGAAGAGATAAATACCAGAACCTGATCTCTGATTTGTATGAATACACAGGTGCTGTATATGCCATATTTGTTAAGTGGCAGAATTCACCTTCCTCTCTTAGCAACCACCTTAGCTTCTGCTTCTACACCACATGAGCAGAGCTTCTGGGTGCACAAGTCTCTGCAGAAGCTGAAAGAGGAGAATAAAGTATCTATAATGGCTGATCATACTTTCATCTAATAACAATTTTATGTTCTTTGGGCCATGATATGATTTATAGCAGATATTAATGCAAAGATGCAGTCCCATGTTGTACTACCAAATTATTTTTCATTAATATTTGGGACAAAAATCTTTATTTTCTAACCTTTACATGAGTAGGGAAGATTTAAAGAGTGAATTTATCCCATTTATTTTCAGAGAAAGTGCAAACCAAATTGTAGTTATTATTCATGTTTATTCAAGCTTGAGATTCTTTAGAGAAAGTGAAAGAATAAGAATATAAAGTTGAGTAGGTACAAAAGTTGGAAAATCTGAGAGGGTGGGAGGGTAAAATTCAAATATATTATATGTAACTTTAAAAATAATTAATCAAAAAAGGGAGACTTTTTTGAAGCTCCAAAGTTAACTCTACTAGTTTCTCCTTTTCAATAGCATTATTTATATTTTGATAGTTCAAAACATTAGTGTTATAGTAACTTTTAATGTGTATTTTATTAGATACTTAGCACTTTCTTTTTGTTTTGTTGGCATTACAACTTATTTTGCTCTTGTGCATGCAAGTTATCTTTTGAAAAGGCATTTTCTATCTTCTTACAAGGGCAGGGCTAGAAAGGTACTATGGATGCTATATTCCTGTCAATATGATGATAGTAATTCTTAGCTCATACTTGGATAGTTGCAATACACTGAGCATCTTATACAAATTAATCATCTCATAGTTTCTGTGGATTGAGGTAATTGCTTAAGGGACAGGTTAGCTTGCCCTTTGTTCAGAGTTTCATGATACTGAGGGTATAGTTTCTGGGGTAAAGATGATGTTTAACACTCAAGCTCAGGAGCTGACTTTAGTCCTCAGAAATAAAGCAAAAAGTAACACAATGCAATGAATACCTCAACTAAATGTTATTCTTCTTGGAGCAGTTCAAGGTTTATAAATAATAATAATAATAATAATAATAATAATAATAATAATAATAATAAATAATAATAATAATAATAAATAACCTATTTTTTAATTCCTTCATGATGTTGGCAGACATAACTTGTTCTGTATGATGCAGTATTCAAGACTCTTACTGTTAAGTGTAAGTCAGATTGTGGAGACAACCCAGAGGCCTTCTTCACAGACAGGACAAACAGTTGCTAAAATTGTTTTCTGCTTCTTCAGAATCACCTAAAGATACCCCCTTACCACTCCCATCTCTATAGAGTCTTTCTCTTGTATCAAAATTGCACATTTATGTTTGTTTTGTTTTTAATTGATTTTGTGGGTTGTTCTTTTGAGATAATACGACAGCAGTGAGGAAAAGATATGATGGAAACTGGAAGGTGACAAGAATTGGGGTGCATAATGTAAAATTCCCAAAGAAACAATAAAGAATTATGTCATTAAAAAACAAAGGAACAAACAAACCAAAAGACACTGGTATCTAGAAAGTATTTGTTTGAGTGTTTAGTATTAATGGTTATAAGAAAAAATATTAATCTAAAGGCTTAAAATAGATTGTCTATTTCTAATGCTTACTTGGGGCTGGCTAGAAAACAAAACCAACATGCACATAAGCTATAGGAAAAATATAGGAAATTTCTCTTGGAAATTTGGAGTTCCACAATAACCATTCTGCAGGCTAGAGAATCAGGGAAGTGAGAGGTCTAAATTAGTCAAAGTCTGAAATCATAATAAATGGAGTAGATTAGTTTAAGTGTGTACTCATATGCTATCTGGTAGAAATGTGATTCTTGATATGGTGATACAGGGATATGAGGTCTAATAGAGGGAATTTATGCATAATAATCTCACTCTTGAAAATGCAATTGTGCCAGTTGCCCTTGTCATAGACTTGTGCCATTCCCACCCTCTGAAATGGACTTGTGCCATTTTCACGAATGAGTTCTGTGCTGTAGATCCCTTTGGAAGGAGATTTGGGCCTCTTTTTTTTTTCTTTCTCCTCTTCTTTTCACCTTTCTGACATGGAATGATGCAAGAAGAAGTCCTTTACTAGATGTTGGCCGTTTGGTCTCAGATTTCAAATTCTTCAAAAAACTTCAATAATCTGTTTTCTCCGCAATTTCTGGGTATTTAATTATTGAAGTACTAAAATACGAAGTCAGGGCATTAGAGTAAATATCAGAGTTCAGAGGTTCCATACTAAGAAATGCTTAAGCCTCAGACACAAAAATATAACCTAAAAGACTCAGCTCAATAACCACATAATTTATCCCTCCTCATATTATTAAAGGTACTATTTGGGTCCTCAACAAATTAGAATTTGACCTACCCATCTGTAACAGTGGATTCTTCTTTTTTAAATTCAAACCCTTGAAGCCCTAACAAAAATAATTTTTGTTGTTATTCATTATCAGAGCATCCCATAGTCCAGTGAATTTCATATAGAGTTAACATATCAACACCATTTTGTACAATAAGCACGCATCATTTTGGGAGTCATATTCTCTTTACTTAAAGGCCATGAGAGGTTTTTCCAGCCTTAACTGTGACGAAGCTATCACACAGTTTAAGACTCCTACATATAGTGCATATATTTATATATGAACTAAGCTTATATTTTTAAATGTGTTTACCCATATATAAGTTTGATTTTTTTAATGGAACATGTAAACATGTCATTTAAGTATTAGAAAATAAGAAACTCTTATTTGATTACAACATTTTGTGAGAATTGCATTCCATTTGGCTCTCCGTTCTGGTTTTCTTTTTCCTTCTCTTATTTCCTGAAACAGGAAGCAAAATTATAATATGATCCTTTCTGCATTTACTCATATCCTTTGGTCTAGGCATTTTGTGGTAACTCAATTTTCTAATCTTCAGAAATGGTTTCAACTACAAACTGTGTTTTCCTAGGGAAAGGGAGATACAGCTGTATCAGTAGGAACAGCTACATTCAGCATAACAAAGGCAGGTCTTGAAAGACTTTCCTGGATTGACATCAATAGCAAAAACACAGCATTATTTATGAAGGCAGCCTGGCTACAACTTTCCAGTGGTCTTTCAGTTCGCTGACTCACTCTCCTTTAGCATACACAGTTAATGAAAACATTATGGAACCAAACCTCAACACAGTCAAATGCCAAACACAGTTAAGTATTGCTTAACATGGTGGAAAATATTGTAAGAAAAAGTTAGAGTGACTGGGGTAGGAAGAGAGAAGCTACCACTTGAATGTGACTTTGAGTTCAGAACTCTGCAAATCAGGTAAACAAAGCAGCATCTTTTGCTTTTGTGCAAGAGGGAAAGCCACGCCTTTTCCTAATTGGAAAGCTAACACACTTCCCATTTTCATGAAGTCTGGAGCATTTGTTCTCCAAGGCTGTTTCCCTATGGAAATTATCACAATGGACCAGACAGCTGAGATAATGATGTAACCAGGGTTACTGAACATTTCCCTGCTTGCATTAGCAAGAAGATTATATAGTTAATCAATCCACAGTACTTCCTGAGATCCTATTAAATGCAAGACACACAGTGGCAAACCAACCACTATAATCAAATGAGATAATGCTAATGATAGCATGCTGTGAACTGCAAATCCTGTTGAAATGTGAGTTATGATCATCTAAAATGTCTCAGTGCAGTGATTCCCCTGTGGGAAAATTGTACTCCCACCTGTTCTGGTAGGAAGTAACCCAAAGTCTCTAGTTAAAAGGACATGATTGATGCCAAAGGTTATAAAACGCCAATCACATTTTTACTATAGTGCCACCAAATATCCACTGTTTTCACAAGAAAACAAACCAATAACTGGCCTCTCAGTAAATAAAAAGATCTATGTGAGCTGAGATTGGGGCAAATCTCAATACCTAACATTCTAGACAAACATGTCTCTTCTAAATTATTAAGTTTTTGCTGTGTAACACGTCTTTAAGTCAACGTGTTGTCACGTTTACTTCTGATTGGAAATATGTTGTCTGGTATAACTTTGGCACATTTTATACAGAGATCCAGGGAGAAATGTCATTTATTCATATCTCTGCTAAGGAAAAGAAAGCTATACTTTAGACTTAAGCTAGCATCCTGCCTTCAGCTCTCTGCAATTCATTTTCCTGTTTTCTATTGCTTTATTATTTACAGAGTAACTTCTGTTATTCTTCATTTTATCCTACAGTTGGAGCCTGCATTCGTGCCAGTTTTATCAGAAAACAGCTTTAATCCCAGCTACTTTTAAAGTGGGTTTTGAATGCCCATCATTCAGTGGCATCTTGTTAACTGATCAAGTTCAGTGTTGCTGAAGGGCATGAATATGAAGCCTTCCCCTCTACCCCTTCTTTCTACTCTGTACTCAGGAACGGTAATTTCAGAATATAGGCAGCTAATAGCTCCCTTCCCAGATGGCTCTGGCTTGGGTTTCTTGTTCATAAGTGAAGGAGATGAGACTCAGCAAACCATTATAATATCTCTCCAATCTGCGCAGTACCATTTTGATGCTAATGCAGCTTTCTTAAGAAAATTTTCTCCAGACTTTGAATTGTTTAACAGATACATTCTCCTTCATTCCTTTTCACTCCATAGGGATTTTGAATTTTAAGACATACAGAATAGTCTTCATGTAGCAAAGGCATTTGCTTCTATACTCAACAGCTAAAAGTGCATACATATAGGTAAAACCTAATCTGTCTTGATTTTAAATTTAATTACTGTCTTTCATTAAATATATGAAATGAAGATACTATATAATTTGGTATTTCATTAATTTACGTTATAGAGGTTTATTGTCTAGTTAATACATAACTTATGATTCCTATGAATAATTTGCATGTACAAGGCTAAAATATAAAGGGGATGACTCTTTAAAGTAGTTATATAAAACTCAATAATCTTCTTTCCACAAAGTCATTTACCAGTATCCATAAATTCTTAAAAAATAGCTTTGGTTTCCAGAAAGTTTCTTACTACATGAGCAATTCCATAGCCATCCACTATTTTTGTTCACTGAATTAGAAACTCTTGATCAAAAGGAATACAGTTTAGATGCCACTATAAAATATATCATGCAAGACAATGGTGACTCCATCAACCTCAATAAAGGAAGAAAACTGTTTTTAAGGAGAAACAGACACTTATATGCTGTGCAAGAGATGTCCAAAGTTGCAATAAGCGAATGAATGTCAAAGAGTATCAAACAATGATTGTATCAAAAAATATGATTGGATTTACAGCCCATTGCATATAGTGAAACCCAAACTTAGCACCAATATCAAGTCAAGCAACTAGTGGTAGGCAGATCACAGACTATAAAAAAAAATGTCAAATAATAAGTAACTTTCCTATGTACCCTTAGATTAAAACATCTCTCAACTCTTATCAGTTAAACTTCTGTTTGTAGTAAATTATGATTGGCACAGAGACTTACACCTGGACAATATCTACAGAATGAGAGACCACAGAATGTTCAGTCATGGATGAAAGGTATATACTGTACCATCTCCTACAAAGGCTCTGGAATCATTTTGAAAGCATTGGAAAGATTGTAAAAATGAGGTAACTGATGACCTCTAGGGGACAGTTACTTCTAGACACAGCAGAGTAACTTCACATATGAACTTACAAAGGATATGATAGCACAGATACGATGTGCCCAAGACACACCATGTCCCATCATGGACAGTCAAGGTGCACATAAAATTTCACTTCTAGTTAATGAATTAATAACACATGTCAAGAGGGGGGAAGTTTTTTCTAATGTTAATGTCAACGATGAGCCAGTAGGAAAACATAAATCCAAAATTATTTAGGCAGCACAAATTGGCCTTGAGGGGGCAGAGACAAAAATCCCCACAGAGTTAGGTGGGAAAGGATAAGAAAAAAGAAGAATGGATCTATAAGAACTTGAGAGCAGGCTGGTCAATATGAGTAAAGAAATTGTACAAAATTCTTAAGTAACTGTTAAAAATATTTAAGACAACACAATTTAGTGGTGATTTTTTTCAGAGAGTTCCTCCATAGTGTTACCAAACTATACATGCCATTTTTAGTCAGAATAGTACTAATAGCATAATTCTACTAATATATGTGACAAACCTGTTGGGAGAACTGGAAAAATTCTTGATTTAAGACAGGTTTATTTTATACTTAACTGTTTGTAATAAATCCCTAAAAATTGAGCAGTCTACATTGCAAAAATATTAATGAAGCCCTTTTCTCTGAGATGAAAATCAAATATAAATTTTAGTGATTCTAGATTGAAACAAAACGTTTAGAGGCTCAGGCTTCTTATATTTCCATTAATAGGCATTACTTTGCTAAGAAATGATATGATCTCTATGACAAGTGCCGAGATACAGAAATTTAAGATTACCATGCACACTGACTCTTGAGAATCTTTTCTAGATAACACTGTGTCCCCTTGACTTCTTTATGTTCACATCATACTGCATAGACACCTCTACACACAAATGAGATGGATAATGGAGTCTTCTAAATAAAAAGGAAGAAGTATACTTTATATAATAATATGTGAGAGTAGTATCTATCATAGGGAAAAATGAAAGGAAAGCTAAAGATTATTACGAAAAGAACATAAAGGTATAAATTCATCTACCTAAATATTAGCAATTGTTCATAAAGGTATTTAAAACATACATTTAATAACATTACTGAAGTTCATCCAATCTTTTAATTCTTCATTATAATGTTAAAATTACACAATTTAAGAGAGCATTCTTAACAGCAGGTGATGATGTATAAACGAAACATCAGCAATCAGGAGGTTAGACAGGAAGGACTAGAATTCAAGTAATTTTAGGATACATCATGAGGTACACTAAAGAATGAAAAATAAATATAAGAAATAAAACTAAAATAAAGAGGACACTATTAGAAGTGCATGGAATTATTCCAAGCAAATAGCTAAATTTTAACTAATTTGCTTAATTTAATTAGTAGGGCTTTGTAGAAGAGTTAAGTGTAATTAGTGATGTTAGCACATCAAGGATACATTGTTTACAAAGCTAAATACTAATAGCCTTCAATAGATTTGAGCTTCTTGCATATAAGTAGAAATTTAATTAACAAAAATAAATATTATGAGTGTTTGTCTGCACCTATATATGTGTACCATATCCATGTCTTGTGTTTAAGGATACCAGAAAATATAATTCCTTGAAATGCAGCTACAAACAGCTGAATATTGTATATTACTTATATATAAAAGTTGGTGGTTTGTACCCAAAACTAATTTTGAATGTGCTAATATCTAATATCATGCTTTTAATTTACTGACGAGCATATTTTGATTATGAGACAGAACTTCATATCCCTTTGAACTTAATTATTTGAATGAGAGATTCTTTTGGAAAATTAGGAAAATGATTTTTTTAAAATGACAAGACAATTACATTGTTAACAAATTACTCAATTTAAAATGATGTTACAAACATGTTATTAAAATTCTAAGATAATCTTAAGTAACAGTAATTTTTAGTAATTTTCACAACTATTTGGCATGAATGCTGTGGTAAAATTCATATTAATCGGATCTCAAATCATTAAAATAAAAAGTTGTGAGCCTGTCTATTGATATTAAGAAACAATGTATTTCAATCAATTGTTGAGATACTGAAAATATATTGTAGCTGTAGAATAAATACAGTGAATGGCATACATTCTTTCATTCCTTGACAAATTCATGCTTTGGTCTTTGAGTATCTTGTCATGCCCTTTACCGCTTAGTGGCTTGCACCAAGAGCATGAAGCAGCATCCTTAAATACAATGTTCATCTTTCCAAGAGCCTTGAAAAATATTTCCCTATCTGTGAGTTATTCATAATTCTATGCCATTTTGAGCATAGTAGCCCATGAATCCTACTTTGTGCTCTCTTTCATATCCTTCCTGCCTTCTTTGGCTGCTTTCTCTCACTGACATTTCCCCATTCTTAATAATCAGAATCTAAAAGATGACTTCTTCTCCCCTCTTGCTTTATGCATGGATTCATGAATTGAATAATGTTCACAAAATGAAACCAATTTCAAGTCCAATTCTGGGAAGGTGGTTTTCAGAATAAATCCATTCAAATTTATGAATTCTCCATAATACTAATAATTATTTCCTCAATTTTTCTGTGATTGACACAAATATTACTTCCAAAATACTGTACTAACTTCCACCCTTTGTCACTTGTCCTTGTCACTGTCTATCTTAGGGCTTAACAGTGGGTTTTGTAGAATGTAAATAACTATCCATCACTCTCATGCTTAAACTACTTAAACTGTGTTCAATTTTCACCAAGTCCTATTGCTTCACTATCTTTAGGGTAACTTCAATATTCTAAAGCAGGTCTTTTCATTTGTTCAACTATGTTCATAGCACATTTGCCATAATACTCAGAAATTACCTGGATATCAACCTCAACTGAAGAAAGGATAAAGAAAATGTGGTACATTTACACAATGGACTACTACTCAGCAATAAAAAATGATGCCATCTTGAAATTTGCAGGCAAATGGATGGAACTAGAAAAAGTGATCCTGAGTAAGGTAATCCAGACAACTCCTCAAAATAATGTTTATGTATTCACTCAAAAGTAGATATTGGATGTAAAGCAGAGAAGAACCAGCCTATAGTCTACAACCCCAGAGAAACTTCTGGGAAGGGGGAATAGACCAGAACTCCTGAGAAAATTTGGAGTGTGTGTGTAGGAGAAGAAAGGGCAAAAGAGGGGGAAGAAGGGAAGTGGGGAGAAATGAAGAAGGTCATTGACCTGGCCTTCTCCTTTAAACATATTGATGATTACCTTTATTGTCATCATAGGACCTTCATCCAGCAACTGATGGAATAAGATGCCAAGATGCATAACTAACACTGGGTCTACCTTTGAGAGTCCAGTTAAAGAGAAGGAGGAGCAGTAATAAGAACGAAAGGGTGAAGACCTTGATTGGGATACTAAGAAAAACAGCTGCCCTGAGCTAGCGGGAGCTCACTGACTCTGGACTGACAGTGGGGGAACGTGCATAGGCCTAAATTAGGCCCTCTGAATGTGGGTGACAATTGTGTGGCTGGAGCAGTCCGTGGACCACTGGCCTTGGGACCAGGGTTTATACTTGTGCATGAATTGACCTTTTTGAGTCCATTTTCTTTGGAAGGATATCTTCCTCAGTCTAGATATAGTGGAGAGGGCTTGGATGTGCCAGACTTTGTTAACTCCTCCTGATAAGCCTTACCCTATCTGAGGAGTGGATGGGGAGGGTGGAAGGCAGGGGGAGCAGGAGAATGGGGAGAGGAAACTGGGATTGGTATATAAAATGAGAAGATTGTTTTAAAAATAAATAGAACAATGTTAAAAACATTTTCCACTCAAGGTCTCTTTTCTCAAAACAATAATCTATAAATAAGAGAAAATATCTTTTGGGGCCTAGGTTAACTCATTTAGTACAATATTTTTTATTTTGATCAATTTTGTTTCAAATTTTGTTATATATAAGCAAAATTCTTTTCTGTATACATTTATACCACATTTTCATTATTTATTCATTAGCTGGTAGATATCTAGACTGATATTTCTTACCAATATCAATAGAACAACAATTACAAATTCCAGGTAAAAACTCAAATAGTTCTTTTTTTAACAATGTCAAACCAAACATATCAGAGATAAGGCAATTTGATATTGGTTCAATATAGGTATACACACTCAACTGCAGAAAACAGGATAAATGTTTCTGTCTTCACAAATGTGTAAATTAAAAAAAAATTCTGTTAATTTTTTCTTTTCTTTTCATGTTTTCTATTTATTTTTAGCTGATATACAGTAATATAATGATAAAAATTTTGAAGATGATCCACATATTTTGATAGATGCTCATATTTTATAATATACAAATCAGTTTTAACATATCTATATTCCAAGCATTTATTAGTACTTAATGGTAAAATTTTAAAATAATTCTCTTTTATTTGTTGCAATATATCATCATTGTGTATAGTCATTAGCCCACATGGGCTATGATTTACTATCACTGATTAATGTCTCTTTGTTGCTTCCTAGTAACACACAGTCTTGCAATAACCAGTTTATACTAAAATTGTTAAGCTTTTTTCTTCATTTTCCTCTTCCTCCTCCTGCTGCTCTTCCTCTTCTTTTTCTTCTCCCCCCTCTGTCTCTCTGTCTGTCTGTCTCCTTTCTGTCTCTCTGTATATGTCTTCATCCTATGCCCACAGGTAAATGTACCATAGCTTACCTAGATGCAAAACAAAACTTTGTAGAGCTCACTTTCTCCTTGTAGCTATATATATATACAAGGAACTTTTCCAAGCATATGCTGTTTAGCTAATTAATATTTGTATACCTTCCTTATTTTTCTTGCTATTTATTTCTAGTTTTGTTTCATTGTAGACAGAAAAAATACTTTAAAAGGACTTATTCATTTCTGAGAATTTAATGTCTTTTGATTATATTCAACCCATTTCCCCAAATTCTTTCGAGATCCACCTCTTTCTCCTGTCAACCTAAGATTTTATCCCTTTTTTTTTTTAAACCTATCAAATCCAACTGTGCTGTCCACAAACAACTTGATGTCTAATCTTCCATTGGAGCTTTGCTAACTTACCAAAAACTGTGCTTTTTGCGGAAATTGTCTCCCTGTGACCCAACAGCTAACAATTATCAATAGCTCCTTAATTGTGAGTGGGGTGTCCAGTATATCTCCTTTGTTCATGATGAAATTTGGAGTGGCTTGAGGTTGCACTGGTCTTATGCACTTGCGCATGCTGTCATAACTGTTGAAAGTCTATATTATGACTTCACTGTTTTTTCAGAAGACACTGTTCTCTTGTCATCCATGGCCTCAGCTCTTAAAATATTTCTCCCCCCTCTTCTACAGCGAAACTCGAGCCTTAGAGGCGAGTACAATAGAAATGTCTCATTTACAGCTGAGTGTATTGTAGTCTCTTTTTCTATACATTTTAGAAAATTGTGGATCTCTGTGTTAATCACCATCCACTGTAAATAGGATCTTCTAAGGGTTCAGAGACACCTTATTCTATAAGTGTAATTGTAAGTCATTAGGAGTTTGTTTAATACTGTGTCTGTTTTGCAGAATAATAGTAGTGTGTTCTCTCCTGGGGATTTTGATCTATCTCTACATAATTTCTTGCCTTGATAAAGGTGTCAGGTACAGATTTTATTTTGTTCTTTTATACATGTTTGTGCATACACATGCATATGTGTATATATTTCAGAAAGCTTCTGCAGTAGTATGTTCCACATAAGTTTTTAAAAATATCTTGTTTTTTTATTTACCTTTTCCAGCATTCTTTCCTCTATCCTGACCTTTTCTCTCAAGTAAACATTTCCTGCATTATTATTCACTTACAATTATTTATAGTATGTGTTCTAGCTCCCCTCTTTCGTAAGCCCCATCCATGGCTTATTATTAATTTCCTGACTTCTATGGATATTCCAATTGAATATACTATGTATATTCTAACATCTGAACATTTAAAACTAGCTTCCCAAATGAGATAAAAACATGTAAACTTCATCTTTGTGTGTTCAGATAACTTACTCAGAATGGCTGTCTACCCCTATCCATTTAATTGAAATTTTTCATAATTGAATTTTCTTAATAGTTGAATTAATGCTCTCTCTCTTTACACACACACACAACACACACACGCACACACACACACACACACAGAGAGAGAGAGAGAGAGAGAGAGAGAGAGAGAGAGAGAGAGAGAGATTCGTTATCCACTCATCAGTTGATAGAAATATAGGTTATTTTCATTTTCTGCTACCATGAAATAACAACAATAAATATGATAGTAGAAATCCAAAAAGAAAAGGAAGAAGTAAAAATATTCTTGTATTGTTTACATAAAAGACACTAAGAACTCCACCATGAAATGTTTTTAATTTAAATTTTTTTTATATTCTGATCATGATTTTTCCTCCACCATCTCCTCCCAGAACCTTCCTAACTCCCCACCCATTCAGCTCTACTCATTTTTCTCTCTATTTTAAAAACAAGCAGATAATTTTTTAAAAATTCAGAATAAATATTTTTTTAAAAATGTCTAAGAAAACACACTCATAGCCAGAGAGAAAGAGGGAAAAACAACAACAAAAAATAAAAGCATAATTGGAAACCATAAGATATCTATTTTGGATAGTTTTATGTCAACTTGAGATGAGCTAAAGCCATCTGAGAGGAAGGAACTTCAGTTAAAACAAAATGACTCTATAAAGCCAGTTTAAAGACAGGTCTGCTAGCCATTTTCTTTCTTTTTTGTTGTTGTTGTTTCTTTCTTTTTACTTATTCTTTTTGTCTTTCAAATCATACATCTTGTTCCCATTCACTTCCCGTTCTTTAGAAAATGCCCACTACCTTTGCTACCTTCCCTCTAAAATGAACTATTATAAAATTGAAGAGAAAAAAAAAAGAAGGAAAAAAGGAAAAACATCATCATGAAAGTTGTAGTGTGATACAGTGAGTCACACAGTAAACCCTTTATCCAAATATCCTTACTTGTAAGTTTTCCTTGCAAGGAGTCATTGATGTGGTTTGAGGCCTCTGGCTCTTGCTACACTGTCGATGCTGGGCTCTCACTGGTTCTTTTCTTGTATAGCCTGTTATCTCCTTGTGTCTTAGAAATTCTACAGCTTTGGGTCCGCAGGACAGTTCCCTTCACAAGCTCCAGCAGATGACAGATTGAGTGGATGTTGGGGTGAGCCAAATCACAGCGCCGGTTCTGTTCCTGGGTAGTTGTTGTGTTGGTCAGTCTGCTAGTTCTCCCCAGTTTTTACTACCAGGATGAGCTCTCCAGCATTGTCCAGGCTCGTTCATCCCTTGTAGTAATGAGCAAGGGACAGGACCAGTTCTCCTGCTTTCTTGCCCTCTGGTTCAACTGTTTCACACCTATGCCTTCATGGTCATCTCTACTCTGTTGCCCGAGCAAGGTGCAGGGGCCACTCGTCTGAGTGCTGCACCTGGTAAGGAGCAGGGACATTTCTGCTCCTAAGGCCTCAGGCAAGCTTTTGCACCTGCTGGGGGTGGTGGGAGTGGAAAAGTAGGGGAAGTGAAAGTGGGTGGCAGATAAGGTTTGGGAACACATCTCCCATGCTCAAAATCACAGCACCCACTCACCTGTGCCTCTGTCTTAAATCATGATTGGTGAGGGTAGGCTCAGATGATGTGGGTGATTCCATCCCTTTGCTGCTGGTCCTGAGTTCTGAAAGAAAGTAGACTGAGCAAACCATGAAGAATGAGCCATTAAGTAGCACCCTCCATAACCTGCATCACCTCATGCCTATAGGTTACAGCCCTGTTTGAGTTTTTTTCCCGACTTCCTTCTATGATGAACAATGTTATGGAAATGTTATCCAAATAAACCCTTCCATCCCCAAATTACATTTTGATTATGGCTATTTATTGCAGGGATAGAAACCCTAATGAAGACACAGTGCAAAGAATACTAAGATTTAAAAAAAAAATGTTCAAGCAAAGCAAAATAAGAACAAAAATTTGAAAGATACCACTGAGCTCATTTTGTGTTGGCTGTTTACTGCTAGGTTAGGTCCTACCCATAAGTATGGTTGGTATGTATAGAGAGACTTCATTGGGAAAAACTATTTTTTCCTTTGCAAGCTGTTGTCAATTGGAGATAGCTTCTGGTTTGGGATGGGAGCTCATGTCCATTTTTCCCTCTCCCTACTGGGACCCTTCCAGGCTTAAAACTGTGCAGGTTCTATGCATGATGCCACCGTCTTTCTTACATGTGTGCCTTACAGACACTGTTTCCCTGGGGTCATCCAATCCTACTACCTCTTGTAATCCTTTTATCTCCTTTTCTGCATAGTTATCTAACCCCTGAGAGGAAAATAAGAAAGGATTGATGATCATGTCCCATTTAGGAATGAATGTTTTGAAGCCCCTTTCTCTGTGCATGATCTAGTTGTGGTTCTCAGTATTAGACCCCACCTAGTATAAGAAAAAGCTTCTCTGATGATGGCTGAGTGAGGGACACTGATCTATGGGTAGAGTGAAATATCATTAGGAGGCATTTTACTGCCATGTTCCTATATCAGAAAAATAATATTTGGGTTTCTTCTAGGTTCAAGACCTTTCTAAACTCAGCTTCGTGGCCAACTGAGTGGTATCAGGCATAGGTCAAATCTCATGATGTAGGCTTTAAATCAATCTAATACCAGTTGGTTACTGCTACAATGTTTGTGGCAATTTAGTATCACAGTATTACACACATATGCCATTACTGAATATCACAGGGTTTGTTGCTAGATTTGAGGTTATCCTCTGCCTTCTGGTAGCATGTAGAATACTCTTCAGTATCAAGAAAACTAGTTAGCTAGGGGCAAGATTCTAGTTAGTCATCAAATGCCTCTTCTGTGTTCATTGAGATACGTAAGTTTTATTCTCAATAATAGGGATTTACGATCAGTTGGAGGAAAGCAATCACTAGCCTTGATCATTTTCTGAGTTGTTTGGAATTTCCATGGGGAATGTTCGGCTGACAACTCAATTAGCTGTAATCCACTTCTAGCGCTGGAGGTTTCACTTAGATGTATAAGATGTGTAGTTGGAGACTGGTCACCCCAATTATTTAGTGACTCCATTTGGATTTCTTGAACACATGTATAAATTTTAAGAAGACTCTACAATGATAGGTTTCCATGCAACCCCATATATGACTCTGTTACTTTCCCTCTGTGTTCCATCTTTCACTTCTTGCCTCTTTCATGGTGTTAGCATAAAAACCATCATACTGATCACAGAAAGGTATTAAAGATCCAGAAGTATTCTCATATATCTGTGAACGCCTGGTTTTGAGAAAGAATCCAAATAAACAAACTAAAAATTACAAAACAAAACTGAATCTTCAACAAACAATATTGTCAAACTGGATGGCCGTATGCAGGTGAATACAAATACATCCATATCTATCACCTTGTATAAAACTCAACTCCAAATGTATAAAGGATTTCAAAAAAAAAAAAAAAACTAGATAGCCCCAATCTGAAAAAAGGAGAAAGTAGAGAATAATCTTACCATCATTGGCATAGGAAAATGTTTTTGGAGCAAGATACTGTATGATGAACTAAAAAACTGAATATGAATTCACTCAAGAAAATGAATAAATTCAATTTTAAAAAGTGGTATAGGCATAAACTGAGTTCTGAAAAGAGGACCATAGATGGCTTAGGAACACTTACTCATCAACATCCTTACTCATCCTTACTCATCAGGTAAATCCAAATGCACATCAAAACTACTTTGAGATTTCATTTACACCAGTCAGAATAACCAAGATCAATGAAATAAATGATTACTCATTCTAGTGAAGATGTTGGAAAAAGAGAATTCATTAATTGCTTGTGAGGGTGGAAACTTGTACAGTCACTATGAAAATCAGTGTGACAGTTCCTAGGAAGATGAGAATCAGTTACATTAAGAACTAACTATACCACTATCAGAATATACCCAAAGATTCCAGCCTCCCACATAGACATTTGCTTATCAATATTCATTGTTGCTCTATTCATAATAACTAGAAATTGGAGGCAATCTACATGCCCATCAATAGTGAATGGATAATTAAAATGCTGTATATTTATACAGTAGACTACTATCTGCCTGGTAAATATGAAATTATTACATTTGCTGGCAAATTAATTGAGTTTTATAACATTATCCCGAGTGTGGCAGATTGGAAACTCAATGTTATTTTTCTTGTCTTCTTCCTGAAAGCTCAAGGTGATAAATATTTTTAATATTTTTATTGGACTTTGTATTTCATCCCTTTTGACAACTGTTCATTTTATTATTACATTTATTGGCTGGTATGTTTGCGGGGTTTGGCAATTTAGATGTTTGAGCTTTCTACATTGTCTATTTTGTTTTCTCTGTAGGATGCACAGCTGACAAAAAAAGTTCTTCTAAATATTTCTTTTACTAATTGTTCATTCATTTAAATTTTCCTGCTTACAAAGAGTGTTTTTAAAATAATGTACTTATGTCTATATATATTCATGTATATGAGTGTTTATGTGGGACACAGATGTCATGGTGTGTGTCTAGGGGGCAGAACAACCTGGATTCTTGGTCCTTCTATTTCCTACTCTTCTGAAGTAGGGTCTCTTGCTCATTGTATTTATCCAAAGCTATATATCTGACGCACTTCTGGGGCTACTTTGCCTCTGCCTCCCATGGATTAGAAGGGTATGTAAAAGAATTTGGCTCTATGTGGATTCTGGGAATTGGAACTTTGTTCTTCATGATCACAGAGCAGACACTGTCCACTAAACCACCTTCCAAGCCCATTCTCAAAAGCTGTTAAAATTCTGCATTCCATTTGTTTATTTTTGGTGTTATTTTAAGATTGATCAGAGTCTTTTTCTAAAAGTTATTATGTGCTTGCCTTTATTTTAAAGTGGACACATTTGCAAAAACTGTTATTCCCTTGGAAAAATGTTCAGTACATATTTGCCCTTGTAGTATGTATTGGGTTGAGATATTTTAGTTCATTTTTTGGTCCCTTCTCTGATTTTATCATGACTTTATTATGGATTTTATCAATGTCCTATTTTTCAACTATTTTGATAATTATGATGGTTAATCTTGCATCTATAAATATAATATATTGAATTTATTGATTTCCCCTTGTTGACCCTAACTTAAATATTTGAAATACAACCAAAATGGTCACAGGAAGTGATCATTATATAGGTAATTAAATTAGTTTAACATGAGTTTTATCCTTTTGTGGGAAATGATTTTCAACCATGTTCTTCAAGCCAAATTCACCTAGAAATTTCTTTTTTATTGTCATGTCCTTATGAAGTTTTGATCTCGGAGCAATAATGACTCTATAAAATTAGATTGATAGTAATCCTATCAACTTACTTTGAGTAATAAAATTTTGAGTTGAATTCACTTTACTTTCTTTAAAAGATGGCTAAAAGTCAGTAAAAATCCACTTGGAGCTTGAGTTTTTTCCTATAGAAATATTTTTACAATTAATTCAATCATATTTTTATGAATTTCTTTATTTTTATTTTTATTTTCACTTTAATTTTACTAGGTGATACTTTTATTCAAATTTGTCAATTTATTTTATGTTTTCTAGTCTTCAATTACTCTGTGTCGCTTGGTTAAAGAATTAAGATTATTGTTTTGCATTGTTGTGCAATCTTTGTATTATTTCCTATCATTTTATAATTGATGTAAATTTTGGCACTTTCCTCAACTTCATTTGCTTATTTATTATTCTTCTGCATTCATTAAACTATTTTAAAAGAATATCATAGTGATATTCTGAATTTTGCAAGTATCTTTTATGGTGCTTAGATTTTGACTTCTAAGTTTATTAATTTAGGTCTATTTCTTTTGACTCATTTTGATAAATGTTAATCTTGAATATCTTTTTGAAGAATTATATTTTTCTTACATTTAATCTTTATTTTTCTTTATAAAATTCCATCAATTTTGTTTTCATCTTTATTTTTATAATCTATAGATATGGATTTAGAAAGGCTGTTCTGGGAGTCATCATTTTTTAAACTTATTTGCTTCATGTGTATGAGTGTCTTGCCTGAATGCATGTCTGTGCACCACTTGCATGTCTGGTCAGAAGGACTAGAAGAAGGCATCAGGGTTTCCTTGAACTGGAGTTACAGACAGGTAGGATCCACCATGTGAGTTCTGAGAATCAATCCTAGGACCTCTAGAAGAGCGTTCAGTGCTCTTAACTGCTCAACCGCCTCTCCAAACCTGGATTTGTCATTTTAAATGGCAATTCTGATATTTGTCTAGTGACACAGTTCTTTCCTGATGAAGCTTTTTATGATCTTTCATTGCTCCACAAGTTTAACATTTTAACAATGATGTATGGGGTTACTTTTCATCCTATTCATTTTTGATTTTTTAAATATCTTCCATATTTGAATGGTGGTGTCTTTCCTCAGATTTGGCAATTATTGGCAATGATTTCTGTATATATTCTACATGCCACTAGTTTGAGCTTTTTCTTTTCCAATGTTTAATAATTTGGTCTTTAAATGTTGTTCTGTACTTCTGTTTTTCCTTTCTTACCATGTTATGGTTTTCATTTCTCTAAATGAAAGCTCATATACCATTTCTAATTTATCTACTTTGACCATAATATCAGTTCTGCTGTTCTGTATATTTGGTTATTTATTGTATTAATGAAGCTATTTCCTAAGTTTTAAAATTTGACTCAGAGTTTTTCTTTCCAAATTTTTCAATACAAACCTTTGTTAGTATTCATATCTCTTTTTTGAATGCCTGTTTCATATTCTTTGCTGAATTCTTATTTAATCCAATCAATTGTGTTCCTTTGGGAGTCATTAAAATATTTCTGTCCTCTTAAATATTATTGAATATTCTTAATATTATACTTTTAAATTATTTGTCTGAAATTTCATCTATCTAGTTCTTATTATAGTCACTCCATAATTGTTTATTCAGTAATTTTTGGACAAGTTATTTTACATAGATTTTTTATTGTCACTTATTTTTTTCTTTAATAAGAATTTTCCGTATGGGAATACCAATCGTTGTTTAGACTTTTTAATCAGTCATGGTCACTTAGTAGAAGTATTTGAAATTTACATGGCATTTAGGCACAGCAGATGTAATGTCTACCTACTGAAGAAGATATATAACCCAATATAAGGCCCCAGTCTGAACTCTCATGGCATCTTTATCAATATGTAGCACTACACCAAGAGAAGAAAGTTATTTGCAGATGTAGTCAAAATTGGTGGGTTGAAAAAACTATCATAGATTCTTTCAGGCAATGGCCTCCTCAAATTTAATGAGAACGGATTAAAGGAAAATATGTTGTACATAAAGAAATTAGTTCCGAAGTGTAGAATTTGAAACAAAAATCACAACAAGACTATCAGTTGGTATTAGCAAGCACAGAAAAGAATTGAAGAGAGAAGAGTGGCTGGAAGGTAACAATAATGGGATGAAGGATGCGCTATTTATAGGTAAAATAAAAGGAATAAAGTGACATTGAAATAAAATGAAAAACTGAAAACAATCTTAGCATGTAGGAGACAGGCATAGAGAATGCCAGATTCTGGCTAACCTGTGTTCTTTGGGAAAATCTATCCAAAAAGATGAAAGAAATATTTTTAAAATGGAAGGAAATAGAATAGGATGTGATAGAGATGAACTTAAATGATGGAATAAGAAAAATAAAAATGCAGAAGAGATGATTGGGTGTAGTCAACTCTGTGTGTGCTTCCTCACCACATTGCCAGACGCTAATGCTGTCTGCTCAGTCCCTTGTGGCACTATTGACACCAATTCTCCCTCTGTATAGTTCACTCAAGCTTGGTTCAGATCATTGAATGCTATATGGTCATGATTCATTTGTTCCTCCAAGCTAGAAATATTCTGCAGGTCACGGCAGTAGCTCTGGATTCCTAGATTTAAATATGCAGGGATGAGTATGTACTTCTATGACAGCCTAGCTGACAGCCAAGTCTCATAAAAAATGGCTGTTGCTGCTGCTCTCTGGTCCAATGCTAAGATGATTTTCCTCAGCCATTGCCCCTTCCACTTCAATGCAGGTGCTGTATGCAGCTTTAACTCTCAAGATCAACTCCCAGTTAAAACTATTCTTTCTGAAAATAGTATTTCTGAGTCTCTCTTTGTCTTTAACTGCAATCTGAGCTGAAGGTTTGGTTACATGCACTTACAGGAGAGCCTCCCCTAGGCTTGTCAAGGTCTATGGAAGAGATTCTGAGCTTTCTCTTCTGCTTTCTAGTGAATCCTTATTTCTTTGTTACTGAAACTAATGTTTTCCTATCATCTCCCATCTTATAAAATACTTCCTTTTCAATTATCCCAGAGTTATTTCCTAGAAATTCTAGCAGCCTGTACTTGGCTATCATCTGTTGTCGGAGTTCTGAGAATGAGGCAGGGCAATAGCACAAGCAAAAACAAGCGCAGGCAAACAGGCAATGAGTGAGCAAAATTGGCCAAGACAGCCTGTCAGCGAATCAAAAGCCTGGTAACTAACTAATGACGCATGCACATAGCTAATCACAACATGACTGTGAGTTTCCACATGACCAACCAGAAGCGTTCCTGTGGCAGCTTACTTTCCCTAACCTCATAAACTCCCCAACCTGTTTACCATAGATTTTGCATTGGAATCTTCTGGAGTCTATGTTGTTGCCTTCCTGTCTTCTCACCCCCTGTCCCTGGGGAAACAAGGATCACACAACAGACAGCAGAAACAAGCCCTGAAAAACTACATGAGAAAATCCTTTATTTTGCCAATTTTACTCTATATGTATTTCTTGGAATGAATGCTATTGAATTAAATTAGAGTGGTAACCTTGACTTCAGTATGTTTGAAATAAACTTGTTTGTTTTGGAAGCATTCTGAATGTAAATTTCTTTTTCTTTAAAGACTATTTTCTTCTTTTAGGTGTGGTGTGTTGGTGTATGTACGCTCACATGTATGCACGTGTATTCGCACATCATGCATGCATATGCAGTACACATGAAGGTCAAGGGGAGGCAGCTGTGAGCCAGCTAGGATGGGTGCTGAAAACCAAACTCAGGTACTCTGCAAGAGAAATGAACAAACCCTCTTAAGCCCTGAGCCATCTCTCTAGCCCCCATTTTGTGTTTTTTTGTTTGTTTGTTTTAATAGGTATCCTGCTTCTTGTCATGTTTCTATTTCTCTTGAACTCAGATAAGAAAATGCAAGCATTTTTTAATGTGTCCCTGAATTTCCTTAAGCACTTTTCATTCCCCTTCTTTTTTTCTTATTTTCTTCCTACTTTGCCTGCATAATTTCAACTAGCGTATTTTCAAGCTCACTAACTCTTCCTTTGATTGATGTAGTCTCTTGACTCTTTTTTATCATGACTTTAATGTGCTTAATACACTTTCAGCTCAAGGATATCTGTTTAATTATTTTTTAATTACTTTAGCCTCTCTTCGTAGTTTCACCAATAGAATATCAAATCATTTCTCCTTGTCTTCTTGCATATTGCTGACTTTCTTTAAGGTAACACTTTCAGTTCTTCATGTGAGAGTTTATTTTTATATGTTGCCATTTCATCATTTCTAGTGCATTATTTTATCCTTTGGGGAGTCATTATTCCTTATATTGTGATAATATATGTAACTGTAGTATCTTTAAATAATTATGTATTGATCCCAGTCTTTTTAATTTGATTATTTAAACCTATTTCTCAGAAATTCTAGACATGCTAGTTATTTCTCATGAAGTACCATTTCTTTTCTCTGAGCTTGGTTGTACCTGCATGCATGTTAATCATAAGTCCATTAGTTATGTGTTGTTATTGTGTTAGCACTAGGGAGCATTAAATCCAGGTATGCCCCCAATCCAAATTGCTATGTTATTTGAAATGAATAAAGAATCCTAAATGATATGATGTCCGATAGGGATATGTCCACAGACTTCATCCATAGTCATTAGTCTCTGCACTGTCTTACTTCTTTCAGAGCCTTATTATGGAGAATCCAGTAATGGTTTCTATAACAATGACTTGGTGTTTATCATGATTTTTGATGCTATACGTAACAATGTTGTATGTTTCAGTGCCTGGAATTTAAGAATCAATGCTCTAGGCTATCCCACCATTTTCAAAATTCTAGGTATTGCTTATGTCTTTAGAGACTAAGAACAATGAGAAGATCAACGCCCTTGCTACTGTGGGAAGTGGACTCACGGCTGAAGATTGCTTCAAAAAGCTAGAGTGATAGTGGCTGGAATTGAGTCCTGATAACTAAATTTATGTTTTCTCAATTCCTTTCTCTGCTACTAAGTAGGAGTTTTCTTTCCTCATACTGCTGAGGCTTGTAACTGGGAGAGCGGTGACATAGGAAACTTATTTTGGGCCTTCTTGAATGTGTTTTTAAAATTCTTTTATAACTAACACCAGACATTATCATTTTTTCATCTGTTTTTTTTTTTTTGTAGTCTTTTAAAGAAGTTTGGTATGCAAATAGCTATCTTAACTGGTTTCTCTCTTAAAAGAAGATTCTGAAGTGTCCTACAGCCATCCTCCATTCTTCTTGATTATAGCTGGAAATTAGATCAAGTATGTTAAATTAAACATGCCACAGATCTTCTGGAAGTGATTTATGCAGGGATATAAAGAACAGTGTTTTCAGTTGAAACACTGCCATTTCCAAAGGCTAACAACTGTCAGTACATCTGGACAGTACGATTCATTTGGAGAGTGTCCATAGCATTGAAAATTTGTAATTCTCCCTTGTCCTGCCCCATTGTGTGTGTGCACGTGTAAGTGTGTTTCCTTCTAGAACACATCATTCAGTGGACTCACAGTGGTACCAGAACTTTAATAAAATACCTGTCAGAGCGGTAATTTGTAAAGAGGCAGTGTCATTTGATTAAAATAAAGTGTTATATTTCAATGACACAGGCAGCGCTCTCAAGTTCTAAGACAGAGACAATTGCATCCTTAGGCCATGGTGCTTTGATTTATAGATTTATGAAATCCCATTCTTATTGTTTTGTTCATGTCTTTACTCCATACCATCTATTTTCTTTTTATTTTCCTTCCCTCCTAAAGAACAACATTTACCAGTAACTAACTTCTCATTCAGAGGTGGTTTTGCTCGACGTTTTAAAGTTTGTGTTGTTCTTCTTCCCAATTAGTGGAATTATTATGTAGAGCTACTCGAGAGCATTAGTATAAGTTAGTCACAACCCCTGTCTCTTCATACAAAGGAGGTGTGAATGATACACTTCCTTCCACAATGGCCTGGCTACTTCCATGTACACAGCAATCACTTCACAAATACCTTGAGCTACAGAATACATGACTAGTATAAAATAAAAGCCTCTATTGTTCCCTTGGGAAGGTCAAAATTCAAAACTCAAATTTTAGAGAGGAGATGATAATACTAACCCTATTAGCCCATAAATTAATGTGAAGGTCAAAGACCATATTCCTTAGAATGTGGTTTAAAAAAGATAAAGGGTAAATAGCAGAACAGAACGGTACATCCCTATGTCATTTTCCACTAATTATTGAGCAGCAGACATAACACTTTCATGTTTCCAAAGAAAAATTGGCAGAGTTTTGCTGGTTTTACAAACAAAAATTCTTGAAATGTTTTGTGTTAAAGATGGTGGCAGTATAGCAGTCCAGATGAATAGGAGGCGCTTGCTTACACCTAACTTGTCAGGTGGGGTAAAATGTTTTTATTTCATTAATTAGTTGCAAATAATTAAATTTATAGGCATGGGAGGCATAATCTGTTGCATTTTAATTCTTTAGTGGGGCAAATCACAACTACCTATTCTTAAATACTGTATCTCTTCCTAAGTTTCTTAATCCATTTAAAATAGTTATATAGTTGATGGCCATAGTAATATTAGGGGCACCTTAACAAAATTTATTTAGAATCATTCTTTGAACACTAAATACTATATACTATTTCAAAATAATTCTAGTGCCTCAGTATACTTAAGCATTTTGCTTGTTTGTTAATTTTTGATCACTTATTCATTTCTTTGCGATTATAAGATAATTACATGATTTCCCCTTTCCTTTCCTATCTTCAAATTCACCCATATGCCTTCCTTTTTATTAAATAGTTATATAACTACATATATACTCCTAAATGTAACCTACTCAATATGTATGGTTGTTAATTTTATATATGTTTGCAGGGCTGACCATTTGGTACTGTATAATCAACTGGTGTGCTATTCTCTCTTTTTTTTGTTTGTTTAAACATGTTTATTACAACAGATACAATTCACATCTGACTAGTTTTGCTTCCTTTTCCCCTCCCACAACCACGTTCATTGGGCCACTTCCTTATATTTGAGCCGTCAATGTACTTTCAGCACACTTGCCCAGCAGTACTTTTAAGTCCATTCTTACAGGGTGCAAATGGATTTCAATAATTTATACAAACATGTGGGTTATGCTCAATCACTGCAACTTCCAGCTACTGTACACAGGAATGAGAAGGTTATAGAAAAGTGCCACAGCAACAGTGCCCTAAGAAAAGAGAAGGGGCACCTTAAAAAATGGATACAATCAGGCCAAGAACTTCAGAGGGAATGGAACATACAGGAAACGAAAACATTTCTTTGCAAAACAAATGAGCAGCACTGCTCCTGATCAGGTCCAAGTGTGGAACAGTTGTCTCATGATATTTGTACACTGCTCAAAATTGTATCCTTAGACACAGATCGCCTGGCACTTGCACTGGATTTTTGAAAATGCAAGATTTCTGAATGATAAATTAACCCCCCAGATTTTTTCTTTATTTAAAAAAAGCTAATTTTGCAGACAGGTTCTCATGTAAAAGGCTAGGTATTTAGCCACCTCAGCATTGATTAGTTTTGGATGTCTAAGCTCTGTTACACATGGCTTCCCATGGCTTCACTTGAGAGAACTATTTCTCCCACTTTGAGCATTCTCCAGTCAGACAGCATTTTGTAAAGTAGTAGTTCTTGTTGTAGAGTTGAGACATCATGAACATTACTTTGTGCCCCTTGGCATATCTTTGTTGTTGTCCTTGTTAATCTCTTGCTTAGCCTTCAAGTTGGTGAGAATATAAATAGAGTTTCTGATGTTCCTAGGAGATACAATCAGACAGCAAAGTCCCTACTAGTTTGACTCTTCAATTTTTTTTTGCCACTTTTCCACAATGTTCCCCATATTTTAAAAAATATTAATAAAGAACTTGAGGGAATGGGATAGTGGAGATGGAGGAAGGACAGATAGGAGAGCAAGGAAAGAAATACCTTGATTGAAGGAGCCATTATGGGGTTAGCAGGAAACCTGGCTCTAAAAAATATTCCCAGGAATCCACAAGAATGACCCCAGCTAAGACCCTAAGCAATAGAGGAGAGGGTTCCTGAACTGGCCTTGCCCTGTATTCAGACTGATGGCTAGCTTAAATATCACCATAGAACCTTCATCCAACAACAGATGGAAACAGAGGCAGAGTTCCATATCAGAGCACTGAACTGAGCTCCCAAGGTCCAGTTGAAGAGTAGAAGGAAGAGTAGACCTTCCACAAAGTAAAGTGCCTTACCCTCTTTTAGGATTACAGGGGCGTGAGGTGGGAGGGTGTGTGGAGGGAATGGGAGGATGGGAGGAAGTAGAAATTAGGATTGGTATTTTTTTTAAAAATATCTAATAGATAAATAAAAATATTAATATACAAGCCCACAGAGATGGATCTGGGATTAAGAGCACTGGCTGTTCTCAAAGACTTAAGTTTGATTCTGAGCACACACATGGTAGTTCCTGTCTGTTGTCTGTAACTCTAGTCACAGGAGATTCAATGACCTCTTCTGCACTACTTGTAAACTATTATGTGGTACACAGACATACATATAAGCAAACTACCCATAAATATAGACATAAATAAATAAAATACTAGTATGTTAGTAATTAATTCTTTGTTAGACTTAATTAAAATGAAAAAAATGCTGATACAATCAACTAGGAATAAAAACATCTCAAGTATTTGACAATTTAATTTATATGCTTTTATATTCCTAATAATTTGAATACTATTAAAGTATTTATTTTATATTTTAGTGTGTGTGTGTGTGTGTGTGTGTGTGTGTGTGTGTGTGTACCATAACATGGATGTGTTGCTGAGGACAGACTCTTGATATAGCTCTTAGACTTCTGCCTTGATTGAGAAATTGTCACTTGTTCATTGCTGCATATCTTTGAGCTTCTTATAATTCTCTTGTCTCTGCCACCCATCCGGAGGCAGAAAGATTCTGGTATCACAGACTTATGCACTACTGGATTATCTGGCTTTTGCATGGATTCTGGGGATCTGAGCTCAGTCTATCAGTTTTGCACAGTGAGTACTTTACCCACTAACCTGAAAATATTTTTGTGAGAAATAATATAAGAAACATTTAAAATACTAAACAAACTACACATAATTTATGATGGAGTGCTGGCTTAATACATAGTTATATTAGTATCATGATCCATTAAATTCAGTAGCTAATTATTTCATCCTCTGTCCACCTCAGAAATATTTCCATTATCACTAATTGAAATGTTATTAAAGACTTTTCATGTCCCCCATTCTGAGCAATTAACAGCTATCTCACTTTCTATCTCTTTGAATTCCACTCTTCATCACATAAACAGATTTAGATGTGGTTATTATGGCAGGGATGGCACGTTTTACTTAATGTAATATCTTCAAGTTTTATCCATGTTCTAGTATATATTAAAAAGGTTTATTATTTTAAAACCTAAATAATATGTCACTATATCTACAAACCACATTTTAAATAAATTATTGATGTGTTTTTACCTCTGTTTCAACATAAATGCTGTTACTATGAGCATGAGTCTTTAAATTGTTGAGGATATTTGATGTAGGATATGCTTGAGATGGTTTAAAAGGTTTAATGTCAATTCTTTGAGGAGTGATATAGCATTGTGTTTTATTTTAATTTTAAAATTTTATTTAACAAACAAAAATAACTATTTTTTTTCATTTTACATACCAATCCCAGTTCCCACTCCTTCTCTTCCTCCCGTTCCCTCCAGCTTCTCCTCACCCCACTCCTATTCACTCCTCAGAGAGGGTAAGGCACATTTCTTTGAGAAAGGACCAAGGCCCTCCCTACTATAAATAGGGTGAACAAGGTAACCCTCCAAGGAAAATGGGTTCCAAAATGCCAGTGCAAGCAGTAGCGATAAATCCTGGTCCCACTGCCAGGGAGCCCTCAGTCTGATCCAACTGTAAAATTGTCACCAACTCTCTGAGAGCCCCGTTTTGTCCTCTGCTGGTTCCTTCCCTGTCCAACCAGAGTCGGTGAGTTCCCATTAGCTCAGGTTAAGCTGTTTCAGTGCATGAAACCATCATGGTCTTGGCCTCTTTGCCCATATTCACACTCCCTCTCACCCTTTGACTAGACTTTGGCAGGTTAACCCTCTGTGGGTCTCTGCCTCTGCTTCCATAAGTTGCTGGATGAAGGTTTATAGTGACATTTAAGATAGTCATCAATGAGCCGGGCGGTGGTGGCGCACGCCTTTAATCCCAGCACTCGGGAGGCAGAGGCAGGCGGATCTCTGTGAGTTCGAGACCAGCCTGGTCTA
>NC_022021.1:11839941-11841988 GCF_000317375.1 Microtus ochrogaster
ATATATATCAGTTTATCCAAATAAATTAAGTTTAACAAAGTTAGAAAGACAATGAGGCTAAAACCTAACATTAATAATATAAAACATCTTATAAGCACATATGTTTTATAACCTATATTATTCTATTTTAGCTGATGCTTCTGGTAGCTATCACTTGGCATTGGTGTGTCTAAAACTGTTAAGTCCATCCTTGCAGCTGATCTTTCTTTGTGACTCTAGTCTCATTGCTCTCTGTGATTCCTTTTAGTCTCTTAACTGGGTGACTCTTGAATTACATGGTTTAATTGACAGAGCAAGGCACATTTGTGTGTACAAAAGCATTGGGGTGTAGCTTTTCAATAAAGAGAGTTTTAACATTATCTATATCAAAAAGACATCCAAATTCCTGCTAACCCGAATCTAGTGACCAGAGCTAAAAGAACAAGTACAAAATTTTCAATTACCATAGGCTAACTTTTCAACAAAACAACCATACAGATTTTTCTCAAGAAATAGACATGACCCTTTAAATAGACAAGCAAGACTTTTTAAAACCAGAATTAACCTAGTATGTTAAATATTTAGCTTATTTTTATGTTTTCCTTTTTAGATTTAGTATTTGCAAGTATGATAAACTATGAGAAACCATAACAAACATAGTTCACATCCTCTGGCCTTTTACTTTTTATGACTTCTTATAAACAGTTTTTCCCTTCTCCTGCCATTTCTTGCTTTTCAGACAACATAAAAACCTTCATCAAAAATTTTCCTGTCTCTCCTCTCATTTCCCAGACAATATGCAAATTTCCATCAAAGTCTTTTTCTGTGATTTTGTCCTGAAGAACACTTCACAAATATAATATTTAAAACAAAAGCAGAAATGTATACATATTAATCAAAGGTTATAAGTATTTGTAACACATAGGATATAAATGACTAACACCCATAAATTGTTCTTTTCCTGTGGGAACAAAAGTATAATTTTTGCCAAACATAATGCATCTTTGACATTTACTTTAAAATCAATGCTTTTGAAAGTAAACAGGTTAGTATAATTTAACATATGTTATAAGTAGTATCAAGATGGAAAAGGGTTAAGATGGGAAAGTGCTGGCCAGCAGAAGAGACCTTGAATGTTATCACAGTGAAGAAAAACTTGGCTTATAAAAGAGAAGAGGGGGGCACAAGAGAGTGTCCTTGGCTGCCAATGTTCCTTAAAACATTTTCTTTTGTTATCTTTTCTCCGGCCATAATCTCAGATTTTCTGTTTTATATTTGCACTGTTTTTTCAATTGTAAGCAGTAAATCCCTTATGCATAGGCATGCAGATTCTTCCTTCCTGCCAGGACTCTTCCAATCCGCTTGCCTTGCCTTTGCCCTCTGCCCTCAGCCAGGTGCATGCCAATTTTGCCACCCATTTCATCTCAGGCACCTCTGCTCCATGGCCTTGGAGCCCTAACATCCTCAAAGGGGCCTCAGGGCTGTGCATCCAGCATGCATGGAGCTTGCCACTGCCTAGCCCCAGGTCCTCTGCCACATTGCACTTCCTGCAGTCTCTTGGCATGGCTCTCCTGTTGTACACTCCCTTTTATTTCCCCACATTTAAGCTCTGTCCCATTTAGACAACAACCATGCTACCAGCCTTCCTGGAATTCTGGGGGAGTAGAGGGAATTCCCATGATGATAGAGGTATAGGTGGAGTGGCTTATGACAAAGAGACAAAGACACAGGCACAAACTAGGATGAAGAAAAGACAAATCCAAACTCTAACAATGTCCCAGGACCAATAACAAAGTGGCTTCTCTTCCTTTGGTGGTGGTGGTGGTGGAACCCAAAGGCACTCCTAACCAAGAACCAAAACTCCACAAAAGGTTCCTAGTCATGCCCTATTAGATGCTGCTGATACAAAATGACCACATCTATGCCCCTTTCAAATGACTTGATGTTTGCAACCTCAGTCCCATAGGATATCAAGATGTCTCTCTTTCCCTGCAGGATAACTGTCTAGACATGTCTGTCTCAGTGGCAGCCTGCAAATTATGACTTTCTGGCCAGACAAATTAGAATA
>NC_022021.1:11842088-11863565 GCF_000317375.1 Microtus ochrogaster
ATATTCTAATTTATATATATATCCGGTATTAGAGTAAACTTCTAGACCTTTGAAGGTCCCAGCTGAGGTCCCTGGGGATCCCAGATGAGCCCCCAAATGCTGTGCCCAAGTTGAGACCTCCCCCCCCCCCCAGAAAGACCACCAGAATCCAGTCAAGCCCAGAATGCTAAAGCAATGTTTAATTCTTTTGCAAGCTAGCTGGGAGTTCCCCACTACTTCCAACGCAGCACAGTAGGGAGAGCTCCTGTTTCTCATTTGGGGTTTACATATATAGGCAAAAATCTCAAGCCAGGTTTACTTAGGGGGGTGGATTTTCTCAGTACAGGGTATGGACTCCTTCTGTAGTACAGGATATGGACTTCTTCTGCAGTATAGGGTATGGACTCCTGCAGTACAGGGTATGAATTACTTCTGCAATACAGGGTATTGACTACTTTTGCTTCTGTGCATGCCCCCCACTGCCACAAGTAGTTATTTCTGCTCTTGTCTCAACCACAAAGCTGGATGTTGATGGGGCTAGCTGCTAGGGACAGTTGGTCTGCCCTTTTGCAAAGGTTCCTGTTTCCAGATAACCCTTGATGCTGCAAAGAGCTCAAAGCCAGTGTGTCTTAACCAGCTCCTGAGACCAAACAAAGCTTTTTAAAATTTTTATGTTCTTACATTAGACCTCTCAGCAAAGATTATAACCACCTCCAAAACAACTATATTAATTAAGATGTTTTTATGCTCATAAGTTGTGAGGGAGCTTTTTGTTCTTGGTTTGGCTTGTGTTTGTTTGTTGTTTTGCTTTGTTTTTCAGATAGGATCTCACTATGTACCAGGATAGCTTGGTATTACTGCTACCTTGCCTTCTGAATGCTGCCATTATGTCACTACACATTTAATTAGCATGATTGACTCCTGCTCATTTCTTATACCATTCTTTTAAAAACTCTGGAAATATTTTGTATATGTTAAAGAGAGTTAAAAGGCTTCCAATTCTGGACAAAATAGGACGGAATCCATTGGTGTGAGATGAAGTCAGAGTATCAGAAAGAGTTAGGAAGAAGACTTCTATAGTGTTGTAAATGGCCAAGAAGGTGTGATTTTATTTTGAAAATGACATAAATAACCAATGTAATTGCAATCAAATCCCATCAACATGAACTGGATTCTATCTTTTTTAAAAAAAATATTTTTGCTTTTAAAATTATAAGACATAACTTAACTATGTTCCTTCCCCCTTCTTCAACTTTTGCCAGATTTTTCTCACCTCCTTACTGCAGAAGTCCAGCCTCACCATCATCAAGTGAGACTGTGACAGCCTTTGAACTTCTCAGCCTTGCATAGAATTGATGCAGCCCAGACTTGGTGATTCCTGCAACCCTCTCCCCTCTCCAAGCCTAGGGTAATGTGACACGTAAGTCCATTGCTTTTCTTTTGGACATGGGAGCTAACTACTCTCTTCTAACATCTCACTTGGACCTAACATTTCCCTCACCAATTTCAGTTATGGGGCTAGACAGGACCCGTTCCCCCCACTTAAAACTTTGCCACTGCCCTGCATTCTTGCAGGGCAAGTTTTCTCTCATTCTTTCCTAGTTATACCTGCTTGCCCTGCACCTCTACTGGGTCAAGATATTCTCAGCCACTTCAGGCCCAGACTCACTTTGGCCCCTAGTCACACTTCCTTACTTTTACAGCCTCACAGGATTTCACCCCAAAGTGTTCTGTCCTTACTCTCCCTGATCCAGTGGCTCCCCAAGTGTGGGACACTTCTACTCCTGTGATTCATGCTCACCACCAGCCTGTCCTAGTTTGCCTTAAGGACCCTTCGTCCTTCCCTTCCAGACCCCAGTTTCCTATTTCTGAAACCCACCACCCAGGCCTTAAGCCTATCATCACCCATCTCCTATTTCAAAGACTTCTGATTCCTATTGACTCATCCAGCAACACTCCATTTCTTCTCATGCACAAGTCCTCTGGAGCTTACCGCTTGGTTCAAGTACTCTGCCTCATAAATGAGACAGTTATTTCAGTTCACCCTCTGGTTAACAACCCATAAAATCTCCTATCTATAGTCCCTCCTACCACCTCCTTCTTCACTGCTCTAAACCTAAAAGATGCCTTCTTTACTGTCCCTTTACCCCCTGACTCATACTTCCTCTTTTCTTTCACCTGGGAGGACCCTGACTTTCAGTCCTCCAGACAGCTTACATGAACTGTTCTCCCTCTGGGTTTCTGGGACAGCCCCCATTTCTTTGGCCAATCTCTGGCTCAAGATCTCTCAAACTTTGACTCAGGTGCTAGCACACCCCTCCAATATGTTGATGACCTCATTCTCTGCAGTCCTACATTGTCTCTGTCCCAACAGACCACCTCTGCACTCCTCAACTTCCTTGGATCCCTGGGATATCAAGTCACCAACTACGGGTTATCTGTGCTCTCCTACAGTGGTATATTTGGGTGTTCAACTTAGCCCGGGGTCTAAGAGCCTCACCTCTGACAGGGTCCAGGCCTGGTGGGATTTATAGCCTCCAACCACACAGAGGCTAAAATCCTCTCATTTTTGAGCCTGCTAGGGTTCTTTTGCCCTTGGATCCCTAACTTTGCCATTATAGTCAAGACTCTGTACCAGGCAACCAGAGACATCCCTACTTCTCATCCACCCAGCCGGCACTTCTCTCTACTGCAAGATGCCCTTATAACAGCACCTGCTCTTGTTCTTCTGTAGTAATGGGAGCCGTGGGCTGTGTCCCGCCATCCAGTTAGCTTTACCCGAGATAATTACACGGACACTGTGTTCATTTAATCACCGCTTGGCCCTTTAGCTCTAGCCCTTACTGGCTAATTCTGATATCCCGATCAACCCATCTCTAATAATCTGTGAGCACCGGTCTTAGTGAGCACCGGTCTTACCGGGAGTGTATCTTCCCAGGAGCGGGGAGCATGGCGTCTCTCTGAGGCATCTGCTCCCGAGAGCAGAGCTGTGGAGTCTGACCTCACTTCCTCTTCCTCCCAGCATTCTGCTCCGTTCACTCCTCCCCCTACGTTCTAACCTATCAGGGCAAGCAGCTTCTTTATTTAATTAACCAATGACCTTCCTCCATCATTCTTCCAGACTCCACAAAGTCTTACCATCTCTATTCAGATGAGAGATCAGGAGTTGCCGTGAGAGTTCTAACCCAACAGGCTGGGCCTTTGAATCAGGCCATCACCTTTTTATCGCCACTGTCTGTGGATGACAACCATGCCTGAGTGCCCTGGTAGCAGCAGCTAAACTCACTCAGAAGGCTCTCAAGATTGCCTTGTCCAGGCCAATTATGGTATATTCCACTCACTGCCTCTTAGACCTTCTGAGACCTCTCTCTCTCTCTCTCTCTCTCTCTCTCTCTCTCTCTCTCTCTCTCTTTCCTTGGGCCTTCACAAGTCCAGGCTTTTCACTTAGTTTCTAGAAATCTCCCAAATTACTTCGGTTTCTAGTCCTGCCCTAAACCCTGCAACTCTCCTTTTTGTTACCCCCCCCACCCCGCACCTCCTCTCACTCTCGCCCTACCCTATCTCTCCCTTCTCAGGTCCCTTCTCCATTCATATGCTGACAGTTGTCTCCCTGCCTCCACACCAGTGGACCCTAAGGCCCCTAATTCTGCCCCACTCTCCCCTGGGGCAAAGTACTCTTCAAACAGCTAACTCCTGGGTCTCTTGAACATTAATGGACAGGACCTCACACCGTAATCCTCACCAAACCCTCAGTTGCCAAGTTCTTGGGACACCCATGCTGGTACCATCTTTCCAGGCTCAAGCAGGGTCCTACTCAGGACACTTCGTCTGTCTAGCCGTTAGGACCTTCCACCCTCCAATTTTCCATGATGCCACAATGAAGGGCCTACCTGATCCTCAGCCTTTCATCTATGGTTATACAAACAAGACAGGTAAGAACAATATTTTTTTCTCCAAGACACCTGACTTCTTACCTCCCTCAAGAAACAGATGCCAGGCATCTTCGGGATGACAGTAAACAGGATGCCTCTCCAGTCACATCTCTCTCTCTCTCCCTGATCATGAACCCACTAACACCCAGTGTTCCCCACGTCACATTGCCCTATGCCTGCAAGAAGTAGCCAGACTTGAGTAGACACCCCTTTTCCAAAGAGAGCCTAAAATGTTGGTCTCAGCATCCTGTCACCCCTTATACAAACAATCTGGAACTCGATCTCCATCTTTGGAGGCTCTCCCCTGTACCCATGGGAACTTGACCCCTGCCTGGGGAAGGTAAAGGGTCAAGGTAACCCACCAAACCTTCACCCCTCCCCAGGAAAGGTCAAGACCACTCCCACAGGCTATTTAAACTGCTCTCCAAAAAAATAAACATGTGTTTTTTTTTTCCCCCCCTCTCTCTTGGTCACATTGGCAGCTTCCTGTTCTCCTTGGGGCCACAGGAGAGTGCAAGAGTCCAATTAAACCTGAATATCTTTTAATCTGCTCTGATTTGGCTTGATTGGGATTATTTGCATCAGCAGAGAGCTCGCTTTAGGAAAATATTCCTAACACTTACTTATCCAAATTTCATGTTCTTAATCTCCTTAAAAGTCAATAAGACAAACTGCCAAACCAAATATTCTATGTTATATGAGTAACAAGATATAGGTGGATAGATGGGTGAAATAAGGAGATGAATAAAGAGAATATTGCAATGATCTCATTTTATTTTTATTTGCTTATTCTGTCATCTATGTATGATATACATGTATTTTTTTGGGGGGGCACAAGTATGTTGAAATCAGAAGACAACTTTGAGAAGCTTATTTTCTCCTTCCATCCCTGGAGTCTCAAAGATCAAACATTCCATAGTTAGCATAGTCACAAGAGAACTAAATATTGCAATAATTAACAGAATAAAAAGCCTGCATGCTTCTCATTATCCAACACACAGCTTGTTGTCTCTCATTGTTTATTATATGTCAGTCTAAATCAGGAAAGACAAGTCTGCCTTCACTGACGTGATATTTTGCTAGACTACTATCATCTTTAGTGGATAATTGTTGGCCAGCCAAATGGCTCCAAGTGCAGAGTTTCTTGTCTAGCCTGAGGCTGCCTGTAAAGGATAACTATGCTAATTATAAATTGAGAAAAAAAAACAGGAAGTGTGACTCTTAATATTTCTGTTCAATTGATTGAGGCAAAAGGCATAACAACTTAAATAGTAAATTAATAGAGTAAATGATTATGTTTTTTTTGGTGTAGGGATTTTTAATTTCAGTACAGACTGAGATTATATTTATACATGTTTAGTTTTAAGTATATGAGCATATCCAGTTCTAGAAAATTATACCTGATTTTAAGAAATATTTGTGCTCAATGACCTGAAACATTATAGTCTTTAAATTACATAATTTAATATGTGTTACTTCATTAAATCAGGAAAATTGGTGGCATCTATCAGGTTACTGTAGACTCACTATACTAGGTACTGATGGAGCCTCTTGAGACTTGTTGGAAAAATTACCATTTATTTAGAATTATCTGCACAATGCTTCAGAGTTTTCTTGACAAGTTTCAGCTTTGATGCTAGCGAATTATATGTAGCTCTATTTGGGTCATTGCATTTGATAATTTCTGAAGAAACTTAATTTTTACATTTTATAGTAAAACTAATTAAATTGGGGGTTATATTTTTCTTTTTGAGATTTTAATTTAATTATATTTCTAAATTACCTCCACACTCTCCTAACCCTGCCATATACTTCTTTTCACTCTTCTTCAAATTGATGGCTTCTTTTTTAAAATTGAGTATTATTGCATGGATATATGTATACATACATAATACATACATACACACACACATACACAAATATATGTATACATACATCAGTTATATAAGCTCCTAAATATAACCGGCTTAGACCATGAATGTTATTGTATGTTGTGTGTTTGCAGGGATGACCATTTGTCTCTGGATAACTAATTGATATGTCCTTCTCCAGTGAAGGCCAGTCCTCCTGCCCCCAGTCTTACTCTGCAGTCCACAGTTCTATGTGTGTAGAAATGAGACCTTGATGGCTTTACCGCATGCAGTTTGGTTGTTTGTTGACATCCTAGTCTATCCACATTTAGGCAGTCATGTTTCTAGCAGACACTGTAATGATTGTTCTGTCTCTTTAAGAGACAAGCCACGCCCACTCCCTCCCCCATCCACTGAGGCAGGCAGGTCTTCCTTCCTGCTGGCAGCCTTAGTCTCTCTTTTCTGGCTCCCTCTCAGAGAGGCAACTCCCTTCTCTCTCTCTCTCTCTCTCTCTCTCTCTCTCTCTCTCTCTCTCTCTCTTCCTCTCTGTTCTTCTCCCTTTCTCCATTTCTTTCCATACCCACTAAATAAATATCCAACCTCACTCTGCATGGTATGCCTATCTATCAGTCTCTCGCCTGCTGCCACCACATGGCTTGCCACCAGGGGATACTGCCAGGGACCAGCCACCTTTAGAGACCTGCCATGTGGTCTCGAGCACTGTCCTTGCCTGGGACTGGCTGCTCTCTGGACCAGCTGCCCCCTGCCTGCGACCACATGGCCAGCTGCTTGCCACTGCTTGGGGACCTGCAGTGTTTCTGCTGTCTGCCACCACAGGGGATCCGCAGCATTTTTAATTAATCCATTAGAGACACAAACTCACAGGAAGGTACCTGGTTCTCTGGCTCTTTCAATATTTCTACCCCCCTAACTCTATATCTCAGTCTTTTGAGATTATGGTCCAACCTGGCTATTGAATTCCTTAAATCCTGTATTACCAAGTACCTAGAACTTGTTTAAATTTCTTCCTTAGGAAAGTTGTGGGTTTCTCTCCCCCCCTTCCTCTTCCTATGTAGCTGTAAAGTACTTTTGAAGCTCTTTTTAAAGATCTGTATTATGTCTTTCCTTTGTACAGCCTTGGAATGACTGATGTCTGATTCTTTATAGTAATAATAGAATAAACGATTAGCTACTTAACTTGGGCTTTTGATATTTTACAGGTGCACATTTAGTTGCTAAAACAGAAGAAATTCCTTGATTACAAATACCAATTTTCCAATACATACTTTCCTGTCTAAGAGAGAAGTTGAATTTTATTTTTATTTTTATTTTTGTAATCTGGGCATCAGTTTTTGTGGGAAGAAGACACGTGATGGTCTGAAAACTTCACCTGGAACAGGATGAATCCTTTGCCTGTGGTTTCCTCACAAGCACACAGCAGTAGCTTCCAGCTCTGTATTCTCCACAGTTGAAGGCTTGAGCCTAAGTAAAATAAATGTTTATAGCCACCAGGCCTTCCAGCCAGTGAAACCGAAACAAACATTCCTAAGTTGCTCCTTAGAGATAAACACAATTAATTGAAGACAGATAATTGCATGCATAATGGCTTCTTGTACACTAAGTACCTGTTTACAAATCAAATTATTCAATTTGGAGTCTCAAGGGTGTACTGTCTATGCTCAATTAACCCCTTATGGCTGTGTAAAAATCACCTACTTTGTAAAAATGTGGTCACTAATATTTTAGGCTCATTTAAATTTTAATACAAATTTACACAATGAAGAATAAAAACCTGCTGTCATTATGCAAATTAAGAGATATACTGCTCTGAATTATTTTCAGTCCTTGTTTGAGAGAGATATATTTATAAAGCTTGTATTTAAACCAATTTTCTGTACTTTTGACAGTCTTAAGAAATACTAAATTTTGAAAACTTTAGAAAGCAAAAGACATTTATATGGAGCAAGTAAACTGCTGATAACTATGAAAATTTGGTCCATTCAAAGCAATTAGTTATTCCAGTGCATGCTGTTTCCCAGAACATGCAGGCACCATGGGATGTGTGCATTGAGGGCAATGACCTGATGTTTGCGTTGTGCACCTGGTGATGTGTTTTTTTACTCTAGGTGCCTCTGAGGAAAGTAGAGATGCTCTTAGCAACTCAAACTTTATAAGTTCAGTTATGAAAGGAGCTCAGACTGGCTGTGGTAGGTTAATTCTATCATCCTGGTTTGCAGAAGGTTGAAGCAGGAGGACCTCACCATTCAAGAACAGCCTAGGAAATCAAGTAAGTATTAAATATGAGAGTTCTGAGGAGCCAGCTCAGCATTTGTATAGGCCTAGTAGGAATGAAGCCTGCATTCACTCTCTACTCCAAAATAAACAAAATATCAAAATACCAAATTTAATACATTAAGGTGAATAGACAATAATTCATGTTATTTTTGATATTTTAAATTAATTCCATGTATGTGGATGTGCCTGTGGTTTTGTGCACATGACCATCCAACATAGCTTCTAGGAACTGAGTCAAGTTCTGAGAAATTACAGTAAGTGCACTTAATCCCCAAATCATTTCACATGTTCCCAAGAATACAAATGTTTCATCATTTTTTAAATCAACAAAAGTTGACTAATACATCCATCAAGTAGAAATGTTAGATCTATAAAATCTTCAAGATATCATATAAAAATAAAAAAAAATGTTGTTTTTTATGTATATTTTCTATTGCATATTTTCCTTGATTAAATTTGTATTATCTTTATAGTTATGGAAAATGTATAAACAAGACAATCAAAGAAGCCCAATATGAAATAATATTGCAGATAAAATAAAATTCTTTTACACTAAGCAACAAGAAAAGGCAGAAATTAAATTAAGAATCAGGTAGTGAAATTCAACTATCCATCTAAAGGTTATATGAACATGTGAAAGAGTAGGTGTGAGAAATTTGAGGGAAATGTTTTAAATGAATGAAATAGAGAAATATTTCATTTAGAATTGCTTTGTACAGTTAATACTTAGTTTGGGTGATAAAAGGGCTTTCAGAAGATAAATATAACCAATGGTAAAAAAAAAATCATTTTAGAATTTTGTTTAATCATTGTTTGTTTCTTGTTAAATTCTTCTCCTTGAAAACAATTGTAGGGCAGAGTGGTCAAGTGTCTATTGTGGGTTTTGAATGTTTTTATAAAAGATTTCTTTCCACATAGAACTTAGTTTGCTTTTTAATGACAGTAACAAGAACAACAAAAATTAAATAGAAGAGGAGGGGGAAAGAGAACATGAGAGAATGGGATGGTCAAGATGGGAGAACAGAGAGGGCGGGCAAGGAAAGAGATATCTTGATTGAGGGAGCCATTATGGGTCTAGTGAAAACCTGACACTAGGGAAATTCCCAGGATTCCACAACAATGACTCCAGCTAAGATCCTAAGCAATAGTGGAGAGGGTATCTGAACTGACCTTTCTCTATAATCAGATCGATGATTGCCTTAATTGTCATCATAGAACCTTCATCCAGCAACTGATGGAACCAAATAATAGCCTGGTTTACAGAGAGCAGTGCAAAAGGCTTCCTTCCGAAATTGCACATTTCAATAAGAAATTCAAGCAGTGGACGTCATATGGCATTCAGGAATCAGAGTCTTTTATTCTTATTTTTGAAGTGGAATAAGTATTTATTCAGTAGATATTTTTTTGAGAATTCCATACATGAGAACTTTATTTACATCAACTGTCCTCCCTCTCCTCCACTCAATTCCTTTTGTACCCTTCCAACTCTTCAAATTCTTTGCCTCTCCCTATGTGTATGTGTATATAAATTTATAAATACATATAGATAGAGATTCCCTTTAATATTGGCCATACGTATATATCCTTAGGACTTATCACTTGGTATATCATAATCTATCTGGGCACTTATAACTGGAGAAGACTGATTCTCATTTTCTGAACAGCCACTACCTTTAAATCTTCATGTAGATGTGGGATGTGATGTAATGTCCTCCATCTGTTTTGGCGTGAAAAATTAGTGCTTTCAGTATGCAGGTAGTGATTAGCAGCCACAGCTATCTAATTGAACTTAAGGCCTGTTCAATAGTAGGATTTCAGGCTTGCTTCTATAAACTTCACCAACTACAGGTGTCTGGTGAGGGCATGAACCAAAGAGCAGCATCTACTACTGACACTTTTTTATTCAGTATTATTTTTAACTGCATTCTTAGTACTTATTCGTACACCTACAGATTAAGTGAGGCTCTCAGTAATCATCAAAGGAGATCTTTCCTCCAGCTACTAAGACTATCACAGAAAACCACAATTTGTCAAAAATGCATGAAAAATGTAGAGACCAACTGACTCCAGGGTTTCTAACCCATTTATTGTATTGGCAATATAATACTGGCACCTAAGTTTCCATGAGCATTAGGGAAGAAGAAGAAAAGATTGTAAGTATTAGTGGACCAGGCTATCTTCTGCAAGATGATGTCTTCTATATGTCAGGGAAGCTACACTCATGAAATCTCAATATATGGTGCTTAAACAATCTAAGAAAGCTTTTCCAATTGTAATGTACAGCCTCCTAGTGTGCTTATGCCATAACTATTTTCCTCAGATCCAGCAATCCATTTCTTTTGTTGAATTCAGTGGATTGTCAAGTGCAGTAGTAGAAGAATATATACCTAAATTACCATTAGATGGAAAAGCAGTTATAAAGATATCAGGAGAGTATCAAGTATTCTTTGCTAGAAAAATGATGTTGTAACTGCACTTTGTAAAGTAGAAGATTATTTAATTCTGCCTGAAATAGAGACATGTGAAAAAGTATCAATGACCACAGTTGTCCTATTTAGAACATTTTTCTTTCTTTACCTCATAACTCATTTTTATGTGGTTATCTTTGATGACAATTGTTACTTGGAATACAGTGATTAAATAGATGGTAAAACAGTGTTTTAACAATTAGGAGCATATGCCAATTAAATGACCCTTTTTCAAACAGAAAAATTCTAACATGCTGAATATTTCTTTTTTATAGTAGATCAGAAAATGTGAGTTGTGTCCAAAGGTGTTATGGCAACCTTCACAGAACTGATATGTAGAAAAGATAATATTCAGAAACAGTTCAGAGTAACAGTAGACATTTGCATACAAGAATGGTGTGACATCACCGAATTTATTTTGCTTTTTATTACTTTTGAGAAAATGTGACATAGTAATAGCCTTATCTCCTGACATCCAAGCATTTCCTCTGGCAAACAAGTAAAAATAAATGTTTTTAAATTTTTCAACAGCCTATATTCAAAGCAAAGAGAATCATCAATATAGCTAACCTACAGTTGTCAACTTGCTAAATGAAAAAGACGTTTTTCACATATCAAAAAGAAAGTAAGAAATCTGGTATAGCCATTATTTGCCATCTAACCATTATTTTTCATCAAATGTTCAAGCTTCTAATAACATTACTTTGTGAATAAGAGTGCTTGCTGTTTATATCCCAAGAAAACACTTAGAAAACTAGACATGATTATGTATGCTTGTCATCTCAGTGTTGAGGGAGCAGACTGAGAAATCAGTTTTTAATTTTTATTATATATATGTATATATTTTTCTGTATCCTGTTTTTGAAGATTTACATTTTATTTTATGATTGAATTTTTTATCTTCCTTAAAAATGGTATTTTTATAGGTCTTTAATTTGGAAAAGTCCTTTTATTCAAACTTTTACAATGATATCAAATAAATTCTTGGAATGTCAAATTGCTTTGAAAACATAAACACTTTTTACCAATGCCAATGTATTAGAAATACTCTTTTGTATTAAAATTTATTTTATCAAACTACTTATAGGAAAAGCAAGGCTGAAGGCTGTACAAAATGATACATACTTAGTGAAATGAATAAAATATGCATGTTAAGACACAAACATATTGGCAAAATATATAATCATATTCACTTAACAAATAAACCAGTGGTTTTCAGGTTAAGCAGTATTTATTTTAACATAATAAGTTCCATATTTATTTTTAAGATTCCAATTCATCCCTCCAAAATGTCCAAATCACCTCTATATGATTACTAAAGAATTTATGACTTCTTTTTATCATTGATTGCTGTTATATACAAATAGGTATATGTGTATATATTTAAATATCACCTGCTCAGTCTGTATAATGTTACCTTTATGTTTTTTTGTTTGTTTATTTTCTTAATTGACCATTTGGTATTAGATAACCAATAGATGTTCTTGTCTCTGGCAAAGATTATTTCTCCCATTTTTTCAGTATTTCTTAGTTACCTGTAGTTCTTTGTGTGGGATTGTGGCCTCCTGAACTTAGGCATATCTGTTGTTTTGTACTTGTTCAGCTCACTTAAGTAGTCAGAAGTGTTATACTTTATGAGTGTAGCTTATGAAATTGCTAGGAGACACCATTTCACATCAACCTTTCTGATCCTCCAGTTCATCAACCATTTCTCTCCCTCTTCCACAATATTTATTGGACCTTAGGTACAGGGTTGTTTTATAGATGTATTCTTTATGACTGAGCTCTGTGCCTTTGCATTTTTATTTATTTTGCTTTTTATTAGTGCTCCTCATCAGTTGCAAAAAGAATTTTCTTGGTGAGAGACGAGAACTACATTTATTTGTCGGCAAAGGGACAATGATTTAGAGTATAATTATGAATTATGCTGTTTTAACAAAGTGGTGGTAATGTTTTGTTTTTTATTTGTTTTGGGATTTTCTTTTAAACCCAAGATTCACAAATTCAACAGTCCTGAGTAATTGGTTATGTATCCAGAACCAGGCATGGATTCCATCTTTGAGAACAAGTCTCATGCCCAATTAGAAGGCTGTTGGTTACTACCGAGGCATGCATGCTGCTACTGCGCCCTTAGGATTGCTGTGCTATTCTGATCATTGTTGCCGTTCAGAAGCATTATAACTGAGGAGAACTGCAGGTTGATTTTCTCCTCTGGAATTCTGTATGGCAACTTCCATTATCATGAAATCTAGTCCTCAGGGAGGATTCTCTTAGAACAATTCCAACTCAGGTGCTTCTGGTTCCTTTGTCCAAACTGCATGCTATCTCCTCTATTAGGAACTTACCTTTGAAGCCCTGTATGTATGTGTGGGGAATAATCAGGAGTAAAACAACTGATTGCAATGCTTGGTAATATCATGGAAAATACTGCTGAGTTTGGGGTCTTTATTATGTTTTATTTAGCTCTTGAAGAGAATACTGATTGGCCAGAGACATTTTTATTTATAATATGTATGCATATACATTTAGCCTTTAACCAATCAGCTGGACTTCTTTCTACCCATGTACTAAATTTACCCGGTTCCCAGAAGACCTAGATGGACATTTCCAGTCTCATCATCCAGGAGACAGCTACCAGGAGACCTTAGTGTGGTAGCTAAAGGCTACCACACAAAAAGAAAGACACCTGGTCAATTATCCTCATCAACTCAGATCATGAAAGAAAATATGGACAAGTTCAACAGAAACACCTGGGTTAAAGTCCCAGAATCTGATAGTGCCCTAGTACCTCCATGTCCTAAGTGCAGGGCAGATGATGCTTCTCTCTTAAAGCTTAAAGGAGGAAGGGTAGCTGGTAAAAATGGACAGGAGAGGCACCTCCTCATGCCAAAAAGACTCACCACAATAGGGAAATAGAATGTGAGCACACTAAACACAGTCAGGGAAACCAGCTTGTTCATGCATGAACTCAGTCACTTTAGAAGGGATGTCACTGGATTGGCAAAAACACATTGAACCGGAAAACAAGAACTTGTAGTAAAGGGATGCAAGATTGTAAGCTCAGATGGAGGGAAAATACACAGCAGGTGTAGTTTTTGTGCTATCTAAGTTGGCCAAAAGATGCATGCTTGGGTATAGACCAATAAAGGACTTAATTATGTCAGCCAGATTTCAGATAATGACACATCCAGCCACTATCATGTAGGTATATGTACCAACAGCAGCAGATGAAGAGGATGTCCTCAAAAGTTTCTACACGAATGTACAGAATGAGATCAGCAAGGTGCAAACGAATGACATACTAATTATTATGGGTGACTTCAATGCAAGAGTTGGATCCAGAAAAAGAATGAACTATAGTGCCATGGGAACATACGGATTTGGACAAAGGACCGGTAGAGGGAAATGACTGCTTGACCTTTGCTATACAAATGATTTGTCCACATCCAGTACAAAATTCAACCATACCAAACCATGAAGATGATGGACATCGGAAATCCCTAACAAATGCACATACAGCCAAACTGACTACATTCTGGTCATCAGGAAACTCTTATGTAGCATCCAAAAGAGCCAATCATTTCCTAGTGATGACTTAGGGTTAGATCACCAACTTGCTATGGCCAACATTCAACTGAATCTTTGGAGAGGCACACCAGGCAAGAAGAACCAGAAAATCGATCATGAACAACTGATGAATCCAGCTGTGTAGAGAGAGGATATGTAGTAATATAAGCGGTGGGGCTGCGTCCCAGGGACCCTGGCCGCGTGGCTAGCTTATGCCCCGAAATAACAACACACAAACTGTATTCATTTAAACACTGCTTGGCTCTTTAGCTCTAGCCATTTTCTCTGCTAACTCTTGCACCTGGACTAACCCATTTCCAATCATGTGTGTCGCACCCCAAGGTGTGCTTACCGGGAAGATTCTAGCCTACATCCATCCTGGGTCGGAGCTTCGTCGCTTGTGCCTCAGAGAGCAGAGCTATACCCGTGTCTGCCCAGAAGCCGGGAGCATGGCATCTCTGCCCCAGAGCGCAGAGCTGTCGAGTCTCTGAGCTCATTTCCTCTTCCTCCCAGCATTCTGTTCTGTTTACTCCTCCCACCTATGTTTTAACCTATCAGGGCAAGCAGCTTCTTAATTTAATTAACCAATGACCATCCTCCATCAAGGATAAAAGAACCACTGGGGGAAGAAATGTCAGAAATCAGTAAAAAAAAAAAGTCCTTTACAAATACAGAAAGCTAATGAGAAAAAGTCAAAAGAGCTGTACAGGAGGCTTCAAAGGAGACACTTGGTTATGCAAAAGGGGCAACACCAGTAGAATGGATTACTGCAGAGACATCAATTTGACTGAAGAAAAAAAGAAAGCTAAAGAACAAATGAAGAGACAATCCATAGGCAGCAAAAACACCACAACTATCTGTATAGCAAGGTCGAAAGAAGAGCAAAGAAGGATAGAGAGCTGTATGCACAAGGTATATGCAAAGAGGTCGGAGACACTAAACTCCATATTAAAACATATCATGTCTATGAAGCCATCAGACAGATAACTACCAGATATTGTCCTCAGATTTGTATGATTAAGATGGGCAACATCATTTATTAACAGAACCAGGGGAAGTACAGCAATGAGAGACAATACTTAGAGGCCCTATACAATGACCCTAATGCTGTCAATGTAGACTATAACAAGAAAGACTTCAGCAGCCACTCAAACACCAGAGACAATGAGGAAATATTAAATATTGACAGAAGAGAGATAAATGAGTCTATCAAGAGAGCGAAATGCAGGAAGGCCCCAGGAGTGGATGACATCATGGTGAAGGAGCTGGAGGCAGCTACAATAGGCTCAGGGGCCAAGGTGCTTCTCAGACTCTTCAGAGAGATATTGGAACATAAAGTAATTCTCATGGAATGGAAACACTTAGTTATAATTTCCATACTCAAGAAGAAGGACAAGCTCGACTGCTCAAATAACAGGGGCATTAGACTTTTGTGCGATAGCAGTAAGATCTTCTTCCTTATCTGTGGCGAACTCCTCGACCAGCGAGAAAGAACGACCACGACACGAGGATTCTTCTCAGATCACGCTTTACTGGAGTGCACTTGGTTGAGAGATAACATGATGCAAAGGGGCCCGAGAGCACTAAGGCAGCTGCTTATATATGGAATTGGCACATGGGTTGCCCTGTGATTGGTTGCCACCATCAGCTGACACCAGACTGCATTGAGATAGGCCCAGGGACCCCCATTCACCTCGCATGCGGGAAGTGGGGGACAGGCAGCTCTCAAAGACATCGCCAAATATGGAGTATAACCGGCAAGACAGGATGTGGTGCCATCTTACAAAGGCGGTCCTGTCTGGCTCCCTGCACTTATCCTTCAAGGCATCAAGGGCGGAACAGAGGAAATCCTAGCCGAGGCCCAGTGTGGATTCAGAGCTAACAGGAGCATATTGATCAGATCTTCACTTTGAGCCACCTGGCAGAAAAATACAAATAATTTGAAAAAGACTTATATGTCTTTTACAAAGACTTCAGCAAAGCATTCAATAGCATTTAGAAGAAAGGACTTTGGAAAACAATGAGGTTCTACAAGTACCCAGAGAAAAACATAAGAATACTGGAAAATGCCTATAAAGATACCTTTGCAACAGTCAATATATATGGCGAACTAAGTGATCAGTTTAAGACAATCAAAGGAGTGTTGCTGGGATGCATCCTTCCACCATTGCTCTTTGAAAAATTCCTGGAATTAATGATAGCAACAGCCCTGGAGGATGAGGAGATAGGTGTGTGGATAGGTGGTGTGCGAATCAATCACTTGCATTTCACTGACGATACAGCACTAGTTGCTGAAAATTCAAATGAGCTGCAGACGGTGGTAAATAGAGTGGTGAAAGTAAGTGAAAACCGTGGAATAAAAATAAACATTGAGAAGACTGACATACAAAAGAATTCTAAGATTGTAACAAAGAATCGGAACCGGAACCTCAAGCAAACAGTCAACTTTGTCTATCTGGAAGGAAACATGAGTTCAAAGGAGGGAACTATTTCAGATGTCAAGAGGTGAAATAAGGATAGCAAGGGTTGCATTCCAGGCATTAGGGCAAGTTTAGTCAGCAAGAGACATATGACAATAGCAAAATTACAAGCATATGATACCCTTGTCTTGAGCTGCCTTCTTTATAACTCCAAAACTTGGACAATGAAACATTCCTCAGAAGAGCGGTTGGATGGGTTTGAGATGGCATGTCTCAGGAGAATTGTAGATGTCACACAAAGAGATAGGCTGCACGATCATGACATTAAGAAACATTTTCATCTACAGAAGAAGGAAAACTATAAGATATGACAATGTCACTTGAGATACTTGGCCATTTTATAAGAATGAATAACGTCATATCCCTGAAGATAGCACTACTTGGAGGAGTGCACTGGATAAGGCAAAGAGGAAGGCACACAAAAAAAATAATGTTGCATATACAGCATAAAGAAAGACTGTGGAACCTTGAGTATGACAATAACACAAGCTTCTAGGACTTCCCATAATAGGAACAACTAGAGATCCACCATAACTGGGCTGTCCATACATGCTTAAGTATTACCAGGGTATAAATGATGATACCCACATTCAAGTAGGTTATAATTTTGGCAGATAGTTAAAAGTATAGTTCCTTATGACTTCTTCAAACATTATTAGTTATTTAGCCTCCTTCTTCTGTTTTCATCTTCCTCCTCCATAATGAAATTTCTCCTTTTACCCAATTTCCCCAATCAAATCAACTGCAGTATATTATTCCCTTCTCTATTGCTCCACAATACCCATATCCAAGACATGTTTATTTCTACTTTCCTGCTTTCTGCAGTTACTCCAGGATACATAATCATATCTGAAAATATAGAGCTAGGAACCTTTGATGAGAGATAACCTGCCACATTTATATTTTTGCATGTGGGTAACCTCACTCATATGATTTTTTTCTACTAGATACATACAACATTTTCATTACCCATTCTTTAGGTGAATTTAAGTGCAAAGTTCATAATTTAATTTTTCTTTACAACTGAATAATACTCTATAAAATATATATTTACCACATTTTCATTATCCACTAGCCAGTTTATCCACTAGCCAGTTGAGTTTTAGGAGAAATAAGGGTGGGTTGAGAGAAGATGACATCATATACAGGAAAAACATTATGTGAGATAACAAGCCATGAGCTTCATGGTAAAATATAGAATAATAGAAAATGGGTTAAATTAAGTTGTAAGAGCTAGTTAATAATAATACTGAGCTACCTGCCAAAAAGGATTGCAATAAATATTAAGCCTCTAAATTACTATTTTATAAGCAGCTGCAGGAACTGACTGGCAGGAGAGAAATTGGTTTAATGGGACAGGACAATACACACAAAAAAGCTTCTGGCTACAGAACATGATGAACATTTTATACCCTTGTTGCTGGCACAAATATTTGTAAATCTGTTTAAACTACAGTGAGTTTAAACTAAAGTGAATTTTCTGCTTACTTCTTCTTTGCTCATTGAAGATGAGTAAACATTCAAAATTATGGAAATAAGGAAAATTAAGTTATAGAAAGGTAGGCTTTCACAAATGTAGGTTTGTGTCACATTAAAAGCATGACTGATGACCTTACAAGGTCATAGATAATGGTGAGAGGATTTTACAACCAATAGTCTCAGAATAACAATCACAATGCCTGTGCCTTCCACTTTGATATTAGTGGTGGGTGTTGAAGGTAATGTCCTCAGTTTCTCACTTTCCTAGAAAGGCAGAACCATAGGAAATTAGCTTAATTTGTTTCCTGAGCTAGGCAGTGCTATGGATGAATTGTAGAGTGGGTTTTACAATGATGTTCATTTAGATTTTGTGCTGCCGGAATGAGAAATGACTGAATACTGACTTCCACATTTTTGACTACACAGCTATATTAGTGTTGCAGGTACATTTTCCGTAGGACACTCTCAGCAAATGATAGAATCACTCAGTGTGTTAGGGAGGAGTTTCATTTCTGTATCTGTAATTCTTCTAATGAGTTCCTTCAGTAGAGCTAAAACTCATAAAACTGTACCTTATATAGACTTTTGTCTCAGCTTCTTGCTTCTTCTCCTATTTCACAAGCTCCAGGCCTGCTTTTTTAGTAGACTCTAATTTCTTTCCTACATACTATTTCCACCTTCAGTTTTCCTGTCATGAAAGCATTTCCTACACTAAATCTATTCTAAGTGTAATCTTGATTTCTTGTCTTAATACAGTACTCAAACTATCAAAATCTTCATCTAAACCACTTCCCAGAAGACCACAGTAGGATCTGAGCCAAACTTCCTATATTAATTTATCTTTATATTAACACACTTTGAGAATTTTCACCAATCTTTCCTCAGATTAGCATGGCAGACATACAATCATTCTACACAGCTTTCATACTCCCTACAAAGAGCAGAACCCAACTCCTTTTCTCTTGAGCATGATATGGAGTTAATCATAAAGATCTAAGAAAGAACATGTGCCATAAACACTGCTATACTTTCATGGTTGACTATAAACTAACAACTTCAACAACAGCTAGTTTGGAGAGCACCTTGGAGGAGATTCTTTATTCCAGTCAAGTCTTTAGATAGCAGCAGGCATCTTAAGTGTATCCCTAGATGGGAAAGTTGGCTTAATATTTAATAAAGCAATTTTGGTAACCCAAACCATCAGAACTGTGTGAGATGAATGTTTGTTGTTTTAAGCCACATGTTATTAGAAAGTTTTATACAGAAATAGATTAGTGATTATATGCTTAAATTTATCATATACACTCAATCTCTTTACATAAAATTTCTGAGGAATTATATACAATACACACACAAACATATTTTATTATACGTACCTGACATATATGATTATATATGAATATACACATCTATATAATGACTCATTTTATTAAGTTTTTTGATTTTTTTTGGGACATGGTTCTTTTATGTAACACTCATGGCTGTCCTGGAATTAGCTCTATAGATTAGACTGACCTCAAATTCACAGAGATCCACCTGCCTCTGTCTCCCAAGTGCTGGAATTGAATGCCTACACCATCACTGCTTATCCTCATGACTCCATTTTGAAGAAGGCTTTATCATTAATTTCATTAATGTCTCTTGAATGTTTTTCAAAACTTAACCTTTGAAATCATTAATAACTTAATTTTATTTTAATATCATTGTGTCTAAATTTCCCTTTAAGAGTGAGAAATTAAAAAGCTTTTTAGATCTTTATGACTTGGATCCACATAATTTACAAGTGCTAGAAATAGGAATGAGCAATGGTCTCCGCCTATAAGAGGTATATCTGGAAGGTCCTCACCTGTAAGAACATCTAGAAGAAATAACTCTATCTGGACAATTCTCACCTATAAGACGTACATTTGCAAGGTCCTCATCTGTAAGAAGCATCATCTGGAGGACAGAAGAGCTGCAAAGAGTTACTACTATTCAGGAAAGAAGTTGTGGGAAGGAACTAGAAAAGAGCCAAAAATATACAGAAGTTAAAACAAAACAAAACTAACAAAACAAACAACAAAAGAGGATGGATTACCAGTGTTGTGGTTTAAATAAAATGCTGCAGGTCCCCAAGTGGCTGCAGTGGGTAGTGGGTCCCTAAACCACACTGCAGGTCCCCGAAGTAGTGTCGGGCAACAGGCATCTGGTCTAGAGAGCAGACAAACAAGAAATCCAGGTAGGAATGGCACAGTTCCCCAAAGGGCTGCAGTGGGCCATGAGGAGCAGCAAGTCCCAGGCAGGGAGCCATGTGGTGGGTGAGAGACCTTGACAGGGTAGCCAGTCCCATGAGGGAGACAGACGGATGAGCATGTCATGATACCATGCTACAGGTCTTTGAAGGAGGCTGGCTCTGAGCAGGGAGCCACAGGGCAGGTGAAAGACAGAGACATGGATAGGCAGGGCATGCAGAGTGAGGTTGAATATTTATTTAGTGGGTTATGGAGGGGAAAATGAAGAAGGGAAGAAGAACACACACACACACACACACACACACACAGAGAGAGAGAGAGAGAGAGAGAGAGAGAGAGAGAGAGAGAGAGAGACTCATATTGGAATCTGAAGATCAGCTTGCCTTGGCAGACAGGGGATGGAGCAGGCATGTCTTGTATCTTAAAGGGACAGGACAGACCATTATTAACAGAGTTTGGAGAGTGAAATCTAACATGATAGAAAACCCTCAGTATAAAAATCCCTATGCATGCAACAATAGCATCAAGACAAATAAAGGACCAGAAAGAGTAGAACTATATTTTAAGGAGTTACTTTATCTATATCTTTTATGAAGTCAGGAGTCTCCCCATGATCTCTGTGGACTTGCACAAGTCTGATGCTCATTTATATAGTGGTATCCTGGAATGCTAGTCAAGCTATAGGGGGATACTAAATCACAGAAACAAAGAAATCCATATAGTTGAGTCCTGTTGATGTGTCCTTGGGGAGTAAAAGCCATTTAGAGAACTTGGACATTTGAAAGAAAGACAATATCCACCATTTCAGCCCCGAATCACAGAGGAATCAAAAGTACTGATTATGTCCACAAAGGATACAGTTTGGTTGCTAAGCAAGTATCAGGAGAAAAACAGGAAGACTAATAACACAAACACTCTGCACTTGTCAGAAGCAACACTGTCAAAGTGCCATATGTAGAAGATCTAGTGAGTAGAAAAAAAGGGAAGCTTTAAAAAATTCAAGATGCTGTATTGATTTAAAACATGCCACAAATTAGGAATGGAAGGATTATAACTCACAGAATACAGAATCTGTAGAACAGTCATGTTAGTGGGGATTAAGAAAGAAGAAATATTCCAGATATATTCATGAACATGGCAAACAATGAGGACTGATGAGAAGCTAAGGACAATGGCACGGGGTTTTGATCCTACTT
>NC_022021.1:11863807-11864788 GCF_000317375.1 Microtus ochrogaster
AAAAAAAAAAAAACCAAAAAAAAAAAAAAAAAGAAAGAAGAAATACTAGAGAAAAAGAAGATGATGTGCTACCAATATGATTGGGGTACATATGACAGAGGTTTTATATATATATGTATAATCTGTCACTGTTATCCATCATATCACACAATTACTATAAAGTAGTAAAATAAAAATGGCAAAATAAAAATGACAAAACATGAAGAAAATAACAAATTAGTTAAAAATTCAAAACATTCAGTCATTTGTGCATTTTTCTGATACAAAATTCTGTTTTACACCTCTCTTACAGTTAAAATTAGATCAAAGGACAGATGGTGGAGTTTAAAATGATGTGTTTATTAAAACCATGTAGGCTGCTGAATTATTTCTCACCATCACATTTGTCCATATGCTAGCTGTCCCTCTGGGGCAAGATCAATGAAATTTGAAGGTGGAGAGGGAGCAATAAGAAGCCTGTTATCTTTTGTATGTATCATAGATTTATAAACAAAGAGGATATTAAGCAATGCCATAACAAATTTTTAGAAGTAATTTTAATCATGCTGACATATAATAAAACTTTCTATGATATAAGGTATTCATTATTTTCCTCAAAAATATTTAAAAAGTTAGGAAGTAAAGTACTTGATATTTGGGGTACATATGAGACACTTATATTAGGTAAAACTCTGTCCACAGAAATAGCTACAACACAAATCAACTTCAATATAAGTAATTGCTATTATAAAGTAACTGCATTGACCCTTTTCTATTGCTGTGATAAGAGATGACCAAGGCAAATTTTTTTTTGAACACCACCCATGTTTATTTCTTTTTTTTCACTTTTTTTTATTAAATTTTATTAATTAAGGATCTCCGCCTCCCCCCCCCCGCCACCGCATCCCATCTCCCTCCCCCTTCCCCCGATCAAGTCCCTCTCCCTCATCAGCTTGAAGAGCAATCAACAGGGGATGGAGCAGGCATGTCTTGTATCTTAAA
>NC_022021.1:11870158-11876599 GCF_000317375.1 Microtus ochrogaster
TTGCCAACAAAAGGCCTACCTCTTTGATTTAATTGTAGTGGGGCGATCTGATCTCGGTGTTGCGCGAGGTCCCTGCAGCCTGCTTCTGCTGCTGGGATGGTTCCCACCGCCAGCAGCCTGTGTCCTCTGCAGTTGCTCCGGTCCCAGCCGATCCCAGCTGGTCCCCGCTGGCCGTGATAGGCGTCCTCCGGCCGTGTCCCGCCGCCCGGTCTTCCGACCGAGTCCCGCCGCCCCGACCAAGGCAAATTATAGAAGAACAAATTTATTGAGTTTTCATTTTTGATGAAGAGTCCATGACCAGCCAAGCAGGGATTATGGTAGCATGTAGGTAGAAATGGTACTAAAGCAGTAGCTAAAGACCTTACATGTTGAGAGAGCAAACCATGATACAAGGAGATAGGGAGATAAGTGGAATGACTTGAGATTTTGAGACCTCAAACCCAACCTCAGTGACACACATCCTCCAAAACGTTCATATCTCCTAATGCATTCCAAATAGCTCAGTCACCTGTGGACCAAGCATTCATGTATTTGAGCCCATGACAGTCATTGTTATTCAAACGACCAAAACACATTAGAGACAAATGAGGGCGAAGAGTCCAAGGCATATATTCTTTTTTATTTTAAAACTCAGTTGTTTCTAAATACGGAGCAGATTCCTCTAAAATTTAATCCATATTAATCTGAAGAAATAATAAAAGAATAATCATGGGCACCAGCAGTTGGGTATTTACCAAGTGCCAGGCTCTTTACCAGGATCCCATTTTATATAACTCTTAGGGGGTCCTAATCTGCTCAACAAATGAATTGCATTTGAGGCTCTGCTTATCACTACAGTTCAGACTCCTGAGAGAGCTTAATTTGCATTCTGAGTTATAAGTTCAAATTCACGTGGAATGGCTTCCTTTACCAGGCTTGGGTTGTATACACAAACCTAATTTAATCATCCATTCTGAGAGGATTGTGTTGAAATGAGATTTTCTTCTGAAACAATAGGAATAATAGGATCATGAAAGATATCTTACAGAGTAGACAACTGCATGGGGTGGCTGGTGCTGGGTAGACTCCAAAATAACTGAGAAAATATGAACAAATAACATTTTAGATATATTTGGAAAGTAAATTATTTTGGTTTTAGAAGTTGTTGTTTTTTTTTTAATAACAGAAGCTGATTTTGTATGACATTCCTTGCTTACATGATAAAAAATGCGAACTGATAAAAAAAGAAGCATGGCTAATTCAAGAAGTTGGAAGACAACCAAATCTATTTTTAAAGAATTTCTTTTTTTTTTTTTTGAAATTTCTGTTTGAAAAATAGGAAGTATTCTTTCCTAAGGCTCAATTTCAAAGTTGAGTTGAGTTGAAGAGTTCTACATGGTATTAACATTCTGGAATACTGCATTCAGTATTGTGAGGAGTGCTTACTGTAAGATTTGTATTTGTAATGACTTTATTACTTGTATACCGTAGAATTCATTGTCTTAGCTACTCTTCCTATTGAGTTAGAATACTTTGATAAAAAGCAAACAAGTGAGAGGGATTTATTTTAGTTCCCAGTTTGAGGTTACCCTCCCCCATGACTGGGAAGCCTTAGTAGGATTTTGAAGAGTTGATCAAATTGTAGTTAGGAAACAGAGTTCTATCGATGCTTGTGGTCACATAAAGTTCTCCTTGTTATACACTACAGGACACAAACCTAGAAAACAATACTACCCTCTTTTATTGTGAGTCTTTGTAACTGTGTGGGAGCAGAGAAAGTATTGGATGCCTCAATTCAGGAGTGGATATATGTTGCTGACATGAAATACTTCTTGGCAGTGTCTATGGTTATAGCAGGTTCATTAGCTAAGGTACATTCCACTTAGTTCTGACATAATTCTGTAAATCCAATCTTGAATAGCAGGTAAGCTCCAGGGTTGAGTCAAGATTTTACCAGACTTAGCCAAGCCCAGGGTTGCCAGGCATTGTTAACAAGAGCACTCCACATAAATCCTTCAGTATCCAAAGCCGTAGGCCCATCCATAGGGCTTAAAGTCTTATTTCATCCCCTTTAAGGATTTGAAGGACACAGTCTCAGATAACCCAGCATCTGCCCTGGGTTATTTGGGTCAGATTACTCAAATACAGTCAAAACCGTTAATACCTTTCTCCAAATCTCTTTAGTTACACAAAGTCTGCTGGAAAGGATAAAGACCACTCCCCCTAAGTCTCTCAGTGGCTGACTCAGGTGAATTATTGTCACTGACTGGGTAGCCTTCTCATATAAACACTCCCTTCAGAATCAGCATGAAAGGCATCAGCAAGGTCAGGGCAAGCCTGACCCATAGACTGAACTTGTATTTTTATCCCAAGAATCTCAGTTATGCTGCTAAACTTCAGGGGCAAGGCCTATGAGGCTGGACCACTCCAGGATTCAAACTGGCAAAATCCACCCTTCTGTGAGACAATGGCTGCGGATCTATAGAATCATATGTATGACTCTATGAACTGAAAGTGAAAATGAGAACACATGCAGGTCCTTTGACCATCTTTTTCATAAGACAGATGTACTCTTTCTTTAGTGTCACTGTTGTTACACTGACCGTGTTCTGTCACAGTCAGATCTCCATAGGTCCTTGGTTGAAGGTATTATGCAAACCAGTACCTTGGTCTTGGGTCCCTAATGCACTTCCCTGATGGAAAGCATTCTGAGATAATAATAGTCCCTGACAGTCATGCTCTGTGTCGGCAGAATGCCTCCTCTTTACACAAGGAATGTGCCTTCTCCTGAGAACAAGCTAGGCAAATAGCTAAGCAATGGGCCCACTGCATTCCTTTTTCAGCCTTTCATACTTGAGGTTTGTGTTCCAAAGATTTTTGGCTGATGGGTGCTCCTCTTGTCTCCTACTCAGTGAAAGCACGATTTGTATATATTTATGCCTATTCTTATTTTGTTTATACTTCTGCTCACACAGGGGAGGTTACAAAATATATTACTGCTCATTGCCTCTCTGCATGTGCATCATGCTCAGAGTGTTAAGATAGATATTGCTACTGCTTTAATCTGGCCTGCATTTAAAAACTTTTGTACCCAACATAACAAAGCTCACAAACATGGGTATTCTTTATAACCCACAAGGACAGGCTGTTGTAAAAAAGATCCCACAATGTTTCAAACAAAAATTCAATAAACAAAAAGGCAACAAATTCTCTTTTCCTACCAGTTCTCTAAACAAGGCATTCTTTACATTTATTTTTGTTTTAAATCATACAGAAGATGACATAACAATCACAGAATTTGACAAGTTGCCAAAGTACAGGAGAATAAAATCTAAGTTGATAAGAAATCATAACTGGAAAATGGTTTGGCCCGTTCCACATCCTTATGTGGGACAAGAATATAGTTGTGTTCACTGTGAAGGTTCCTTAAAGACTGTTAGAGCCAGTGTAAAGTACTATTTTGGTGGAACCTTCACTTCAAACCCTGGAATCCATATACTCAGAGTCTGTAATGTTCGGGTGGAAGCTCCATCCAAAACCCCTTCCCCCATCTCTCCAAAGCCTGCTGTACCTCAGAAACCCCACCACATGATGACCTCTTCCCCAGAGATGCTCAAAACCACTCCCACAGGGTACTTAAACTGCACCCCAGAAAACAGACACACAGTTTTTTGGTCTTTTTTTTCTGTCTCTTGTCTGGAGGACTGGAAAGTCATCTGGAAGCATTTGTATCCATTAAAACTGGGCTTTTTCTAACTCAGTTTGATTTGATCTGATTTGAATTGTTTCATCAGCGGAGAGGGTCATCGGGGTACAGAAACTTTTTATCTTGAGGTCACACCAAGGGGGCTGTTTGACCTCACCAGCTTGTGCCCCATGGTGGGAAAAACCCCCTTTTGCCACTTACCTGTTTTCTTCCAGGCTAAGGTCAGCTTTTGATTGGGTAAGTGGTCCTTTCTAAGTCATTGCCTTAGAGAACCAGGGCCTGCTGAGATTGGGGGGTATCTTGCCAAAGATGTGTCTAATACAGGGGCAATTTCCTACTTTTTCTCATAAAAACCCTTCTGAGGCCCTTCTAGCCTTCAAACTACTTAGCCTGGCAGAAGACTGACATGTGCCCGGCCCAGACCAAGTGACTCCCATTACCCTCTCCCAGCCTATGGTAACTCTGCAGGTAATGGGAAAGTCCATTACTTTTCTTTGGGGACGGGAGCTACCTACTCTGTTTTAACATCACATTCGGGTCCTACAATATCCTCATCAATTTCTGTCAAGGGGTGAATGGGACCCTTTACTCCCTACTTAAGACTGTCACTTCCCTGCATTCTTGCAGGACAGTTCTTCTCGCACTCTTTCCTAGACATCACTGTCCACTCATCTATCCCGCGGGGACAGAGTCTGCCTCAAACAGCTTGTTCCTAGGTCTCTTCAACCCGGATGGACAAGGCCTTACAACATGCTCCTCACTATCCCTTCGGCTGCCAAGCTCCTGGGACATCCATGTTGGTACCATCTTTCCAGGCTTAAGTGGACACCTATTCAGGATACTTGCTCTGTCCAGCAACTGAGACCCTCCACTGTCCAGTTTTTCATGACGTCTCAATGATGGGCATATCTTCTCGTTTTCCTGGCACATTCATCTTTGTCAGTGCAACCAGAACAGGTGTTAACAATCTATTTTTTTTCCTAGCAACTGGCCTTTTCTGCTTCCTCAAGAAACAAATGCCTAGTCTCCAGGACAGCAGTTAAGCGGATGCTTCTCCACCCACATCTCTTACTGAATGTTAACCCACCAACTCCTGACTCCCTGCCACACACACACAGTATCCCATGCCTGCAAGAAGCAGTAAGATATGAACCAGTTATAGCCTTGTTATTTAGAAAGAGTTTCATATGTCACATGGGCACAAACACACAATTGTCACAGCACCTCCAAATGAGAGAGTAAATATAATTGAGATTTAGTTGGAATACACCTCCTGGATGTTTGGACCCACGATATTAAATATTAAATATGCCAGCACGTACTAAACGCCAAAAAGTTTAACTGACTACTTTTTTTTTTCTTTCTTATATTAAAAATCAATCCAAGCAAACTTTGAGACTTCAGTCCCTTAAACTTGGTAAAACATTTCTTATTTTGGGGGTTCACAGTGACTGTTATGATCATTTTTCTTACCATCCCTTCAGTTTGCTGTAAAACATTACAGCAAGTGAAAATGAATAAATGTCACTATTTTTTTAAACAATAGTGGTCAATAGGAGAAATCTATATTAAGTAGAGCTGTGTTTGTAGTAACCAGGATGTTTTCCCCAGGTTGCTTTCTTCCAAACATTAACCTTCAGTATTGAACTGTGCACAGTATAAGGGGTAGAACTTAGATGGTCTTATTCTCCTTCAGCAGCACAGTGCATCTTCCCATCATCCTTACAAGGTACCTCCACTGTTACCTGGTTCAAACTGGGCTTTGTGAAGGGTTGAATAAGAATGGGCTCCAGAGGCTCACAGATTTAAATATTTGTTCACCAGGCAAGTGGCCCTATTTGAAATATTAGGTGTAACTTTGGAGGCAAAGAGCCCAACGTTGGATGACAAATAACTTGGTGAGAAGAAGTGTGCCATTGAGGGTGGGCTTTGAGGTTTTAAGGGCTCAACCAGGCCGAGCCTTTCCACTCTTATGGCCTTTGGGTCCAGGATAAAGAATTCTCAACTACCATGTCTGCCTGTGTGTCACCAGGCTCCTCATTAAGAGGCTAGGTATTGGGGAATATTATTTTAAGGTATGTGACTTTGTTTACGCTGCATTTGTTTAACTCTCTGAATTTTTAATTCATTGCCTGTCTAAAACATCTAATGATACTAACAAAGAGCTGAATGTTCAGTAGCGAGACAGGACCAGGGATAGGTAGGGCTGGCAGGCAAAGAGTATAAATAGAGAAGCGACAAGAGAACAAGGAGGGGAGGTTGGCAGAGACCAGCCACACAGCCATCTAGCCACATAACCGTCTATGGAGTAAGAAGGAAATTAAGATTTACAGAAGTAACAGAACAGGGAAAACCCATGCAGAATGTAGAAGGGAAAATTAAAGCTAAGAAAAGCTGGCTAGAAATAAGCCAAGCTAAGGTTAGGTATTCATAATCACATCTCTGTGTGATTTATCTAGAAGCAGGGTGGCAGCCCCCCCCCCCAAAAAAAAAAAAGACAAGAGAGTAAAATGTCTCCCAGCATTTAGGGGAATACACTTCTAAAACTATAACCAAGCCCCAAATAAACACTTTCTTCTATAGGAGCTGCCAGGGTCAGGGTGTCTCATCACAACATTAGAGTAGTAAAAAAGACAGTCTTCTAAATTTCTTATTTATAAGAAAAGGCACTTAAAGTCTGTGCTGTTGTGGTTACACATAGGAAGCGATCTCCTGTGCAGACTTTAAGGGCAACATTGAATAAATGGGACCTACTA
>NC_022021.1:11878234-11905182 GCF_000317375.1 Microtus ochrogaster
AGGGGGAGGGAAATGGGAGGCTGGGAGGAGGTGGAAACTTGTTTTTTTTTTCCTTTTCTCAATAAAAAAAAGAATTAAAAAAAAAGAAAAGGCAAAGAGTTCTTACACCAGGAAGCAAAATGAAAACCATATATTTTATAATCATGGCATTATATATTAATAAAAATACATAATAAATGAAATTCTCACCCCAAATTAACTTTTAAAATGTATGTGTGCCAGTAATTCTGGGATAAATATTACTCTTTTCATGATCTTTATATCACCTTTGTCTCATACTCTGTGTCTAATTAGCTATTTCATTTACACATAGAACTAAGAATTATTCATTCCAAGCATGTCAGCATTTTATATTACACAATACATGATATAGCATTTTTTCAGAGTTTTGAGTCCTTGTTTGGCTGTGTGTTAATTGTTTTAGGCAAAGGAGACTCATTTGGGTGAGAGAATGTTCAGTTCATTAATACCAGGAAAGCAGAAAAACAAGAATGGTAGGATCCTTCTGGCACAACGTATATTGTTTAACCGGGCGGTGGTGGCTCACGCCTTTAATCCCAGCACTCAGGAGGCAGAGGCAGGTGGATCTCTGTGAGTTTGAGGCCAGCCTGGACTACAAGAGCTAGTTCCAGGACAGGAAGCAAAAACTACGGAGAAACCCTGTCTTAAAAATTCAAAAAAAAAAAAAGATATGTATTCATGTATGTGTTGACCTATGGATGGTGCTAGAAATCTCATTATCTAATTTCCCATCAATAGCCAGTAGCACGTGAAGATAATCTTTGGAGAAATAATTTACTTCTAACCAAAAACACCATTTTCAAACCATTTTTAAACACTAGCGAAAGTGCAAAGGAAACTCCAGCTGTCATGTGGCCAGGGGTCTGTTAGAGTGTCCTGTAGTTACTTCAAAAGTGACACTCTTAAATTTCTACTGTGATTAGTAATTATATCATTTAATAATTTATTAAGACAACATTAATAACTTGAAATATAAAAATTATTAATAATCTGTTAATAAATTCAGTTACAGCTTTAATGTGGTGATTGTAAAAGATTATGGGAAGAGATGTGTTATTAAGTCTAGCCCAAAAAACTAGAAAGGCTAAACCAATAACCCTGCAATGATATCTACATGACAACTTTGAAATGAGGCATCTATAGACAAGCAGAAACATGCCAGCACCTACAAGATTCTTATGTAACTGTACTGTCAGTAGGAGGAAGGTGATAAGAGGAAGTTCTGAAAGAATGGGACCAGAGGTCACCGCAATAAGACATCAAGGTCATTAATAAGACTATTTGAAAAAGAGAGGAATTTGTTTTTGCAAAGCAAAACAAAACCATAAGAATAATAATCTGCATGCATTTTACTTCTCAGATATAAGGCTCCTCTCAGTAATCTGAATATGTTACCACCACTGAATGTCAGCTTCACATGAAAAACAAGCAACAGAAACATTTTAGCTTCATTTTATAATTAATCAATACTGAGAAAGATGATATGAGAATGAAAAGCATATGAATGACCAACAAAATACCCTAGAAATACATCCCCAGAAAGCTAATAAAAGCTATAATATTTAAAATGATTAAAGATTAATTTTAAAATGATATATTCTAGTAAAGAACCCTATGAATCAATTCAGAATCAAAATATTCTGAGAAAACCATTAAGATAAGAGAAGGAATTTATAAAAAAGTAAGTTAATGAAATTTAAATTATTAAGAGACAAAAACAATTTAATGTTATCTTAAGTGAATGATATATAAGTAAAACTCTAAAATTTAAAATGTGAAGATATATCAAAAGACATAATAGAGGTTTTAAGCAAGTTGTATATAAGATATAGATGCAGAGATAAAACAGAGAGAGAGAGAGAAGGAGAGAAAGCAGAGAGAAAGACATGAACTGAAAACAGAACAAAGCAAAACAGTAATTTCAAGAATATATCCCTGATGGAAAAGACAAGGTAACACTACCCACCAAGAATGATAAGGTGTTTTACTATCAAAATTGTCATATGAAACTATTTTGAAAATGTGTGTGTATGTTTGCACCCATGCTACCTTGTGTGTGTTTGTGTGCTAATGCCTACACACACATGGATAGAAGGCATCTGTCAGCAGGTATCTATGGATGTCAGAAGAAGGAGTCAGAAGTCCTGAAGCTGGCGTTAGCAACAGTGGAGAGCATTTCTGTATAGGTGTTTGGAACAGAGCTCGGATCATCTGTAAGATCACGGATGCTTTTAACCACTAAATCTTCTTACCCCAGAATTTGAAGAGAAAGAGAAAAATCCTTAAGCACAAATATGTCATTTATAAAAGAAAGTGCTTCAGGTTCCACTTGCCCTTTTCAACAACTATATTCTGAGAGATACAGAAATAGCATGTTTTAGGTACTTAAAGCAAATATGAGTCATTGATTTTTCTATCTGAAGAAGGGAAATTTTAATATGCAGGTATCTGATAGTTTGAGCTGAAGATGAAATGATAGTGTCATTTCAATTCCCTATTGAAAGATGCATGAATCAAACAAGCAAAAAAACTAGACCACATTAAAAAGGGGGGAAAGTACAGTATGTTTGCGACTTCCTTTCTTGAAAAAGATAAGACAGTTAATACGCAACCTGTTAATGCTTGTTGGATTAATCTTTTCAGAACAAAGTGGAAGCAGAAGTGTACACAGCTATCAAAGAGGATGAAAAGTTTTTGGCTTTTACTCAGATCTGAAGAAGACAGAGTGTTGTGAAAAGAAGAGCTAACTGGTAAAGGGTGGGAAGCTGCAAAAATAGAGATCAAAGGCATTAAAGATGTCACGTTAAATTATTACCTAAATCAGAAGTTCGAGCACAACACTTTCTAATTAACAAAATATATAGCCAGCCTGGTCCCAAACTGTGGCAATCCCCCACTGCCTCAACTTCCTGTGTCCTGGGCATGGATATACACTGCCATATTTGTCTTTTCCCTTTTCTTGAATTTTAAAGAAGTATTTGAGCTTTTGTTTCCCTAAACTTTTATATCATCTATGTCTTACCACTACCCTTCTTTTAGATATCCAAGCTCTACTGCTCCCTTTTTTTGTCTCCTGGACTCTACAGTTACTCCAAATAAATCACTCAAAATTAAAAAAAAAAAACCAAACTAGGATCCAGATATAAAAGAATATGCCTGTACTGCACAACAAACAAGTGCCTCTACTCACGTTCAGTCGGCAACCTTAATTAAGTGGAAAAAATACATGGGTTTAAGAACAAGACTTGGAGACTTGAGGAGAACGAGGGATTTGGTAACTGGGGGAAAGGGATAAGAGGGGATAAAGTGGGTTTTGATCAAAGAACATTATACACCTTTGAAATTTTAAGGTAGTGTCTGCATAATCACAGTGACTTTTGATGTTAGGGCTTCAAAAGTAAGAGATCAGCTGTTATTCTTCTGTTGTTTGGCCACAAAAGCCAGACAAAGGGTTGTAAGGAAGGCCAGACCGCATAGAAAGTCTGAAAGACTAGAAGTATTTATTCTTCAGTCCAAGGGAGGCTTTCAGTCAAATCTTGTTTGAATTTAAAAAATACTTGAAGAAGTTACTTTGGAAGTATACTGTTCAGCCTTTAGTCTGGGGCCAACCTTGAGTATAATAGATATGAACCCTCTCCAGAACCTAGTAAATTACAGAGTTTTGGAGAAAATTATGTGAGAGCAGCTGCTTTATGCCATTGGATTTGGGGATTGTCTGCCCCACCACAGTCATTTTATGGTGCTCAGCCTGCAAATTCCTTTTATATGTTTTATACCAAATGCCAATAGCCATGTAATCCCAGAAAGCATTCAATCTTGATGTTTCAATCCAAACAAAATGAATAAAATTGTACTGTTTAAAAGCAAACAGTAGTGTGGATTTTGCTAGCAGAGAATTCTAATTGCTCTGTTTTTCTCTTCTCATTTCTCATCACTATGTGTTCTTAGAATTTCTGGAATGCTGGGATGAACTTGACTGATGATCTCTGCTTTCTTAGGGAGTTTGCATTCAGACTGTCAGGGAATACTTGGTCCTTTAGACAAAGGAACAAATCATTGTCACAACTGTATTACATAGTTGTATTACAATTGTGAACCTTGTCATCTTACCCTAGTTGTAGTAAAGAGGTTTCTATTGCTTCCCTTAACCGTTCTGTAGAATTAGAAACCCTTGCGTAAGGATAGAAACCCTTGAGTATGAATATAACTTATTAGCAAGATTTTAACACTAATGTTAATGTTTCTACTTAAAAAAATGTGTTTTATAAGCAGGTAGGCAACAACTGTCTCCTACAAAATTCAAATACTGTAATGCTGAAAAATGTATTCATTTATCAAAAAACTATGATGATGTGGGATTTCCCTCTTTATGCTGTTAATATCATTGGTTAATAAATGAAAACCGTTTTGGACTTATAGCAGGGCAGAACTTAGCTAGGCAGGGAAAACTAAACTGAATGCTGGGAGAGATAGAAGGTGGCATCAGGAAGAAGACATGGAACCACCACCGAAGACAGACACACCGAAACTTTGCTGGTAGGCTATGACTTCATGGTGATGCACAAATTAATGTAGATAGGTTAAATTAAGATGTAAGGGTTATCCAATAAGAAGCTAGAGCAAATGGTCCAAGCAGTGATTTAAATAATATGTTTTCTGTGTGACTATTTCAGTTCTTGGAGGGGGGGGGAGTAAGACGAACAACCAGCCTCCTTACTATACTAGGGTAATTTTGTTTATGTTTTTTTTAAGTAGCAACTCAGATAATGTAAAAATGAGAATAAAGAAATGTATAAGATACTCTAAAACATAAATTTCCAGTAAAACTTAGCGCATTTTCTTACTTTATTAAGTTTGATTATTTTATTATTGAAAACTTCACAAAAATATTATAAAAGTTTAAAAGCTGATTTTACTTCTTTTTCCATAATTTTACCTACTGTTTACTTGAGCTTTCTTAAAACAAGGTCCTATACTGTATGAGCAGATGCTATTCTTAAATAGTATAAAATGTTCTTAAAAACTGCTTCTAAACCAAATACATTATTAAAATTTTCTTTAGTTCTACATACTAATTTATTAGGGAAAAAGTGGCCTTTTGGAAACTACTTGGCACTCACAAAGCTCTTGTGGGAAAAGAGTAATTACTTCTAAATTTGCTTAAATGTTAAAACCATTTCTTTTTTTAATTATCACCTCTCCTGCACTCTGCACTGGGTAAGTATTAAGAGTTTCTGAGGTCTCTGTGTTCAGACACTGAAAGTGGATCTTTTAGTGATATGTTTCCAAGGTGACTCACTGCAAATCCACAGTCCTGGGCATACAGCCTTGGCTTGAATATTGTGGATGGAAATTACATCACTGGTGTTTTCTAAATGCTTTCATGGTGTATTAAATAGCACGTGGGTTTTTTTTTTTTTTGTATTTTTGGAAGCTGATGCTGAAACAAAATACAGAGTGTCAAGACATTTAGACTATTTGTATTTGCATTTTTAAGCTGACAGTTATTTACAAAGAAAATTTTATGTTGTCTATATATAAGAGAATGGTTCAGAAGTTTCTCCCTTTCTGAAATTAAATCATTGGAGGAATTTTTTATAAAAGTTGTTACAAAGAAGGAGACAAGATAATTGAAGCAACTGATAATAAGATCATGATCAGTGTTTACAGAATTTATTACTTAATGGGGAAGAGTGTTCTACACCCAAGATATTCTGACCAAGGTGAAAAGATACTTCTGTGGAAGAAAGGAAGAAGGGAGAAACTCTATTTACTGGTGTGATAGGTCCTTTTGTCTATGTGTTTCTTTATTTGTTAATGAATAAGGAAACTGCTTTGGACCTGTAGCAGGGCGGAATTTAGATAGGCAGGGAAGAGTGAACTGAATGCTGGAAGGCAGAAGGCAGAGTCAGAGAGACACCAAGGAGCCACCAGAGTCAGACATGCTAAATATTGCTGGTAAATCACTGCCACGTGGTGATATACAGATTAATAGAAATGGGTTAAATTAGTATGTAAGAGTTAGACAGTAAGAAACCAGAGATAATGGGCCAAGCAATGATTTAATTAATACCGTTTCTGTGCAATTATTTCCGATCTAAGTTAGCTGGACGGCCAGGAACCAAACAAGCAACCTTCCTGTTACAATTTACTAAACAGGAATTCAAGGGTAGGTTTTAAGAAAACAGAGACTAGTAGTTAATCCACTTTAATGGTAAAATAACTGCTTGTTGAACATGATCTAAGTCAAGTATTTGACATGAACATCATATACATGTACATGTGTGCACATGTGCACACACACAGAACAAGAGAGAGAGAAAGACCCAAAAGTTAAAAAGCTATAAGGCACATGTTCTAAGGCTTCAAGGGTGAATTGTAATCTGTGACCACAAAACTTTAAATTTTACATAACTTTATATCCACTTTGGAAATCCAAAGATTTTGTTGACTGAATGTTATATATTAACAATTTGACATCTCAAAAACACGAATAGGTATTAATTTTTTACCCTTTTTTGGTGTGTGTTTGTGTGTATTTTTTAAAGCTCTGCAAAGTAATTTCTCAGCTCTCTGTTAAATTCCAAACTTGACTGACATAGTCAAGTTTGGTTTCTCGACTTACATAACCACATCATGTATTTTTAATTGGCATATTCTATCAGAGCCAGAATAAATCAATTGTAGCATTGTACTTCTCCCCTTCTAGATAATTGTTTGCCAAAATGAATACAACTTGACATGTGAGCAGCTCCCATTTCTGCCTTGTCTGGAGAAAGTCGGAAGTGAGAAAAGATAAAATGTCTGTGACAGTAAGTTAGAGTATGGGATTCAGAACACATCCACTAATGGAGCTAAGCATCAATCTCCTGAAACAGCTTTAGGACAAACAGTGATGTAGAAGTGAATTGTGTGATATGTTTCACTGAAGAGCAATTTCCCTAATACTTGGCAGAGGGTAGGTTAGCAATAGTTCATCAATAATTAACAGCACATTAGTGTGAGCTGGCTTCCCAACAGCTTTACGAATCTTTATTTCTTGTGTTTGTATATAATGTGAAACCCAGTATTAAAGATATATTTTAGGGCTTGGATCTGAGTGGTGAATGAATTTGAATAGTCACATGATCAGTTATGTTAGAAGTGTGCCTGGAACCCTTCATACTGAGTGTCACAGAGTCATTTGCAATAACCCATAAGACAGAGTAAGTCATGGAGATATTTTCCCCAGCATGTGGCAGCCTCATTAGCAATCTTGATACAGACTAAATTTTTTTGTAGAAGTGAAAATACATATTTATCATTTAGCCATACAGAAGAGTCAATAGTATTCTCAGTAGGAATATCCAATATTCAGTAATACTGCAGCTTATGAGAAGATGTGATCAATAGTCTAATATACCTATATGTGAAATCACAAAGAAGGAAAATAAAAGCTCAAACATACATTATGCAAACAAGGGAGGCAAATTAGGGTAAGAGAGAAATAATGAGCGATAGGAAGGATATTAGGTCTGGCAACATTTTGAAAGAACTAGTTTAACAAAAGCATTATTTGTGATCATAAATAATACAGCTGCACTTTGGATTTAATAATCCCAATCTTTTTTTCTGAGGCCACATTTAAATATCCATAGTCATAAGTTTCTTTGTATATTTTCTCTCTGGTATAGTAACTACTTGATAGGTCAAACTTTTTCATGACTATGAAAAGGTCACCAGTATTTCAAAGACTGAATGGAAAATGAGATTTGCAGATGGCAAATGGACATATTAAAATGCTCAATATCATATACCATTATAGAGTACAGATGGAAATCGTGGTGAGATACCACTGCAAAGTATAGGCAAAGCCAATCTCCAAAGCTACTCACATCCCCAACGCTATTGATCATATATAATAAGAGCTATTTTATAAGGTTTGTGAAGAACAAAATTGAAGAGTTTTTCAGTGTTTACAAATCTTTAAAGTCTCTTAAACTATCACTTGTGATCATGTCCCTCAAGATAAGCCTTGATAGATTGAAAAAACTTTGATCAAATGAAACATCCAAAAAAATTCTGTAGTGTCAGAACTTGAAAGACGCAGTATGTCCTTTAATAGGGCAACGAGTGATGGCACACCCACAGAGTGGAACACTGCTAGCAAGTGAAAGTTACGAAACTGTGGGGATAAGAGGATACGTAATTTCCTGTATGTAATTTCTGTCTATATCCAAACTTCCCAAGACTTTTCTGTGTGAGAGAGAAAAATGGGTAGATCATGTGAAGTTTGTAGGAAACAAAACTATTTTGTTTGTCATAGGGAAAACTTGGAGAAACCAATGCTATTTGAAAGCTCTATACTTTCCCTAAAAGTATGCTCTACAAATTAACTTTAAAACAAAATTAAACCGAAATACATAATGACTGGTTCTATCAAGAAACTAAAGTACAATGAATGTTCTTAATATCAAGAGCATTGTCATCTAGTTTGTTACCCTATTTTCTTGAGTACTATAACATCAGCATGGTTTTGTTTCAATAATCCATCAAGACAAAAAGTTGGCTAGGTTTAAGTGCTAAAGTTAAATCATGCACAAATTTATTGTAAAAGAGCTTTTCATGGAAACTACAGACACACACATAACTAGTAAGCCAAATTTGCGTATATAGTACCCTGGCTTATTAGTTTAACTTAGAAGCTTTCAAATATACTACAGTTCAAAACTGATACCCAATCCATGAAGCTGTGCTTTAGATTTTTTTATATCAATATTTTTTCCAGCTGGCAGTTTGCAATGTACTTCACTGGGCCTGAACAGCCAGCCACCTGCATAAGCTGAAGCATGAAACATTCTGGAGTCTTTTTAGTCTAATACAATGTGAACTGAGAATACATATTACCTTTTCTTTATTTTTATTTTTTACAATCTTTTCAGCTTATGATGCATTCACCGAGAAAAACATTATAACAATTTGAAGAGAATTTTTACCTATAGACATCAACAGATTCATGACTGGAAGTGATTTGCTTGATTACATTTTCTGAAAAGTTTAACCATAGACCATCTGCGAGCAAGAGCTGGAAAAACCTTCCAGTTGAAAAAGGGATGAGATTGTTGTTTCCATTTAGGTTGAGCTGAGAACTTGGGATTTTGGTGCAAATCCTGGCATTCTAAATTGAAGAACAGTAATTGTAGTATTCTAGGTTGGGGGAAGTTGAATGTCCCACTCCAGAGGAAAGAGTAGCTTCATCTTCTCTGTATTCTCTACAGGCTACAGTCATCGTTCATCAAGCATCAAAGTGTCTAAACTTTGATTCAGGTAATAGTGGTCTTATCACCTAAAATTAGCCATCCCACTTAGTAACAAGATATAGGTGAAGACAGTAATTTGTTTAATTTAAAATGTGGGTGCTACTGATGAAGAGGTGGTGTGTAGCAACTTCCTCCACATGGAAGCTTCCCTTCTGGATGTAGGAGAATGCTGAAGAAACTCAGGAAGTAAACACCATGAGCAAGTTCTCAAGTGTTGTCTGTTTGTTTGTTTTACTCTTTACTCATTTGACTCCTTGCGAGGGCTACCACCCAGCTCCCTAATAAATCACATGCATGGGAGTCTTGTTCTTACATATGAATGCCTGCCTTAGCTTGACTTGTTTCTAGCCAACTTTTCTTAAATTATCCCATTTACCTTTTATCTCTGGGCTTTTACCTGTCTCTTAGAAATATATATTTCTGTGTATCTTCTATGTCTTTCTTGTTCTATGTCTGACTATGTAGTTTAGTGGTTGGCCTCTGATGTGTTCCTCCCTTTTTGCTCATTCCTTGACCGTCTCTTCCTAAATTTCTCTTCTTATTTATTCCCTCTGCCTGCCAGCCCCACTTAGCCTTCATCCTGCCAAACTACTGGCTGTTCAGCTCTTTATTGGCTCAATCAGGTGTTTTAGAGAGGCCAAGTAAGACAGCTTCACAGAGTTAATTGCAAGTATTCAAAATATTGTAGAAGGAGTAAGGAGAGTTTGATATAGTTTTTATGTGTTACAGGAAGCTCCAAGGATGCACTTTTGTGAATCTTTACCCTGGCTGATGTAAGGCTTGAGATGACAAAGCTGCCTTAGAGACATATATTTACTGTAGCTAAACACCCAAACACACTTCTGCAAGTAACCACAATAGAGTCATTGGCTTGTCAATTTGAAAATTGATGGAACCCTTTCTTTGGTCTCTCACCAGTGTCTTATCTGTTGTGAACATGACATTTTATGTCTCCCCCCAAAAAGCTATTCAAGGGTGATTTTTCTTTTTAAATTAACATTTGAGATTTTGATTACATCATTTCATCTACAACTACTTTCCCATATTTTCTCCAACACCTCAGAACAAATTCCTGTAACATTACTTGAGCCATCTATAAGTTATTATTTATACATGAAGAAGTTGATGTTTCAAGAGGCTAAGATGTCCATGTTCACACATATGGAAAGAGACAGAATTCAACACTCTAAACAACATTCTTTCTTTAGTTATTTTTATTTTTTATATACCTCCTCTTGTGAATGACAATCTAAATAAATATAAAGGTAAAATGGAGAAGCAATGTGTATTCTTATTTCACAGACTCATTTTTAATTTTATCATTTTGTTTATAAGAATGCAGGGATGCCTGTTGCGATAAGAATTGATACCACTCTGCTGGAAGAATCAGCTGTATTTGCGACAAGGAAAACTTCCACACCTCTTAGTATTGCTTTGGGGGCTCTTTCTTGAAATTTATGGAACCTTAATATTTATGTCCAAAGCAATCTGCTTTTGCAGGGTTCCTCTGTGGGCCCTGCCACAGAATTGAACCAGCTACTGTGACTGGCCCTGGCTGAGGAGAATTGTGCTGCTGGTCACCCGTCCCCTGGGTCCTAAAGACAATCAGATGCAGCGCAGAATCGAGTCAAGCAGGAACTCATTTATTTACTTACAACACGTAACTTATAAAGCAAAAACCTACTGATCCCAGAAGTAGCTGAAGGAAAACGTTAGCAGTCAAATTTGCATACGCCACAGCTTCTATAGCCTCTAATGGGGATCACACGGGCATCAGGAACTTTGCATCATCTTACAGGATCTGACTCCAATCATCTTGTGAATAAGTCAGATCTCCTCCCCCCTTGCTCCCCTTCAACACCATCTTGGCTTGGAGTATTCTTCACGGGCATTACAATGTCATCTTTTTTGAATTTCGTGCCTTTATCTGTCATGCTTTTGGTGTAGCTCTTATGCTTTTGGCACCAACTGCGCCTTTTTTTTAAACTGTCACTTTTTTGAGCTAAAGTGGCCATTCCAGCCTCCTATATGCTCATGCCCAATTCAGCCCACATGCCTTAAGAAGATGAAAGTACTACAAAATGTGGACATGTCAGAATAATGAAAACAGCATTCCTCCTTGTGCCTTTTCTAGGAATGCTTTATCTATTTTAGTAGTAAAAGGCAGGGAAATGAGATGTGTTCGAGATAGCCACAGTGGAAGCACAGACAATGAGATTCAGTGTCCCCATCCAGTTTATTAGTCCTGATGTGAAATTGAAGTTTAGAAAATGGGTCATGGATATATATGTCATCTGAGCTGTTCAGACAAGGCAACGTCCTGCCCACTTCTTGCCCATAATAGTGGGGACTTCATTCTCATACTGTGAGGTGGTCTGACCAATTGTAAATCCCTTTGTAATGGATTAAGTAAAATGTTGTGGCTCGCAGAGTGGCTGCAGCAGCAGAAAAAATGCAGGTCCCCAAGCAGATGCAGTCTGCAGTGGGTCCTACAGCAGCCAGTCCCAGGCAGTTTCCAAGTGGCTGCATTGGGCCACAAGGGGCAGTGAGTCCTATGAGGAGAGACAGACAGATGGATACACCATGAGACCACGCTCCAGGAGGCGGCTGTTCCCAAGCCACGTGGAGAGCAAGAGACAGAGACATGGATAGGCACGCCATGCAGAGTGAGGTTGGATATTAATTTAGTGGGCTGTTGCGGGAGGTCCTTCTGCTCCTCCAGCCAATAGCCGCTGAGATACCAGCCCACTGGGGCGTGGTCTCTCTTTTTAAAAAAGTGGCCACTTCCATCCTCTCTCTCTTTTACTTCCTGCTCCACTTTCCGTGACTAGACTCCCTTCCTGATTGTGCAGAGGGCTGTTGTCTGGGACGGTGATCTGTAAGGTTTTTCCCCTTTAAATAAATAACCATTCTATTAATCATAATTCTAAACTGGTGTGGGATTGTTTTTGACTTACGCCTTCACCTTCAGTGGGCTATGGAAGGGAAGGTGAGAAGGGTAAGGGAAGAAGGGGAAGAGCAGAAAGAAACAAGGTGGGGGGATGGGGAGAATTGGGGAGAATGGAGCAAGGCAGAAGCTGCCTCTTGGGGGGAGAGACTGCAAAGAGAAGGGACTTGGGCTGGAAGCTGAAGATCAGCTTGCCTCAGTGGACTGCATACTGGGAGGGAGTGGGCGTGGCTTGGCTCTTAAAGAGACAGAGCATTACACAAATTCCCTCTCTGACTTGTGTCCATTCCTTCTCCAACTATGAAATTCTGAAGAAAATTCTCTAGAAAAGCTTACAAAATTTATGTTGCAAATGAATACCATGGGGGTGAAGTCTTGTCAGGATGGATGGGCTCACAATCAGAAATAACCTGTGGCAAGTACAAATTATTTTAAGTTATCGTAAAATTCTATATTCTTTTCCATCTCCTCCACCATATATTCACATAAACTTGCTTAGACTGCAGCCATACTATATCATTGTGAATTATTCTCCTGCTTGCTTGGTTCTCCGGCATGCTTCCATTTTTGTAAATAGTATCTTTACTCAAACATTTCTGTTGAGACGTGTTTAATTTGGATTACTCACTTGGAGTAGGTAACAATTTTCTTTATCATTGACTTTCTGCAGACATTTAAAATGATATTTTCATTTGACAAATAGTACCCATGTATGTTCATGTAGTACAATATGATATTTTAAAGCCATTTCTTCCTTTGCTTTAACTGAATCTGTAGTCTTGGAGGAAGATCTTTCCCTCTCTTTTTCTTTCCTCCACACTACTCTAGTGTCTATTTGCCAGTGCTTCCATTCTAGTAAACTTAAATTTACACAATCTGGATTCAGTGAATCTGTTTTAGAATATAGTTTGTCCTCCTAGTTAGCAGACTGAAAGACTGGGGTTAAATAAGGACAGCTTGTGAATAACAGTTGCTATTGTGTTGTTACATCAAGAGGGAAAATATTTTATTACATGCTTATTCATCACAGGGCTTGGATGACAATCACCTTTGATTTTTCTACCATCATAGGATTATCAGACAAGTTTCTTAAAAATGATTGAATTTATTTCATTAGTAACATATCTTAAAGTTTGTTGTATTTAGGCTCTGATGTTAGCCACACACATAACACAGAGAAGGTATTGCAAATTTATGATGTCATCATGTGCCCTAGCAAGGAACAGTCTATAAAGCTTGCTCCCAAGGATGCAAACCTGGAAATAGCTCTCCATGGTGAGCCTAGTGTGGCTATAATGGCTACTTTAGAGGTCATTCTTTCAAAAATAGTTCGATTAGTGTATTCCCTAGCTACTGATTTCATTAGATACAATCATGAGATAAGCGACAGCTATTTTGTTGCTCAGCAGTCATTCTTTACAAAATCAAGCCATCTTCTTCCTACATCCATGAACAAATGAAATTACCATAATTTGTGACCTAAGATTCAGTAACCCACGTGGTAATGGTGACATTTCAAACAAAGACTCATGATTTTTGGAAAGAAAGTCATATCTATGAGGGAAAGTCATAAACGAAATACTTAAAGATACATTTTGTATTATTGCAATGGGAAAATATTAAATTTCTGTTTTAACTTCTGTACATTAAATTTCAAATTTGCTTTTATTTAGTCAAAGATATATAAATCTAAGCTTCCATATGTTTAAGCGAATCCATTGTATGATTTATGTGTGAGAAAATTCATTTTAACAATGCAAACCCATGGAAAAATCTTTCACAGAATAGTGACTATCTCAAAAGATTTTTAAAGAACTGATGTCCCTGTTAATAAGTTACAAGTGTCTACATCTTTTTTTTAATTTGGAAGTATGTTTATGTTGTCTTTTTCTCCTGTATATTTTCTCGATACTCTCTAAGTCAAACAATGGTAATTAAAATTCCTGATTGATGTGTTCTAAGTCCAAAAGGGACACTGCCCAAAGGTGCTAAAGATCAATTTAAGAACCTTGGAAGGATTTCAATGACCTGTGTCCAATCCCTTTCAACTGTGCCAATTTTGTACATATTATGATAAAATCCATTGTCCATAATATTTTTTCTCTAATGTATAAAAGTATTTCAGAGACTAACAAACTGAAAATTACTGAGTGGACTGACATAAGCTTAACTGCTCACATGACAGGTATGTAACTTTATAAACTACTGTTCTATATATGTGGTTTATAAATTTCCTTGTGAAAACATTGGCGTTTGATTTTCTTAATTATCAGAAATTAATATTATAAAGTTCTAATTGATTTTAAAACAATTGCAAATATTCAAAGCAAAGCAAAATCTTCCCAAATTCAAAATGTAATCTTTTAATAATACAATGCACTAGTCTTCACCTTCATTTAAAATAAAATAATCAAAATTAACAAGCTACATGGCCTTGTGTAGCTTGAATGAGCTTTATTTTGGCTGTTTCATTTACAAAATATTTATCATTTTAAAAAATAGATGCAAAATGCAAAAATATCATAAATAATGTTTAAATGATATCTTTAGCTCTAAGATGCTAAACTTATGACCCAGGTCTCCCAAAGTGAAAACCATTTTTATGGGACTCATTGTATGACAGATGATAAAAACACCATTTGATAGCTGTCATTCCTGTGGTGTCAAATTAATTACATCAACATTTGTAATACTGTCATGGGACATTTTAATAAATGGCTTCAAGTTTAAAGTTTGTATGCTTGAAAATTTAAAGAATATGAGATCCCAAAAATCTAATATTTTGAGAGGAGCACGAGGAGACAATGAATATTTGAGTGTTTATTAAATATCAATTGATGGGAACAAAGCAACCTTATTGGAGAATCCTATATTACCTCATAAATCGAGTTAAAAAAGCTTCCTGAAAAACACTATGGAAAGCAAGACAAATATCATTTTAAAAGAAAATAAAAGCCAAGGTTAAAGTGAACAAATGTACTGAAGAGAAGTATTAAGTGTTAAATTAATACAACTCTAAAAAACCAATTAAGACCAAAGAAAAAGAAAGAAGCAGCCGACTCTGTAGAAAGGAGCAGGAATGAAAAGTGAGCATCATGATTCAGACATTCTGCAATCTTAAATGTCCAGAAGAGTGTAACACAGTGTGCAATACAACATACCTTCTTTTTTCCTATTCTCTGTAAAGCATTGTAAATTTAAGTTAAGTTTAAAAGATGTTACATGGTAGCAAGATGACTCGTTAACATAATTGTTTATATTATGGAACCATATTATGATGGTTTAGGTGATGCTATATATTTTATTGTATTAATATTAAATACAAAATGTAATACAAATATTTCAAGGCTTACAGTTGAATCCTCATCATCCTCAGATAATTAAAAACTATTTATTTATCATTTATTGGTAGCTAACTGTACCAGATAGAAATTTCTCTCCCCTAGGAGGCACCATTCTTGACAAAACAGCTTAAGGAAGTAAGCGGATATCTGTTTTTGGTTCACAGTTTCAGGCAGTACAGTCCATTGTGGAAGGGATGGTGTGGCAGCTGGTCCAGGAGGCAATTCTTCATATTGCATCCATCATCAGAGTACAGAGTGATAAGTTAATATGGTCAATTTTTTTTCCCTCTACTTCCATGTGGCACCCTAACCCAAAGAATAATAGCAGACCTTAGTAAACCTAGTAAGGTATCTACATTCCCTATTTTTGACAAGATTATTTATCATGGATTTCCTACTCTATATACAGTAACATTAATACAAAATAAAAAAATATTAATAATCAAAAATGTCAAAGTATGTATAAAATTGTATGTGTAGTTGCAAAATCCATAGACTTATACTGAAGAGCTTAAAATGGAGTTGGTAAGTTCAACTTACTATTTATTTTTCAATGACAATCTTGGGAGTGTGATTAAAAATAGATTTTCAATGCTTTCTTAATGAATTTACAGATATATTTAAATAAAAATAAAAAATGTATAAAAAGCACATATCAAAATAGGACCAGAAAGTAATTAAATATCTTAGACCTAAGTGTTCTAAAAATTAAATGTCATATAGTCCTTTATTTTTATCAGTGGTTTGTTAATACAAAATAAGAGTTATAAAGCTCCAGTCTCTTGGCTTCTTTGTCTACCTACTTCATATATGCGTTGATTATTTGAAAAAAGGTCATCTTTTCCATTGACTAGATTTTATTTTTACATAATGATTCCATCAATCCAAAAACAGTTGCATAAAACAAGCAAGATTTGGCTAGAGATCACTTCAGCAGAAACTGTGATTTCCAGGAAACTTTTGGCACTCCTTAAAGAATAAGATGAAATTTCTCCAAGACCTCGACTATTTTTTGCAGTATTTTATTAGAATTAAAAAGTATTTATTATTCTTTAATTGGAATATAAGTGTCAGTTTCATTGTGAAATTTCATGCATATATGCCATGTAATTTGCTCAAATTCTTATCCCACAATCTCCTCTTTTACCTCCTCATTGACTTTCTACTCTTTTTTTCTTTTTACTGTATTTTTTCCAGATTTGTTTACATTTTCAGAAAAGATTAGGAACTTTGTGGTATTGGGGTAAAATGTGATTTGCAATAATGGCGAGTCAGAGTGTAAATAGAAAGTATTCTTTGGATATCACTCTCCCTTTTAAAAATAGATTTTTACTTCCTATCATTGTTATTTATTTTGTATTTATTTGTTTTGGGAGAGAAAGTACTCCCTTGTCCAGAAAGAACAGCTGGTATTTTCTATTCTTGGAAATGGTGCCAAGAATAGAAGGACGTGGGTAACTGATGGTATAAACGACTTTGAAATCTGTCTCAGCAGCTGTCACTGCGGTGGGCATGGTGCAATATGGAAAAGTCTGCTCTTTGCTGCCAAGGCCTTCTGTACTTTTGGTTTCCTGTCTTCACAGCTCTAAACATTGTATGATTGCTCCCAACGTCACAGGACTCTATGCGTTAATGTTCCGAAAGACATCGCTGCTTCCATTTCCCAGCATGTGTGACAAAGCAAAGGGAAGGACTTCTGTCTTCATTTCGCTCTCCATCTTCCTCCAGTAATTCCATGTTACCTTATGGTCAAATAATTTTACAAAATTTGTCTGTTTTCAAAATGCTGTGTTCCCTGGGAAAATAATATTTGCAGGAATGCAATTGATTTACAGGTGCAAAATAATCAAATGGCAAAAATGTTTAACCAGAAACTTTAAAAGCTTACTTTTTTCTGTGAAGAAATTGTCTAAAGTTTATTATGACAATTTTAGAAGACCTATAAATGACAGAACACAAATTAGTTAATGGATTAAATTAATAAAACACAATTCCTCAAATAAACACTGCATTTTCTTGTTTTCTTTTTCTCTGACCTAGCTGTCCTGGAACTAGCTCTTGTAGACCAGGCTGGCCTCAAACTCAGAGACAACTCACCTGCCTCTGCCTTCTGAGTGCTGGGATTAGAGGTGTTCGCCACCACCACTGGCTATTGAAATGTTTTAATATTGATGACTAAGCATAATTTGACTAGTAGCGTAGAGAAAACCAGGCAATATTGATCTCATTTTATAAACAGTAGACTGGATTAATTTGATTCGGGGTATTTAATTTGCCAAGTGGTTAATACTTTGGACAAATATTATTTAACTTTTAAATGATTAATCTAATACAACAGTAATTGTTTAGTGCAGTTGGAAACTTTGTACCAAGCATGTCTGCTAAAAGTACATGGTAAAGTCTCTGTTGAAGTTTGAATGCTGTCCAGCTCAGCCACTTCTCTCTAGATATTTTTTTTCCATATGGAAACTTGAGAAGATACTGCATTATACACTGGTTATATCATGTAAATGAAAATGGTGTTCCCTGACATTTTAGCTGTTCATTCTTTAGGGAAATAACAATAATTGAAAGATTTTTTTTCTTTAAAAAAAAAAAAAAGGTTTGGTTAAAATACCTGAAGAGAATTAAAGAAAAATATTGTCTTATTCAAATATTGCTTCCTTTTTTATTTCATTATTGCTATTATGTGTAATAGCAATTCCACTTACTCTAAAAAACTAAATATTAATTTGTGGGTTTTTTTCTTATGTTTTCCAGTCAATACATGATAACATGTTGAAACACCCTTTTCTGGATTAGTTGTGCTTGTTAGCTAAGACCATATCTAACCTAGTCCATGCATTCTCTCAAGTAACAATCTACTCAAAGTGCTCGTTATTGATGGGTTTTGATCACTTCTTAAAGGTTTCTACTCCATTACAAATATTTAGAAACCTAACTGTTTACTTATAAAAATAAAAATGTTCACCTTTATTAAAAATGAACACATACCTGGAAAATTTGAGAATCAAATTTAACAGGATTTCCGAGGTGACTTCTTTGAGCCCTCCAAGTGAGGAAAACCAATCCTGAAGATACATTAGACAAAGGACATTGGAAATGCTACTTTTTAGCCCAGGATAAAACTAAGCTTCAGGTTTAAGATACCATGTGACAAACTTCATAGTGTGGTCATTTCATTTGAATTCAAATGTAAGAATCCAAGATTCAAAATTTAGAAATGTTTGAACAAATTCACTGAAGTTATATTTATGACAACAGTACTAGGAAAGGCGTTAAAAACAATAGAAAGCACTGTTAAATTAAAAACACATGAAGAGTTCCATAGAGAAAGATTTATTTTACAATTGATACCATGAGAAAGATGACACTGAGAGAGCTCAAGGGACAAGATATTTAATAATGATCACCAATTGTGGTAGATGTAACAGAAGCAGGACTGAAGGATATTTACTTAATAGTGATCACCAATTGTGGTAGATGTAACAGAAGCAGGACTGAAGGATACTTACTTAATAATGATCACCAATTGTGGTAGATGTAACAGAAACAGGATTGAAAGAGAGAGATGCTGAACTGGCATTCAGAATTTCCCTTCCTGGCCACTTCAGCTGGGGACTCTGAAGTGTATTCTTTGACTGGGTTCCTTTCCTACATCCCACTGTGTTACTCTGTCATCGGCTTAAGGCTCTGCAGTGATGACAGACCTTTCTACCTTCAGAGATGGTAAGAGACACTTCTAAACATCTTTTATCTAGTTTTTCAATAAATGTACCTTGACAAAGAATGAAAATGTCTTTCTGTTGTTAAATATCTGTTGTATGTAATTGGTGATTAATCTTTTGATACTGTAATTGGTATACAAGTTATTCAGCCAACTTTAAACATTATTATAAAAATGGTGATTTATCTGTAAAGCAATTTTAGTCTTACTGATAGATGAAAAGATGTCACCGAGTGTGTCCAATTGTTCTGTACATGAGCCCTGCTGCCTCCCTCACTGCCAACCTCCTCTATCACAGAGGTATAATTCTTATACTCAAAAGGTTCACAAAGATTGCCATCACTGTCACTCATATTCTTAATCTATATTTATCTTGCTGTTGTCTGTTGCATGGATTTTGAAATGCTTAGAGTGTCTTTTATTATGTAAATTATTGCAGATAGGATAGCTTCACGGCTTCAGAATCCACTTCTGTCCTTCTTTTGTCCACTCTTTCTTATAATCTTCTAGCAACAACTGATCTGTTTGCTTTCCACATAGTCTTTTTTTTTTTTTTTGTCTCCAAGATGTCATATAGCTGAGATTATACAGTATTTTTAAGGGATTCTTTCCAGATCTGCGTCTTCTCTACTTTAATTACATGCATTTAAATTGCTTCTTTCCACTTACTTTTTAGCACCGAAAACTATTCCTTTATCTGGATGCACAACAGTTTATACATCATTTCACCTGCTGAGCGCAGTTTGCTGCTTCCAAGTTTTTGCAATTATGAAGAAAACTACTATGAACATCTGTTTTCAGGCTCTTGTGAAAATCTACACCTTCAACTCATTTATGAAAATACCAAGGTATGTGCTTACTGTATAGGATGGTAAAACTGTATTCAGGTTTATATGAAGCTACTGAATGTTTTTTTTTTTCTTAATATTGCTTCCAGAGTAATAGCTTTCCAATTCTTTCTCTGGGTAAATGAGAACTCATTGTTCTCCATCCTCTTCATCACTTGATATTATCAGGCTGTTGGCCGTAGGTGTTAGAGAGAGTTTCTCAGTTTTATTGATATTGACTCTCTATTGACATATGGCATTGATTGCCTTTTCTCATTCCCCATTTGAATATTTGCCTCTTTTATAATACAGACACTTGGGATTTCATTTTTGAGTTATATATCATCTTTGTGCATATTACACTATATACCATCAGGTATTTCTTTTGCAAATAATTTCTTCAAACTCACACATTCTTCTGTTTTCTTTTGTCTTTAATAAAACATAACTATAAAAATATGATGAAGTCCAGTATATAGATCAGTATATAGATTATGTTCTTAGTGCATAGTGCCTTCAGTTTTGTTAAAAACAATATCATACTCAAGATAATTTGGATTTCTCTTTGACCAAAACTTACTATAGTATTAAATCAACCCAATCAGTGTGATTCCAATAAAGAATAGACACGTTAGTGGGAGACAAAATTGGGAGTCCGGTGATCACACATACATACAGCGAAGTGATTTTCCATGTATCATTGAAGCAGTGGACTGAGGATAAAGGATTTTTCAGAAACATTTTTTCATATATCTTCATGCAATCAATGAGTCTGGGCAGACATTAAATGTGTCAAAATGACTGCGAAAGAGTTCAGAGAGCCAAATGGCTATTAACAACAACAAAAAAAAATAGTAATTATTTTGCAAGCTTCAAAACTTTATTTTGATTTTTTTGTCATCTCTCAATTTTTCTGGATTTCTTAGTTTAAAAATCTGTTTCAATTTTGCCTTAGTTCTATTTTAGAATTTCTTTTTTTTTTTTTGTTTTTTGTTTTGTTTTGTTTTTGTTTTTCGAGACAGGGTTTCTCTGTGGCTTTGGAGCCTGTCCTGGAACTAGCTCTGTAGACCAGGCTGGTCTCGAACTCACAGAGATTCGCCTGCCTCTGCCTCCCGAGTGCTGGGATTAAAGGCATGCTGCACCATCGCCCCGGGCCTTGCGGCAGAAAATTGTCATCAAGTAGACGCTTGCTCCTTAGAAACGTCTTTCTTCTGCTCACAGGTCCGCCGTTCCCTTTGTCGTCGCTCATCTTTGCTCTGGGTTTTGTTTTGTTTTAAATCATTTCCTTCCCTAGTTCATTCTGGTTTTGTTTTGTTGTTTTTTCAATTCTAATAAAATGGTAAAATCCCCCCCCCCAAAATGTGAAAACAAAATATTTTAGAATTTCTTAATCTTGGCAACTTGTTTGTTTCTTCTAGTAAAATATTATTTTATTATTTGACAAGTTTTTACATAAAGTTGGAAATTTAAACAAAATGAACAAAACCAACCAAACAAAAAACATACTTTGCTAATAGTGATACATGTGTGCAAGGAGTACACTGATTTGATAATAGCAAACAAAGAAAAAATGAGGAAAAATGGGGTGGTTACTCCTCATCCTACTGTCCCATCTACATTTGTTATGGCAAGGTATTTAGAAACTTCTTGAGGCGACCATCAGAAGAGAAGACCAGTAACTCCAACACTGAACTTAGGTTTTCATGACTGGGACCTTGATCTCAGTGTGTACTCAGTGCAGGGTTTCAGAGTGAAGATAACGCTGTTCATCTCCTGTCACATCTCTGACAGAAGCTGTTATGAAGACCACTTGCACAATGTCTACAGTTCACCTTTCCAAAGAATTCTGGGGCTGGAGAGATGGCTCAGAGGTTAAGAGCACTGGCTGTTCTTTCAGAGGTCCTGAGTTCAATTCCCAGCAAGCACATGGTGACTCACAACCATCTATATAAAATCTGGTACCCCTTCATCTGTAATAAAATCTGGTACCCTCTTCTGGTGTGCCAGCAGAACACTGTATACATAGTAAATAAATAAATCTAAAAAAAAAAAAAAAGAATTCTGTTTCTAGTTTTTGAGGGCTCTGTGCTTTAAAATGTTGCATTGTGAAGTACATATAATTGTGTTCATTTAAAATTATGGGTTTCATATGACCTTTTCACTCATATTTGTCATATATTTTGTTTATATTCACCAATTATTACTTCCTTACCTACATCACCCTTCTTTCCTAGTGATTCCTCTTTGAGTTTCAAGTCATGTGTTACTGTTATAAGTACATACACACCTGAACAGAACACTACTTTTAAGGTCACTCTTAAAGATTTTATCTTATATGCATATGTTTTATACAAATAGATTTAATACTTTAATAAGTAATTATAATGATTTAATTTAATAATATTTATTAATAATAAATACAAAATATAAATGATTTAATAAGTGGATCTGTTCTCTTGATATTTTGAAATAATATTCCATTAATTCTGTATGGCTAAATGGATAAAATACTAAAGAAAGAACTGGTGTATCTTTGATTAGTATAATAGATTTTTAAAATTATGTGCATAGACAGCACATTGATGAAGATAAAACCGGTCTTTCTTTAAGAAATAAATTTTCAAGTGGCCAGAGACGGTATAATAAGATTTAATAAAAGCTGATATGCTTGTTTATATGTGATTTTTTTTCCTTATTTGTAAGTGTTCTTGCCTTTTTTTTTTAAATAATGCATGGTATTGCTAGTGATAAAGCTTGGTCACCCATAAAATAATTACTTACAAAAATGAAAGCTATTTATGATAAATAAATGTACTAAAAATTATTATTTTCAAAATAAGGTTTGTCAATACTGATTTATTTCTCAAATAGTGACCCTGAGATCTCACGTTTAGTCATACTTCTCCAACAACCTCATAATCATATCTGAAAATAGATAAACCACAAATGTTAGGTAGACTTATTCTGGCTACCTATTCAGATAGTACAATTTTAATTCCTAGCTTCTTTCTTGATTTCTAATTACAAAGAATTCTAGAAAATAAATGTAGCAATAAGAAAAACATAGTGGCAGTTGCTTGCTTTCCTGACTTTAAGAAGATCCATTGGCTCAAGGACCACCATGAACAAATTTATACGACAAAGAACGTCATTGCAGAAGGTATTCTATATTTGTCCTCTTTTCTTTAATTTAATTCTCATTGTTGTTTTCAACTAGTTAAAATAAAATATTCATTTACATCGATAGGCAAAAATGGTAAATTTACCTAATGTGCAGAAAGAAAAAAAAACATGTCTCTTTTCTTGGTGACTGGACCTGAATGCATGAAGAACGGCAGTTTATTTCTGATTTAAAACTATCCCCTAACAACTCCTGATAATTCAAATACATTTAACAACTGTCATGTATTAAGTTTGTTAATTTACAGAATGTATTTTTGGCAATGCATAAGAAAACTGAATGGAAAAGTGATTCCTTAAGTCTGCTGAACCAAGGCCATAGAGAGGGGCTAAGCCTTGCTTCTCAGTAGAGTGAGCAAAAGTCCTTGGAGTTGCTAGGTGTGTTAAACTTTTCTGTACATCATCAAATAAAAATAAAGGTGTTAGATTCAGAAAAAATAAAAGAAGATAAAACTTAAAAAGTGAAAATTGATGAGGTGGTCAATGCATTCATTCATCAATGGAGCCTATAAAGAATAAATCTTTGAGGCTTAATACTTCTTTGGGCTGAAGATTAATATATTGTAAGTGCGATCCACAAAGTGAGGTTGAGCCTTGGGAGAAGCAGTGAAGTAGGGAAAGGGAATAAAACAAACAAACAAAACAAAAAACAATGGAACAAGTTCAAACAGGCAAATCCAAGCGCATCACCAGGAAGAAGCCTGACAAAGAAATAGTGCACATTTTGCCTTAGACTTAGAGTCCTGTTGGACAGGACTGATGGATTCTCTTCTCAATGTTCTTTTTCTTCATTTCTCTTTTACAAATGCTGTTCCTATTTGTATATATTCGTTTTCTCTATACAGAAAATTGCATGTATTTTCATTGTACAAAATATGGATTCTGTTTTATATTTGTAGACACATATACAATATGTTTGACCCTATCTACCGCATCACGTTGTTATCTTCCTTTCTCCTTCTTCCATCCTCTGGTGGCCATATTTCTCAGAGAACTGTCCTGAATTATATAACCATGGCTTTTCTATTCCTTAAATTGCTTTCTGCATGTAAATGTGATATTGGCATTTTCAAATCCTGCATATTTTAAGTAACATGATGACTTTCAAATATAAAAAAAGACATACACAGAATGTATTCAACATCACATTTTGTCATGCTAAACAAATCTTAAAACTTTTGGCTTCTTGAACTTTTCAGAAAATCCAAGTCATGCTAAGTGAGAGGTATGAAAAATAAAAATATGCTTTAAATGCTGAAGGAAGGACTTGAAGTACAAATGAAAGAGACTTGGCGACCTACTGAAACTGATGCACATAAAACTCATTTTGCTGGGGTATATCAGAAATTGATGGGAAAAATCTCCAATAGTATTGGTTTTCAAAGCCACTTGGGATTTTATATTTTAAAGCTATCTCCTTATTCCAAGATATTTGTACATTTCTCATTTCTAATCTGATAACTGAAGAAAAAACAAAACATATGCATTTTTCAAAATACAGCACACAAAATATTTTGTGAGTTTTAATGGAAGTTAAGGTCATTTTAGTTTGGAACCTAGAGGTTAAATTCCTTTGTCGTGTTAAAAATTTTAGCCAGTATTATTTAACACATAGTACCTGTATAACAAGAAACAGTTGCCCTGCAGCATATATTAAAAACAAATTAAGTTTGTAAAATACTTACCAAGGATTGCTTTGTTTTGAGAGCATAATTTGTTTTTAATGTGTGTATTTAACAGAACATTCTCTTTTCCTTTTTGAATGCATGTAGATTGCTTTTACTTTTTTACCAACCTAAATTAAAATTTTACTTACAATTGAGTGCATCTTTTTTTATTTATTTAAGTTGCTTATTTAGTCCAAATTAAAGTGTATGCCTGAAAAGCCCCTTTCAAATAATGAGAAGGATCTTTATTTTAGCAGAGATCAAGTACTTGTATTTAAAGCCCATGTGAGTTTTCTCCCTAGCAATTACCTGAAACCTGTCTCTGAGCTTTTGACATTAAACACTTAAGCTCTGCTTCTTGATTTTCAATTAGTATATTCACTATCCTACTCCATATTTGATAAGTTGATTAATGAATCACCAGAGCAATTTCAGTCCTGTCAAAATAATGGAGAAGTCATGCTATTTGTTCTTAGTAACTAAATTGAAGATGTTAATTCAGCCTCCAAGGTAGAATTGCATGCTGGGGATGATTGTATGGAGGAATGTAGACCAGGTGAAAAAAAGAGGTAGGTATCTGCTAAATGGCTCTAAAAAAAGTACTGGAAGAATAATTCGACATGAAAAGTCTTCAAAGCTTATACCACCCTTACATTTTTTAAAAATATATACACATTAGAGTACTACTCAGCAGTAAAAACCAATGACTTCTCAAATTTTGCATGCAAATGGATGGAAATAGAAAATACTATCCTGAGTGAGGTAACCCAGACCCAAAAAGATGAACATGGAGATACTCACTCATAATTGGTTTCTAGCCACAAATAAAGGTCAGTGAGTCTTTATTTTGATATCCTAAAGAAGCTAAATAAGAAGGTGAACCCAAAGAAAAACATATAGCTATCCTCCTGGGTAGGGGAAATAGACAAGATTGCCAGGCAAAAAATCGGGATCTTAAGGGTGGGGTGGGAGGGGGGTAAGGGGAGATGGGGAGAAAAAAGTGAGAAGGGTTGGATGGGGAGAACTTGGGGTAAAAGTTCTGTAATAATGTTATTCTTAAAAAATCTGTAAAACTTTGTTTTTTATATGTCCTCCAATTCTTCACATGCAAAGAACAGTTTTAATGGTTTTGTTTGTACAATGAATGCTACCTCCCATTCCTCCACGAGCCAACAATGTTTGTTTGCTGTCATGTATGCAAGGGTTAGGTGACATACATCGCAAGATTTCAAAAGATCTTCCAAGATGGAGTGGAAAAAATATTCTTTAAAGCAACATGGAGGCCAATAAAAAAACAAAAAACAAAAAACCAAACAAACAAAAAAACTACTTGAAAAATCTGAGCCACTAATGACAAAAATCTCCCATTTAATGTTTCACGGAAGCAAACGAAAAATGGACATCTCAATGCTTAAAGGAGTTTCACAGGTGCGTGCAGGGTGTTTTGTGTAAGATGGCTTAGTGGGTGAGATGTCAGGCTGAAACTGATTTCTGTTTTAGGGTCAAAATTACCAGCAATTCCTGTAAAAAGGTGACATACCCTGGACTTCATTGTGGACTACTAAAGAATTACAACATAAATAACACAAGTAAGTTTTACAAGTCCCATAAACTTAAAAACATTTAAAACATCAATGAATGTGGATATTTTCAAAATGTTATTCTCAAGTTACTTCTGGCTAGTTTCAACTTTGATCCTGGAGAAATTTATAGAGATCAGATTCTGTAGCTCAGTATTGTCATTATGCTGCCATTATCCAAAATTCTCTTCCTTTTCTGAAATATCTTGAAACCTGTAGCCCAAAGGTGATGACGACACCCTTGAATCTCTGATTTCCAACATCCTAACACCTTAGCCAAGGGGACACCGACTGTCCTTCACTCCTTCTATGAACATATGCTGTCTGTCCTCTCCTTTATCAGCTCTCAGTTTTCG
>NC_022021.1:11905630-11915086 GCF_000317375.1 Microtus ochrogaster
ACCCACTCCCCTACGTTTTTCTTTTCAATGACTCTTTCTCCCTTGTTTCTCCTGGAATTGAGAAAGTCCGTCATTGCAAGAGAACAAGTCATCTGCATTTTGCTTCCTCTGCAGTAAACGTCACTTTCTGAGAATTACTCTTTATGTTACCTATTCAGTTTGACCATCTTCCCTGAAACCTCTCTTCATAAAAGAGAAGCATGGTGTTTTGTATCATTGTTATTATTTTAGAATAATTTCTTGTTTTTTTAGCTTTGTTAATTGTATCACATTAACTCATTTATTATGACCTGTTGAATGAAAAGGAAAGGGAATGGAAAGGAAAAGAAAGGACATGACAGCACCTATGTATTGTGGAAGACAAAGTTTACAGTAGACAAAGTGAGATACAGGAACATCTGGGAGAATCCAAAGTTGACTAGGCCAGAGTGGGTTGGGACATATGGGGAGAAGAGGGAGGGAGAGAGGGAACCAGGTGCAGCAGCTGGGAGGGTAAAAGTACAGAAATGGCCGGATTATATAGGGAAGACCTTCTGGTGGAAGGGCAGTGCAGCCCATGGGCTGGGGAGCTCAAGGTAGAGGGCCAAGTATGCCAGCCATATCCTGTAACAGATAGTCTCTTTGATATGTTAAATAGACACCTCAGCCATTTTTTTTCCTGGTTTGAAATTTAACACTGCTAAAATGGTCTGATTGTTTATATTTCTAAATAGAAAGGTTCACAAATGGCAATTGTACTTGAAATATAACAACTTGTCATAGAACATTTTATTAAAAAGGACATACATGTACAGGGCAATGAATTTTCATTTTACACAAAGAAATTAGTTTCAATAATATGCTTCATTCTAGTTTTTAATTTTAGTGATTACTCTGCACATTTTAGAGATGTCATGTGACAGTTTGATAGATTTACATAGTGTCTAATCAGGGTAATTCTCACAAATTATCTCAAACATTCATCCTTTAGTCCTTGGTTATAGTTTTTTCCCCAAAACATAAACTAGAAGAAGTATCCATTGCGGTAATCATGTGACATAGGAATATGAAGAATAGCCTATTCCGATGTGACCAATGAGTGTAAGTAAGCCTCCATGGGAGGGTCAATGGCTGAACTGAGCTTCTGGAGAAAGGTCAGGAGACTGAAGTAGACATCAAGGAGCACCATTATTGACAATGAATTCCCACAGCTGGTTTATGAACTGGCCAATTTACAGCTTTGATAATGAATCGCCTGATGTGGGATTCCCCTCTGTAGGCTATTGTCTTATTACCATTGGTTAATAAAGAAGCTATTCTGGCCTATGGCAGGGCATAATATAGCAGAGTGGGAAATTCAAGCAGAAACAGAGGAGGAAAAAAAGTGAGTCAGGCAGACGCCATGTAGTCACATAGGAAGCCTGAGCTAATAGGCCAAACATTGTTGTAATTATTATAGTTTCTGTGTGATCATTTGGGTCTAGGTGACTGGGACACCAAAGCATAATCTCTGTTTATAATCTCCATACAGTATTAGACTATCAGAGACAAAGTCAATTCATGGCAAAACAACCTAAACAATGTAAATGTAAATGAATTTTTTAAATATTATACAACACTATTCCTTAAGCGTTAAAGTAGTTCTAGGATTATTTATATATATATTCATTATTTTATAGGGCATATTAAATATAAATCTATGAATTTCTGTTACAGTTGGAATTTTCTTCATGATTATATAGCATTAAGGAAGATAATCAAAAAATGTAGATGGAACAGAATTGGCCAAGCAACAGTTACTGGCGTAAAATATGTACCGGTCCATTTACTAATATTTTCAAATTTATTATTTTATTTAAAAACAATTCATTATAATAAATGTACCTGGAAATGTTAATGTGACTTTAAAAATAACTTCCACTTTTTCATACTTTTTTTAAACGAAAAGTTAAAACTTTTCCTGTTAGCTACTTTAATATTATTTTCTACTTTTCTGCCCAGGAGAACACACATTCCTTCTTGAAGTTCTCATGCAAGCGTGTCTGACGTTTCTGACTCAGCAGATACTAACTAGTTTTTGTGCTTGTTGTTGTTGGTATTAGTCATGATATTCTGAACAATGATCAGCAGTGGCATCAGGTTCAGAGGATTCTATTATGTACTTACATGACTCTAAATAATATTTTGCAGTTTGTTTCCAAGAACATGATATTCTTATTCTGAGAAGAGATCATACATATGTACATGCATGTGTGGAAATACTAGATATAGTAAATAATGTGTGAATGAACTTGCAAAGAATTTGAAAACCAAAAAAATCCTTATTTTGAAATTTCACTGTGGCTTCTTATGACATAAAATCAATAATTTAAAATATTGAAACACCATTTGCAATTCACATTGAAGCCTTTATTTCTCTTGCAAGTATTTTTAAAATTTCTGTGCACCAGAGGAGAAAGAGATATGGCCTTCATCTAAATGCTGCCTAGCCAATACTGTCTGAAGCAAAAATTTGAAACTGGAATATCTTCTACTCAGTGTATTCTTCCTTTGACCATTATAAACAGCACCACTGTCACTGTCTTAACCATATCTCAGTAATTCCAGGTTTAAAAAAAAATCAGGAACCACAAAACCATACATTGTGATAAGAAGTCATGGTGAACAGTTTTAATATCTAATGATTTTTTTTCTTGAAGCATATGACAAACTCTTTATTTAAATCAAAACTACATAAAAAAATCATCCTTTAGCAAACTTTGGACTGACTGTATATGAAATGACATCTGAAATGTGAATAATAAAGCTCAGAGGCACAGGATGAGCATTATTAAATGAGTAGCATTTCCTTATGATGGAAGTAAAGTCTCCACAGTGAATGGTATTCAAATGTAATGAAAGTGGCAAGTAACTATAGTAGAATAAAATACATGTTAAATTCAATAGATGTAGGAAATTCAGTTTTATTAATTTATAATTAAATTAGACTCTGGTATTCAGGGAATTTTTTTTCCTAGTGAAACAATTGCAAAGTGATATGTTCTTAATCTACTTCCTTATTGGAGAAGTATTTACATATCTGGCCATGAAAAATAGATTTTATAGAAGGGGATTTTTTTTTTGGCCTGTGCAAAAAGGAAGATTTTAAATACAATTAACAGGGTCTTATAATATAGTTCTAGTTGTCCTGAAAATCAGTATGTAGAACAGACTGACCTCAAACTCACAGTGATCATCATGCCTCTGCTTCCCCAATGCGGGGATTAAAAGTATGTGCCACTATGCCCAGCTCACCCAAAATAATTTATATTTTCTTGTTTTGTCCGTTCTTATTGAGATAATGTTAATTTTAATTTGTTAGGTTTCTCTTATATAGATTAAAATATTCTTGATATTTTTCAAATAAGGAATATAAAGTCATGTCTAGGACATTATTATTTCACAAGAAACTACTCTGAACTCTAGTTGTTTCAGTGTTGAAGGAGGCTGCTTGTTCTTCTGCCTCCTGGCTATTGTAGACCTGAAATAATCACACAGAAACCATATTATTTAAATCACTGCTTGGCCCATTAGCTCTCATTTCTTATTGGCTAACTCTTACATCTTAATTTAATCCATTTCTATTAATCTGTATATCACCACTAGGTCATGGCCTACCAGCAAATTTCAGCATGTCTGTCTCCAATATTGGCTCCATAGCATCCCTCTGACTCTGCCCTTCTACTTCCTAGCATTCAGTTTAGCTTTCCCTGCCTACTTAAGTTCTGCTTTGCTATAAGTCCAAAGCAGTTTCTTTATTCATTAATGGTAATCATATCACACAGAGGGGACTACCACATCACCTCCCTTTTTTTGTTTAAATAAAAAGGAAAGCTTTAACATAGTAAAATTACATATAGTAAAACAGCTATAAAACAAGAATTACAGTTATAATATTTATATTCTCTTTATCTTTTATTTTAACTAAGAAAACTATAACTATAAATTCTTCAATTCCATCAAAGACTCCAGAAGGATATAATATTATGTAAGTAAAGAGGAATTGCATTGTAAACAACTTCCAAAACTCTAGAATTAACAGAGACATCCTGCTGCCTAAACAGTTACCCAAAGTTCTTTTGTATCATTGAGGCATCCATCTTCAGCCTCCAGGCCCATAGTATCCAGCAGACTTTTCCATGCAGCAGAAAATTTTAAAACAGTTCTGCTTATATTGGCAGTTTTCCAGTCACTTTCTTCTCTATCCTACATAATGTCTTGCAGACTTTTTCATGAAGCAGGAACCCAGAAGGACCATCTAACCTTTAGGCAAGTTCAGCAGTCATTGCTCTATAGGTTCTCCATGTACAGTTTTACAGCAACCCAAGAAGTAGTTCAGGCAAGAGCAGTTTCTTGCCCAAATGGCTAACAAACTCTATAAGGAGTCTCTTCAATGCACATCATCATCTTGAAGTACCTTGGTGCTGCCAGGAGCAGATGTGTATCATTGTTATGAAAAGTCCTAAGTTCCTAAAACACTAAATGCTATATTCTGAAGGTCTTTGAAAGATTTGAAGAATACCTATCCATCTGAACTATATTTCTGTACATCTGAAAATCTAACTAACATGACTACAAGCTTTATTATTATAGATGATTATTTATTAACCTGTATTTCTTAATTATACATTACATTTCAAGTAAACTACACAATCACAATACATTAATCAAGAACAGAAATCTACATATAACAAGATTGACCTTAAATTTAATTCAATAAACCAAAATTCATACCAATGCCAATCTCTATAGTATAACCCCCTTTGTTACAAAAAAAATCTATAAATGATATTTGGGAATATGGGCATAGTTTCTCCAAACATCTTACTGCTATTTATTGGGTGAAATATTTTCTTTGTGGGGGTGTTGACAGCAACCTTTCAGGGGTTCTTGTTCCATCAAACCATATTGGTCTAGAAGCAATCCATAGGTTCTCATTCTCTGTGGAGAAAAAAAACCTCTTTTCCAAATCAACATATTCTTAGTCGTGATACCTTTATAATATACATGCTGGTTTTATTTAGCAGCCCTTACAATAAAATGTCTCTCTGTACTTAGCTCATTCACAGTCAAAAACATTCAAAGACAACACAATAACATACATAATCCAGTCTCTCTCTGAATTTTCCATCTTTACATGACTTATATTTTTAATATTTATTTATTTGTTATGTATACAATATTCTGTCTGTGTGTATGTCTGCAGGCCTGAAGAAGGCACCAGACCTCATTACAGGTGGTTGTGAGCCACCATATGGTTGCCTGGAATTGAACTCAGGACCTTTGGAAGAGCAGGTGAAAAACCCTCAGAGAGGACCTTTTTCTCTGATGAAGACCCCAGAACCAGGACACTCCAAGACCAGGCCACAGGATGCAATTAGCAAGAGGTTTATTGAGTAAACACAGGTACCTGTGGGCAGCAAAGCCTTTTGGAGGACTTTGCGCACCTGCTAACTGGAGGGCGGGCTTTTTATAGGGAAGAGCAAACAACAAGTTTACAGAAGCAAAACAAAAGCGTGGTTATTGGTCAATCGGAATGAGGTGGGGGCATGAATGGTTTCCTCTCTCAGCATGGATGTTTGGCAATAGTCATCCTGTTCCTATCTTTATAGATATCCTGTTTTGCAATCAACCTGCTTTGTTGATGTGCTATCTTATTGACATTCTGCCTTGCAGTTTTCCTATCTCAAGACATCCTGCTCTCTCAAGCACATGGGATGTTCTTACGAGAGCAGACTGACTGCTGATCTGGAGAATTTTTTTTTTTTAAAGCAAACAGGACGTTCCCCCGGGAGCATGCTAGCTGCGGGTTTTGAGGAGGGGATCTGTAGGGTCTTTCAGGGGGTCTGTGGGGTCTTTCACAGGCAATGCTCCTAACCACTGAGCCATCTCTCCAGCCCCTACATGGCTTATTTTTCTTTCTTCCTTTAAAGACTTTACCTCTTTTTTAACCATTTACTTCTTTTTATAACTGTCTATATTCTTTTTCTTCTCTCTCCCAAGTCTATGTACATTTGTTGAACACTATGACCCGTTTATAGGTTTTCTTTTTCTTTCTGGATTTGTCTTTATTGCATATTTGTAATTATTTTCTGTCCAAGGGTGCTTTTTAAAATGATAAGTGCTTCTTAAAACTTAAGCTACAGCATTACTAGGTCAAATATGGTACAGCCTGCCTGTCCCATCTCACCCAGTCCAACATGGAAGAGCCTCTTGTGTCTCTGAGCCATGTGCACTGCCCCACTTCCAGACACAGAGGCACTCCACATTGCCATCAAGCAAGGTACAGTAGTCTGTTCACAAACCCCATCCAACTTCCCAAAAGAACCAGAGTTCACTCTAACAGCACAGCCAATGACCTGAAAACTGCCATTTTGAAATCGGGCAGCTGTTAGTACTGAATCAGGAAAATCTCTCTTAAAGGAACTGTGGCAAGCTGCCAACTGAATAAAAATGCAGATAAATTTGGTTGTGTGTGTGTGTGTGTGTGTGTGTGTGTGTAGAATTGTATAAATATATCACATTTTCCTTAACCATTCTTTGGTTGAGAGGCTTCTAGGTTATTTCCAGGTTCTTGCTCTTGTGGATAATGCTTCTATGAACACAGCTGAGCAAGTGTCCTTGTGGTATAATTGAGTATCCTTTGGGTATATGACCAAAATTGGTACAGCTGAGTTTTGAGGAAGACTGTTTTCCAATTTTCCAAGAAAACAAAATATTAATTTTCAAAGTGGCTTTTACTCCCACCAGTAGTGGGCGTGTTTTCCCCTTACTCCATTTCTTCAACATAATCTGTCATTATGTTGAGACTCCTAGCAACAGTGGAGAGGGTACCTGAACAGGCCATTACTGTAATCAGATAGGTGACTACTCTAATTAAAATTGGAATCTTTATCCAGTCACTAATGGAAGCAGATGCAGAGATCCACAGTCAAGTCTTAGGACAAGTTTCTGCTGAAGAAAGGAGAGTTAATATGAGCCCAGGCAGGGGAGTGGTCAAGAGACAGCTGAGCTGAGCTTGTGGGAGCTCATGGACTCTGGACCAACAGCTAGAGAGCCATTTACCTTATTGCAATTTACATACCCTCCAAGAGATAGGAATTTCTTTTCTTGGTTCAAGTTATCATTATAATTCTCAGGCCCATATAGTATGTATCATTTATGTTGGCTTTTATATATGATCTTTGCAGAATGTCTAGTGTTTTGATGGTGTTTACTAGTTTCATGCTGAGGATGCTAAGGGGGGCAAAGTTCACCACCCTATTTTCCTTCCTTAGATTGGATATTCCTACTTTCTTATCTATAAATAAATAACAGTGCCTGAACCGCTTAACAGTAAATGTTTACATCTTAAAACGTAGAGCATTTCCTTTCTAAAGGAACTGCTTATAGGGCCTTAACAACAGCTCTTGTTTTGTTGTTCTGAAATTAGGAACCTTATTGTCAATGTAAAACAGTGAATAATTTGCTAGGCTAAGGCTTGCTTCATTCTTTCACTCATCATAGTTCAGTGATCTTCTCTTGCAAAAATCTGATGCCAGCACATCTGACTGCTGAAATACAATAGGATTGATACAATATGAGATGTTTTTAACCAGTGTATGTTTAAATAAAATAAGAATGCAAAACCTTTAAAGAGATGTTAAGTAAAGTAGTACATTTTAAAAGCAATAAACATTAACAAGCATTCTCATTAATTTTACTTATTTATTTAACTGTACCATTTGGTCACTGGTGGTCTAGGTGTATGTGAAACAATTTGGAAATGTACGAGATTCTTCATAAAATGGGGATTCAAATTCAAAGGGAAAACTGGTCTTAGGGCTGCCATAGAGAGAAAGAGGAATTGATTCAATTAAAAATGAAAACTTGAGCCAGGTGGTGGTGTCGTGTGCCTTTAATCTGAACACTCATGAGGCAGAGACAGGTGGATCTCTGTGAGTTTGAGTCCAGCCTGGTCTAGAAGAGCTATGGCGCCCACGTGGACAACTGCTTCCACTGAAAGCCTGAGAAAGCTTGGGAAAGAGTAAAGCATGTTTTCTTGGTAGCTGCCATTTCTCGGTTCTACTCTGCTTGCTAGAGGCAAGCAAGTGTTCTCATCTAAGAGAGGCTTCCTGACTCAGCTTTAGCTGCAAAACCCTGCAGCTCATTAAGAGGTCCTGCCACGAAACACTTAAACAATGTTGATGAAAAGCTGAACGCATGCTTTTCGTTTTTCAGCTGTAGCAGGAAAAAAAGCTGCGCCATTTAATAATGCCAGCTTTCTGGGCTGTCCTGCCAGAGCAAACTCTGACTCTTTTATGCAGGCGGTTCGGGCGGTTTGCAAGCACAGGCTGCTGAAGCTTGCTTGCTGGCAAGGACCTTGAAACGCCATAGAGTTGTGGCAGTAAACGTGGCTACAGCCACTACCTCAGCCGTGAGGCTGGAAAGCTAAGGAATGGGTTGGATCCAGCCGTCAAAGCCACGGCTTTAGTCCTACTGATATTGCTTGGTAAATTAAAGGCTCTTGTGGTCAGAAAAAGAGAGATATACAGTAAAGAGAGATTCAAAGACAAAGAAAATTTGTAAATGGTTTGAAGTGTGTTAAAAATATATGCAGACTAAAATTTAAAGTTCTTAAAGTAACAAACAAAAAAAAAGGAAGAGAGTTGTTGTGTGTGGTAGTACACACCTTTAATCCCAACACTTGGGAGGCAGAGGGAGATTGACCTCTGTGACTTCTAGGTGTGGTAGCACACACCTTTAATCCTAGTGCCTAGAAGGCAGGGACAAACAGATCTCTGTGAGTTCAAGGTGTTGTTGCATACACCTTTAATCCCGAATGCCTGGGAGACAGAGACCGGCAGATCTCTGGGGGTTCGAGGACAGCCTGGTCTACAGAGTTACTTCAGGTCAAAGATACAGAGAACCTGTCTCAAAAAGCAAAATGTTAAAAGTAAAAATAAACAAAATAGAGGTTAAAATAAAACACACAAAGATAGAAAATACACAGAGAATTTTGATACTGTATGCTATTATGCTCTGTATGAATTGTTTGAATGCTGAGGAAGGAGCAACAGCTGCTAAAAGATATTTGTTTATAAATGCTGCTGAATTAATCCAACATAGATATTTTGAATTTGGATCTAATGATATGATACTTTGGAAAGGAGTTTCATATTTTGTTTTCACAGAGGGTGAGAGTCTGTGGATTGCTTCCATCTCAATGTGGTATGATAGACCACGTCCTCCTGAAAGGTTCCTGTGCATGCCTTCAAAAAATTGCTTCGCTCAACTGCCAACTGAGATGAAACTAGCACACAGGTTATACCATGAAAGACCTAATTAACGCCAACCCCATTCAGCAGGAAGCAGTTTGGAGAGAAAAAACTGCGCCCATGTTCCCAAATATGGTTTATAAACGTTCTTTAACATTTAAAGGGGGATATGATATAGATA
>NC_022021.1:11915972-11917247 GCF_000317375.1 Microtus ochrogaster
TGATGGAGGAAGGTCATTGGTTAATTAAATAAAGAAGCCCTGATAGGTTAAAATATAGGTGGGAGGAGTAAACAGAACAGAATGCTGGGAGGAAGAGGAAGTGAGCTCAGACTCAACTGCTCTGCTGTCTGGAACAGAGACGACATGCTCCCATCTCCAGGGCCGACATGAGAGCTCTGCTCTCTGAGACACACGTGATGAAGCTCAGATGCAGGATGGACGTAGGCTAGAATCTCCCTGGTAAGCCACCTTATGGGCTACAGCAGACTATTAGAGATGGGCTAGTCCAGGTGCGAGAGTTAGCCTAGAAGAGGCTAGATAGAAATGGGCCAAGCAGCGATTAAATGAATACAGTTTGTGTGTTGTTATTTCGGGCATAAGCTTGCGGGCAGCGGGGTGCTGGGGTTGCAGCCCCGCAGCTCCTATTACAACAGAGCTAGTTCCAGGACAGGCTCCAAACATATAGAGAAACCTTGTCTCAACAGCCACACCCCCCCACCTTGCCAAAAATAAAATAAAAATAAAAACTTGGTGTAAGTAATTAAGAGCCTATCCTACCAAAATAAATAAGTAGACAAAGAGATTAATGGTATACAGATGATAGATAGATGATAGATGATAGATAGATAGATAGATAGATAGATAGATGATAGATAGTAGATAGATAGATAGACAGATCGATAGATGAAAGACAAGAAACCATGTCCTTTGAGAATTTATAGTATAACCCATTAGAAATAGTTTATAGAATCTCTCTCTCTCTTTCTATCTTTATCTGATAGAGTCTTATTACATATGTTTACCAACATCTTACAGTTCTCATCAGATAATTTTGATAGCTTACTCTTTGTTCAGGAACACCAATTAAGCTAAACTTAATTGTGGATGACAGCACTATAATAATCAAAGCTATAATTTACCAAAAATTTATCTAAATATATATCCCTAATACAATGCATTTTCTTGTGTTTTCTGAATTTTCATGACATTTCTACCCATTGAAACAATGTGTATACATATGTATGTAAGAGCTTTGAATGATGAATATGTTAAATAAATATAGACTGTATATTAACATTAATGCATTTTCAAATTTTCAACTTCCTCATTTATAATTGATTTCAGCTTCTTTGTATAGTAATCTTATCAAAGTTAAAACCATTAAACATCCATATAAAGTGCAACAATACTGTTGAAACAGCTTTTTAATTCAGAATATTTCCCCTCATGAAGATTAATTAAGACTTTCAATTTTATTACATATATATATATATA
>NC_022021.1:11917702-11920985 GCF_000317375.1 Microtus ochrogaster
AATATAAAAAATATACTTAATTAGAAATATGTGTGTTGTTATATATATGTGTGTGTGTGTGTGTGTGTGTGTGTGTGCATTTACATGTAATTGTTCATATTTGTATGTTGTAAGGTAGAAGGTAATTCTAAAATAAGGCTCAAAATATTGCTCTTTGGAAGTACATTTACCAGTCAGGTACAAGTCCTTAATTGCTATACTGAGTACCAAAAATTAAACTGAAATACAGAGATAAATAATGTTTTCAATCTTCTCAATTGTGTGGTACCTGTGTGGTAGAGAAAAGGTTGGAACACAGACAATAGACATAAAGAATATTTAGGTGGGTAAGGAGACCAAGAGAACAAACGTATACTTCTCTGATTGAAAGAAGAGAAACTATTTAAATTTAAGACATTTTCAGTTTAAACTTTAGCAAAAGTTTCCTATATAACTAATGGAAAGTACCAATTTTTGACTTGCATGAATAATTTGAAGGATTTGCTTGAGAGACAGGGTGACTATTATAACAATGTGTTCTGAAACCTAATTTTGAAAGACTCAGTGAACTCTCTGAAGTTGTTAACGAAGCATGAGAATGCAAGTTTGAAACTACGGATGTATGTACCAGTCCAATTCATGAATTTTCCATCTCACTGATTTCTAGTGAAGAGGAAAAGGGTGAAGTGCTCTTTTTTTATACAGTATTCTGTATTGGAATTTTAATTAAAATGTGATAAAAATCTCTTCTAGTGAAGTAAAGGACAAGTAGTATGTAAATGAAGAGAGTTCTAATGAAACTTTGCAAACACTGGATGTGTTACTGTAACAGAACTATTGGTGTAGAAAAAAAACTTGTTTTCAGACTATTTATTTTATAATAATTCCTAAGGGAACTTTTAAACCAATATGTGTTATCAGCACAATTAAGAAATTCACCATTACTATTATGATAGCCACAAAAAAGAAATTTTAACAATTTATTTCCATCATTGAGCATAGTAATTTGTATAATAGCTACAAAAAAAATCCTTTATGGTATGAATCTACAGACATGATCTCCTGAATAGGATGCATAAAATACATTAAATGATAAATTATAGTATAGATAGTTATATTTATAATTTTAGTATTTTTATATTATTTAAATCTATAGAAGTTACTCTGGGTCAAGTGTATTAATAAAAATGGAGGCCCAATTCCATGATATTATAATATATACATTTATTTTGATGGTGAAAATTACAAATTAATTCACACATATGATTTTATTGTATGTCAAAAATAGAATTTTCCCACTTTATCATGGGAGCAGTGACAATTTCTTATTCTTTGTGACACCTCCTAAGAAGTCAAAGTATGTACTACTGAAAATCAATTAATTTTTAATTAATATTTTATTTAAAATTTATTGACTATATTTTAGATTTAAAGTATAATTTTCTGGAGTATATCTTTCTCTCAAGCATATCTTATTTAGCATAATGTCTTCTAGGTCCTTGAATACTGTAGTAAATGTGAGATCAGCTTTTAAAGACTGAATAATGTCTACTCTATGCACATATAGAACACTGTATTTATCCACTTTTGGGTTAATTGAGAAGTGGTTTCAATATCTTACCCATCATAAAGCATACTGGCATCATCACAGCCATTCCTCATCTTCAGATGGTGTCAATTTAAAATAATTTGTACACACCAAAGAGGGATTCCCAGGGCTTATGACAATTCAACTTTAGTTAAAACCTCTACATGACTATTTATAATAATTGTGCCAAATTCTGTGACCAATTTGTGCTATTTTTTCCCACAACCTTGCCATGTTTTTTGTCTTTAGAATTTGTACTACTAGCTATCCTATTGTTTGTATGCCATAGAACCAAGAAGTAACTTATCACTACTACTGAGTAAGAAATTGGCTGAGTGCAGGGTTTTTCTGCAAGGCTGACATATAACGACCTTTGACATCTAATATTATTGCATTATAGTGGAAAACTTTAAGAGACTGTGGATACTCATGAATTTGTTTATTTATATTTTCCAATGCTAGTAGTCCTAAGGTGACTGTAATGATCTTTAATTGAAAGGAAAAGAGAGTGAATAGCAAAACTATTGCCTGTGCTTTAACTATATAATAATATATTCACCTAAGTAGACTCCTTGGGAGAAAGGTATTCCATTCCAAACTATGGCAATAAATAGAAAAAGTGAAAAGCTATAAGGTAAATGATATCCTATATTAAAAGGCTATGGGAGAATTGTAGAGAGAGAAAGCAAATGAGGATGACAGAGGGACATTAAAATATATATGCATATATATAAAATTTAAAGTAGAGTTATACCATAACAGGGCAATAATACTAATACTAGATAACACAGACTACTAAGCTCAGTTTATGAACTTTGAGACTCCAAAGACTATCAATATTATAGGCTACTGCCAATGCCGTTAGAACCCTTTAGGACTTGATGGTAAGACATTATTGCTGAAGACACCACATAGCGTTTGATAAAACATGAAGAATCAATTTGGTACTGGCAGAGAGTATTATCCCTACTGGAAAGTCTTTAAAGTGCTAAAAGATGTTACGCATTGCTACCAGAGAAGAAAATAAATTATCTTACAAAGCTGTGAACCCTGTGAGCTTACTAAGACAGGACCATTGGTTTAATAGTGATATCAACATAATGGGGGTAATCACCAACTCTCTGATTAGATTTAAGCCCTGCTTCACAAAATAAAACTCATACCTGGTACCATTATTAGGCCAAGAACCTTTGGCTAGAGATTTTATGAACACTAAGAGAGAATGCATTACTACTATTCTGCTAAATGAACACAATGTTAAATCCACCCCTGATGGCTTACTATTATACCCATATATTTTGAGACTTTGAGAGTTTTTTAGCCTTATCCAATTCCAGTTTTCTTTCTTTCTCTGTTTCATGCTTGTGGTTCAAGATGTAGCTCTTAGTTTTCTGCTCCCACCACCATGTCTGTCACTTGATACCATGATGGACACTTTTCCTTAGGAAACATAAACCAAAATGAACTCCATCTGTCATAAATAGCTTTTGTACACAATATTTTATCATATCATATATAGCATTCTGTCCTGCAACTAGCTCTGTAGACCTGGCTGGTCTCTAACTCACAGAAATCTGCCTGTCTCTGCCTCCCAAATGCTGAGTTTAAAGGCATGCACTGCCATACAAAACCCAATTAAATCGTTTTAAAATAAGCACATACACACATTATATGTATATATGTGTGTATGTATACATACACACATGTATTTATATA